>NC_064920.1:774965223-775269417 GCF_023897955.1 Schistocerca gregaria
GCTGAAGCGCCATTTCGGATATACTAGATTTAACAGCTGACATTTCCCTACATCCTGACCATCCCATCACCTGATCTTAGTCCGTGTGACTTCTGGTTGTGGGGGTATTTGAAAGATGTTGTGTTCAGTGTACCGATTGCAAACTTAGCTGCATCGAAGGCACGCATTGCGCAATACATTCTGAATGTGACCCCGGAAACACGTCGATCAGTTGTGGAACATGCTGTTTCTCGATTTCAACGTGTTGCAGAAAACGGTGGACAGCGTATTGAACATGTTTTGCACCAGTCACACGAGAATTAATAATCCGATTTGATTTTGATTGATGCTTTTTATGCATGACAATTAAAAACCGATGTGACTGATGTTTTTTTATGGGGTTTTGGTCTCAGGACAATTAAAAACCGATGTGAGTGATCCTTTTTATGGGGTTTTCTGTCTCAGGACAATTAAAAACAGATTTTTCCCGTCCGATGTGATATGACCTTGTCATGGTGGATGGGCTTTCGTAACTAACAGTATCACACTTGTACACCCATACACACTGAGTAGTACAGTTTGTTTAACGTCAAACGTACACCTTAGGCATTGTTGTATGATTCATTTGTCATTTGTAATCGACCACTGTTAAATTATTATACTTACAACGCCATCTATTGCTACATTTTGTAACTGTTTTTCTTCTGCCATACCGTACGTTTTCCCCCTTTTCCCATAATATTCCGTTGCAATTGGCGTCATTCCGAGCAGTGGTGTTATTTCTATAGTGGTTTGAAAGTTTAACTTCTATTATAATCAGCCTGTACGCAGCTCCGGTCTGTACGGTCTCAGTTACTCGTCAGCTGTCAAAAATTCGAACTGAAACTTCTCGGTGGTTGAATTCATAGAACCACTTTGCCTCCTTAGGTGATATCATGGTACTGCGTCTGATTACGCACTTGTTTATCGCTATTGCACTTTTCATTTGCTCTCTTTGCTCCCACTTCTCATGCAGAGAAGCATACTGGATTTCATGCAGTGACTTTTGTAATAGGTTCTTACCAAAACCTCTATAAGGTGAGGATTGATTACATATTTTGTTTCATATAAATGATTGTTGATTGTCGCATGTGCAAATTCATGATGAATTTTGTGTTCCTTTTAAAGAAAATAAATGTAATTGTAAATTTCTAGGACGGCGTTTATCTGTTAAACAGCCACACTCACTGGAATCCATTCCAGTCAACATTTTGGAGAGGAACTTTGATAAATTAATTTAATGAATAAATTAATGAGAGGCTAGCCGATGTAATATTTATATCAGGGCCGTAATAAGATTGCGTTACAAGCCTTGTGTAGATTCAATATAAACCCTCTGGGGTATGACTTGCATAACTTCTTGTATATCAGTTAAAGGTCCCACGATAGCAAACACACGGCTAGTTTCCAACTCCATCATGAGATACTCGAAGTGAACTCCTGTCGGTTTGCTTCTTATAAAAGCATTGTTAGCTCCACTACTCAGCACTGTCTTGCTCAAAAAAGATTGGGACTTCGCCTTTTTAGTTCGTGCTAAATCCTAATGTTTCCACTGCTTGTTTTGTTCCCTTGATCAGAGTCGGGGTGATCACCTAACACACGTCCATGACGATAAGGCGACTACAGAATCATCTGGATTGGCCCGACACAGCTGCAACACTTCCGCTGCTGTGTCGGTTCGACGGGCTTTTAGAATGGTTTTGAGCCACAGCGGAAACCAGTGGACGGTGACTTTTCTCACCATTCACTTTTTCCGTTGCCATCGCGATTGTGATATGCAGGTCTTTGCGCACCAGGGCCTCCACTTCTCTTTCGATTCCCGGTTCTTGACAGAGATGTCGTCTGCCTTTTCGCTCTTCGTCATTCAGACTTGTTGAACCACAATGGAAGTGTCTGTGCCACATAGCCGATTTGTCATATGATAGTGCATTGTTGCTAAACACTTCAGCTCAGTAGCGTTGCTCACATTCAAATGCAGAATATACATTAGAGCACGTTAGTCTAATTTATCGATGGGCAGCGACATTTTATTTTGGTTCTTTTAGCGGCATGCTAGCGTACCGTGGTGTGGTGATTTCAACGTGTACGTACGAAAAATGCAGACATGCACCTAAAAATCAGCAATTAAGAAATTTTAATTTTTATCATGAAATTAAAACACGTAAACGGAGTCTGTTTTACACCTGCTCTGACGGGTTGACAAAAATTACGGATACATATAACATAATCGTGAGACGGATAAACATGTATTCTATTAGACCTAGATTTTCAGTGAACTTAATATTGCAGGTCACATATGATGTTGTACATTCTGATCAACGACGCTATAACTGTTACAAAGAATAATGATAGTTCGAAACATATCCTAAAATTACAGTGCATTACGCCAGTCGCTTTCCACTGAATCGTGGAGAGGGATCTCGAGGATATAGAAAGACGTCAAAGATATTCATTTTATTTTAAGTGTAATGTAGTGAATCAAAGATTACAAACTATTGCCGATGCAATAATCTCAGAAGAACGACCAGGCTTCAGAAACGGACGTTCGATAGATTATTGAAAAACATCGGAAGTTTGGGTCAGAAAAACATTTAGCATTTATTTATTATGAGAAAGCCTTTGATAAAGTAAAAAGATCTCTTTTGTGGAAAATATTGGATATAAAAGTTTTTCCTAAAACCTTGTTAATACCATAAACAATCTATCTGTAAATACGGAAATAGTTATAAGTTCAGGTTGGAACACGTCAGGTGAAATTTTAATAAATCAAGGTGTTCGACAAGGATGCAGTCTATCACCTGCTTTATGTAAATTATAAATCGATGACCTAGTTATGAAGTGGAAAGACGAAATAAAGTTAGGAATTAAAATAGGATCTAGCGTACCATTAACTACTCTATTACATGTTGACGATCAGATAAATATACAGGAAACATAAGATAATTTACAAAAGAGCAGTATACAGATTGAACCAAAACGTGATATATAAATTTCTTTGAAAGGAAAGCATCCACTCGTAATGTATGAGAAAATTTTTGAACAAGTATCCCACTTCAGTTCTGTAAGATGTGAGATTAGTTTTAATCATGAGAAAGACATCGAGAGGAACGATAATAAATATCGAACTACCTGTGGAAAAACTGGAAGAACCTCAGGAAGAAAAACAAGAAAGGAAACACATATGAAATTTTATAAAGTTATGGCTGTATGTCGTCTTGAATATAGTGTCCGAATAATAACAATTAAGAAAAAAACAAAAATCACTTATACAAGCAGCAGAGATGAACTTCATGAGATACGTAAGGGCCTGTAACAAAATGGATAAAGCAAGGTGAAATAATAAGATCAGATTTAAAATCTTTTCAGTTAGTAACAGTATAGAAGAGAATGGAATAAAATGGAAGGATCATGTAGATAGAACGATAGAAAACAGATTGCCAAAAAGATAATGAATTATCGGCCGACTGGAAAGAGAGAACTACGTATCCCTCGTAAGAGATGGATGGATGGATGAATGGACGGTAGAGAGCGGTACATGTGACAACACCTACTCCTTGAAAGGTGATGACATTAGCAAATGAGCTATCCGAACTCAACTTCTTAAAAGAGCACACTGATTGCTTTGGAGCGCTCTAGGTGGTTTACAACTTGTACTATGCAGCCAGTGACCCTCCACTGCTGACGTAAGACACAATAGTGAAATGGTGCGTATGTGTCAATCAGTTGTACTGAATAAGTGTAGTAAAGTGATCCGCGTTGGAGACATGACAGAATGAGAGAGAGTAGTTATCGTGTCTCGACGTGCCCATGATCGTACTGTTTATGAAGTTGTCCGGTTAGTTAGTGTATCAACATGGACTGTCCTAAGTGTCTAAGGGGATTGTACCACTCGCATTCATGTAAAAGGACGTAAGAGCAATGGTTATAAGAACACCCTGGCCGTCAGGGCCCAGAGACGAGTGTCATGTCTTGTCAGTGTCTGTCGGTTTCTAACTAGACGTATATTTCCGAGAACAGTTAAAGCAGGTCCTTATCAGCCACTTTCCGAGCAAATTTTGCAAAGGGAACTACATGCAGTGGACTCGGCTACCTACCAAAAAGCCATTGCTTGCAGCGGAACATTAAGCAGCACTGTAAAGTTTTGATTAAATACAGCTAATATTTATGTCAAACGTTCTAGTTGTTAGCAGAGACAGCAAACGCTTACAGAGAGACACATTGATGGCATTACGTCCATCATATGTTTTCGGCGACTTTCAGTCCTTTTCTTGTTCCTCTGGATTTCTTCTCTCGTCAGCCATTGAGCAATCAAATTGCAATTAGACACTATTGCTCGATTAGCTCACTTAATATTATTATCACACTGAATATAATAATATACTATCAGGACAAGAGGCACAGGCTGATGTACAAGTAACGTGTTATTTTCAAAAGAAATAACAACGGTAAGGTAAAGGAATTTACTGCTTCAGTGTACTCACATCAGTTTACTCAAACTTTATCATTGTTGAAGCACTCATTCTTGCTTTATTTTTGTAAAAATGTTCTTTAAAGTATGTTATACAGCTTCGTACTCACAATGAGGCGGAGTGTGGCATCTGTTACGGAAGCACGCCTCTCGGCAAAGGTATTAGTATATAATGTTCGAGAAGGCCTGCAGTTAGTTTTTGCACGAAGTCCTCTACACAGATCACAAGTTGAAGTATTAGCAGTGAAGCTGAGATATTTGATTAAGCATATCATTATGTATTTATTTTTTCTTCTTTTACGGTACGCTACAGTACGTCCTCAGTAGACCAAACAACACAGAATTTGGGCAGTAACTTATAGCAGGGGTATAGTATGGCCGACGAGTCGTGATTTGGCCACTTTTCAAATTATCTAAGGCACTTAGTCCACCACCGATCTAATGAGACATTCAACTTGCAATGTTTGGAGGACGTAGTTCATGTGAGAGATGAAAAAAATGGTTCAAATGGCTCTAAACACTATGAGACTTAACATCTGAGGTCATCAGTCCCCTAGACATAGAACTACTTAAACCTAACTAACCTAAGGCTATCACATACATCCATGTCAGAGGCAGGAATCGAACCTGCGACCGTAGCAGCAGGGAGGTTCCGGACTGAAGCGCCTAGAATCGCTTGGCCACAACGGCCGGCTGTGAGAGATGATTCTGTGACGTTTTTCGAAGGGGGTGGTCAGTGTTTTACGCGCCGCAGCCTAAACCTACTCACTGAGTTTACAGTAAACGAGCAAATACTTTATTTCAAGGGCCTTGGTGAGCAGGCGCAGCTCTTTCTTCTATAGCTTCATGATGAGTATGTTGTAGACACTCTCGTCTTCTAGGAAGACAACAGGCCATTTCACAGGGATGCAACCAAAGTTGCTCGTTTGACAAACACCCTCTTAATCATCTAATCTTAATCCCCTAGAATATGTCTGGAACAGCATGGACAGTGAGTGAAACGTAGCTGCCAACACCCCTCCCCCCCCCCCCCCCCCACACACACACATACACACACAATTTAGCAGATCTAAGGGGCTCTGCATCGAGTGGCTTCAGGTTGCCATGAACATTGCGGATTCTCTTCCTTGCTGAACTGAAGCCGTTTTTATCGACTGTAGACGAGGTGTTACATGATTCTTGTGTCTTGTCTCCTGGGGGGGTGACTAATTTGTTTTGTCTGGTGTGCTTGTAACGGTGTTTAAATTAACTATGAAATATCTTCTACACATATTACTTAAGTCCCCCATCGCGTTTTTCTGTCTACATGTGAGGCTAATCTGAGGAGGTACTGTAGGGATTTTGATAATTACGGTTTTCGTCGGTAGATAGACTGATTCACGAGAAAGGTTTATGTATACGTGATGAACATTAATAAAACTGACAAACTGGTGGGACTGGTAATGGAGGAAACATGAGCCCTGAAATGCATCGTTCCCGCGGCAGATGGAGCTGACGCATGATAGTTTCTCTGACCACGTGACGTGTGTTCCCTGTGAGTTGCAGGCTATGTGACTGACGCAGCGTAGTGCAAGCAGCAGAATGGTGTTTGTGTATGGCCAAGCAGGTGTAAATGGTCGAGAGGCGGCACGGCTATACCAAACCAAGTACCATCACGGACACCAACCACATCAGACACCACGTGAAGCCCTTCCTGGGCGTTTGCCTAATCGTGTGTCTTCCAGACAGATGGACGTGCAGGAAGGCGGGCGACTGTCCGTACACCCGATTTGGAGGACCGAGTTGTGCAGGAGAACTGAGACAAACCCTAGTACAAGTTCCAGGCAAGTGTCCTGCCAACATGGTGTAAGCCGAAGTACGACTGTGTGTGTACTGCATGACAACCGCTACTATCCATATCACCTACAGCACATAGGAACACGTGGTCAGAGGAACCGTCATTCGCCAGCGCCATCTACCGTAGCAACGATACATGCCGGACAAATGTTCATACGACCTTCTTTCGTCCATTTCCAGTCAGGTCCTTGCAGTTCGTCGGTTTTATTAACGTTCACCCTGTATGTTTTATAAATACTTCTTGCAGCTTGGTTCAAATATGATGAATTTAAGTTCCTCACCACGTTTTTCTTTCTTTATGTCAAAGTCTTCGGGAGTGCAATCGGGTGAAGGTTACCTATGTAATACGGAAAGGATTTTCAAATAATAAATGAAGGGTATCAAAGGAAATCCTCCCCCCATGAACCATGGACCTTGCCGTTGTTGGGGAGGCTTGCGTGCCTCAGCGATACAGATAGCCGTACCGTAGTTGCAACCACAACGGAGGGGTATCTGTTGAGAGGCCAGACAAACGCGTGGTTCCTGAAGAGGGGCAGCAGCCTTTTCAGTAGTTGCAAGGGCAACAGTCTGGATGATTGACTGACCTGGCCTTGAAACAATAACCAAAACGGCCTTGCTGTGCTGGTACTGCGAACGGCGGAAAGCAAGGGGAAACTACGGCCGTAATTTTTCCCGAGGGCATGCAGCTTTACTGTATGATTAAATGATGATGGCGTCCTCTTGGGTAAAATATTCCGGAGGTAAAATAGTCCCCCATTCGGATCTCCAGTCGGGGACTACTCAAGAGGATGTCGTTATCAGGAGAAAGAAAACAGGCGTTGTAAGCAGATTCAGAAGGATGTAGGTTGCAGTAGGTACTGGGAGATGAAGAGGCTTGCACAGGATAGAGTGGCATGGAGAGCTGCATCAAACCAGTCTCAGGACTGAAGACCACAACAACAAACATCAAAGGAAATGTGGAAGAAAGTTAGATGAGGTTACATTTGGAAATATGTAATGGGTGTAATAAAATCGTGAACATTTTAAATTATTTAAGATATGTAAACAAGTTAACTTGAGCCAGTGGTAAGGCGAATCTCGTAATATTACTGATTTACTAAGCTAATAAATCACGTGGCTCTCATAAATAATTTCACATAGTGCGCATTTGGGAGTGTGTGGGATTGCAGCGTGCGGTTAACTGTTTACGTACATGAATCGGAGCGTGACTAAATTGATAACAATGAAAGGCGTGATTCAACCTGCGCATGGAAACAGCTTTATTATGTACACATATAACTCTCCAAATGTGGGGATATTTCTAACACTATACTGAAATTCAACTCAATATGAACATTTTATTTATAAGATAGTTAACTGCCGGCATTTGTGACCGAGCGGTTCTAGGGGCTTCATTCCGGAACCGCGCTGCTGCTACGGTCGCAGGTTCGAATCCTTCTTCGGGCATGGATGTGGATGATGTCCTTAGGTTAGTTGGGTTTTAGTAGTTCTAAGTCTAGGGGACTGATGACCTCAGATGTTAATTCCCATAGTGCTTAGAGCCTTTTTTATATAGTTCACGAGATGTGAGAATAATAACATGCAGTTAGACTCAGCTGCTGGTGCCTGTTTCATTGTACAGGAGTTGCAGAATTAACACGAAATATCTAGCCTTATAGTTCGTGGACAGTAGACAGTTGGCAAAATGAGGATAGGAACACACACGCACTTCGACATTCACACTATGACAATACAGATAGAGGAAAAGAACGAGAAGAACAGAAACCTACACCATAAGCTCACACATTAGGCAACGAGGTCATCCTCCCTCAGCCATACTCATCAATAGCCGAACATATAAAATTCACAGATTAAAATTAAATAAGGCAGAGTGTCAGATAGTATTTACATTAGAATAGTGATTCAAAGGGACAGCAGTGCAGCGTGCAACCATACGGCCCACGAAGGAACAAAGTGACCGAGCAGGTTGGCATACAAATAGAAGCGAAAAACTCCACTGTTTCAAAAATTTAGCAGTACCGAGAAGAAATCAAAGAAGCAAAGAAACAGGGGATACATAGCGGGCTCAGTCATGCACTAGTCAAAAAATGGTTCAAGTGGCTCTGAGCACTATGGGACTTAACGTCTGAGGTCATCAGTCCCCTAGAACTTAGAACTACTTAAACCTAACTAACCTAAGGACATCACACACATCCATGCCCGAGGCAGGATTCGAACCTGCGACCGTAGCGGTCGCGCGGTTCCAAACTGTAGCGCCTAGAACCGCTCAGCCACTCCGGCCGGACCATGCACTAGTCACATGGGTTGCAGATCTTCTTAAATATTTAGAAAAAGAAAGAACATGCAAATTATAATTGATTAAAAGGGATGCAAATCAAAATTAATGTACTTGCGAATGCAATTAAACTGAAAGTCTAACGGCAGAGGAAGAAACTGAGAAACAAGACGGTGAAAGATCATCAGTTTACCAAGCAAGTGGTCCACATCAGGAACTGCATGCTAAATCATCAAAATTATGAAATTATTTGAAGGTTCTTCACACAAAAATTGTGACAGCAGAAGCTAAGCAGAAGAGAACAGAAGCAGATAGTTGGAGGATATGCAATTCATAAGCGAACACGTGGAACTCAACTCCCTACAAAAACCGAATGTTAATAAAAATTTAATGCTATGATTTATCCAACGTGATAATAAAAGCATAAATCTGCGCAAGAAACAGATTTAAAGTTTAGCTAGTCTGTAACACTCAACAGCGTACCAAAACTAATAGAGATGAGTTCTTACCATGTTCATGCTCCGAGCCCCAGCCGAACATTACCCTTTCAGCCCGCACTTCAATCACGATCTTCGCAAGTAGGAGAAACAGCCAGAGCGACTTATTCCTGTACATTACCGACCTAACACAATAGCTTCCTAATCAGAGAAACACAAACCTCTTCGCCTGAGCCTAAGACTACCCCAAAACTGGCTGAACTGCCCGGCCAGCAAACGGAAATGAGACCAAATCCAAACACTTTAGAAGCACAAAGCAACACATTAACCCACTGTGCCATTCAAAGAGGGAACGAATAGGCAAGGAACATAGTAGTGCACCATCAAAACATTGTAAATAAGGTGTGGAAAGTAAAGGAAAGCACAGATTCCTAATAACCTACACATACACGTGTGTAAGACAACTAGCTGCTAAGGAGATATGAATGCTTAAGTGAATGAACTGTGGCTGATAAAGCACACTCAGTTGCTCACGCTTTCTCCTTACATAATTTACTAAATTTACCGAAAATGGGAGGCACTCAGGACTGGAGAACTGAGTAACCTTGGTTAAAACACAATAAAGGGCTTATATATCGACCTTACAGGAGACAAGTATTCTAGCTGAAGATACTTAGCGCTAGCCATGCGAAGCCTCGCAGATCGCCAGTAATGTACTAATTTTAAGAAGAACTTCTAAGCGCTGAAATGTTTCTGTTGGAGATACTCTTCCACAAGTCGAAACTGATATGGTCAGGCAGCTTTGTCTTGTAGGACGAAGTCATCACTTTTCACACCTGCATGCGGATGTTCAGCCGGCCGGAGTGGCCGGGCTGTTCTAGGCGCTACAGTCTGGAACCGCGCGGCCGCTACGGTCACAGGTTCGAATCCCGCCTCGCGCATGGATGTGTGTGATGTCCTTAGATTAGTTAGGTTTAAGTAGTTCTAAGTTCTAGGGGACTGATGACCTCAGAAGTTAAGTCCCATAGTGCTCAGAGCCATTTTTTGAACGGATGTTCATCTAAATAATATATACGCAACCACAGTTTAACGTGGAATACCACGAAGATCTGTACACGGATGTTGAATTTTGTGTCTCGGCACATACGCACGTACACTGGTCGAGTGTACGGTGCACAGAAGTGCAGCGAAGCTGCCACTAAGTTCACAAAAAAATAACTTTGCAGAAAGTAAGAAAAAACCAAAGTATGACTCTGATACATTGAAGATGTGTGAAGAGTAGCCAAGACAACGTGAGCTCACGAAAACTGTTCAAAACAACAACCAAGAGAGAAATCCAAATACAACGCCCCACAAAAAACATCACCGAGAAGGAGAGGACTAAGCAAATTGAAACGTAACTGTTTCAGAGTATATGTGATGTTATTTCTGTGATTACAGAATCGAATAAAATTTACAAAGAACTTGGCAGTATGAGCCCACGTATCAATGTACGTTGTACCTCATCTGGAATGGATACATTCACTAATTCGCTTGGAAAGGCTGTCATAAAACCGTTGTAACCTCTCCCAAGACAAGCTGGGCCACAACTACTGTATTATTTCCTTGATATCCCGGATAGTGGCACAGTATGGATCATGTGTCAGAGATGGTGTCATACATGTTCTATCGGATACAGATTAGTCGCACACATGTTGAAACAGGGACCGATCTGGAGATCTTGTTGTCGAAAGGAGCACCTCAAAATCACGCGGATAGTTCACAGAGATACGTGCTATGAGTAGACGAGCATTGTTTTGTTGAAAATTGTCACCACGATAATGTCGCGTGAGAGGTAACAGAATGTCCACTTTGCCGTTGTGCCGTCCGAGTTCCCGCAATCGCGACCAGTCTAACCCGAAATTACCCAATGGTTCCCCCACATCATGACGCCAGGGGTAACATGGCTGTTCCTCTCCAGACACTGCAGGAGTGGAAACTATCCCGAGGATCCATCGCTGAATCCAATGCGACACCAGCCATCAGCAGTTCACGCTTCCCTGTCGCGGCACCTCTTCGTACACAGCCGTTTGTGCTGTGGTGTTAACGCTGCCTACACGTGGGGCGGTACTAGCCTCATCGCCCTGCTGTCAGTCTCGATCGAGAGTTCAGTTCGTGCACGAAATCCCGCACCGGCAACACTTCCGCAGTTATGAACGGCTATAGAGTACCATGGATAGATATTTCTGCAGGGAAGTTTTAACGGCTTGCAGAGCCTGAGTCATGTCGAGTTGCTGCATTCCGCCAGGCGAAAGAAGTTTCGACGCGATAATTAGGAGGTATCTCATGATTTTTGTCACCTCGATGCATATTTACATAATATCGCTTATTACATAAATTATTTGTATCAATTTAATAAGAAAGTACCACAACCTTTAAGAAAACACCAAGGTAAAAAAATGGATTCAACGGGACACGAATCTGCTATTCATTGTTTCATAACTTGTCACCTCTACCAATTACGCTACGCTGAAGTTCTATAGTGAATGAATGCTATAATCGACGAAACATTATTTATTGCTATTTAATAAGAACAAATCGTACCAACAATGACGCATTTTTCATGACTCTTCAGTGCGCCGTGGTCTTAAAATGCCATACTTTCATAGCACGAAAACAATTAGATAGAAAAGTTTTTATCCACCAATATGACATTTGTCGCCATTTTATTACAAAAAATCGTGCCAATAAAGAAGCGTTTTCGAAAGAACCTCAATTTTCTGGTGCTTGGAAACTGTGTACATTCACAGGGTTTATGTTATAACAAAGAAACTCACCAAACATGAGATTCAACTGAAAATGACAAATATAATGTAGCGTCTCACAAGTTTTGCTTGTGACGTAGAAAGTGTTCTTGCTTCTTACTTGTTCTAGTGGTTCTACATCTACATCTGCATTCATACTCCGCAAGCCACACAACGGTGTGTGGCGGAGGGCACTTTGCTTGAGTATCAGTGTGGGATCCGTAGCAGGTCGGGTTGACAGAGGAGATAGAGAAGATCCAAAGAAGTGCGGCGCGTTTCAAATGGCTCTGAGTACTATGGGACTTAACAGCTGAGGTCATCAGTCCCCTAGAACTTAGAACTACTTAAACCTAACTAACCTAAGGACATCACGCACATCCATGCCCGAGGCAGGATTCGAACCTGCGAGCGTAGCGGTCGCACAGTTCCAGACTGAAGCGCCTAGAACCGCTCGGCCACTCCGTCCGGCGCGGCGCGTTTCGTCACAGGGTTATTTGGTAAGCGTGATAGCGTTACGGAGATGTTTAGCAAACTCAAGTGGCAGACTCTGCAAGAGAGGCGCTCTGCATCGCGGTGTACCTTGCCGTCCAGGTCTCGAGAGGGTGCGTTTATAGATGAGGTGTCGAATATGTTGCTTCCCCCTACTTATACCTCCCGAGGAGATCACGAATGTAAAATTAGAGAGATTCGAGCGCGCACGGAGGCTTTCCGGCAGTCGTTCTTCACGCGGACCAAAATCGACTGGATCAGGAAAGGGAGGTAATGACAATGGCACGTAAAGTGCCCTCCGCCACACACAGTTGGGTGGCTTGCGGAGTATAAATGTAGATGTAGATGTACTTGGCAAGTTGCCAAATTATGGGAGAACTTATTTTGTGTTTCACGTGACGAAATGGCTTCTCAACTCGAAATAGCAGGAAGTGACGTCACAAAACTCTCCCACGGTGCGAACGGCTTAACGGAGAGGTATTGCGTCAGAGGCAACGCGGGAGCGGCGCTGCTGCCTTTGAGGCGCCGGTGGCTACTTGTAGGCGGGAGTCCGTCTGTAAGCCGCTTGCAGAGGCGGAGGGAGCCGCCTTTGCGTGTCGGGAGGGCCCTTCACTTGGCGCCTGATGAGCCGCGTCCTGTTCCCAGCAGCTCGCCTCACCTCACCTCAAGCCGTCCCCAGACGCCCTTGCCGTCTCCGGAGCTACAGGAAGTGCTCTTCAACGATAATCCCTCCATGGCGAAATTAGGACAGTCGCTTTAAATATTCTCAAAACGGAATGGGATATCAAAGATCAGTTCGCATTTAGCAATAACCTCTCCGTTAGTAATATTTAGCACCCAGATGGAGATGTTCACGTCAGCTACAGCCAACCCCCCCCCCCCTCTCCCCCTATACCCAGAAAAATCGCTAAGTGAAAGTATTAGATTGGCGTATAAGTACGTAGTGTTTTTGTTTTCGATGATGGTATCCCGGCTGCTATGGGTTTATGTTATCGAGTGTTATTTTTTAGTTGTAGTTCACTGTTGCTATTTTGTTTACATATTGTCCTTATTTCCTCTGCAGATAGTGAGTGACGCTGTGGACGTTAGAAAATGGAGTGCCAAGTGAAGAAACCGGAACATTACCGACTTATTCTTCTGTTTGAGTTCGACAGAGGAATGACAACAGTGAAGGCATTCAGAAAAGAAATGCGCCCTGTATGAGGATCTTGGCACTGGAGAGAGCACAGCAAGAAAATGGTTTTATCGTTTTGAGGAGGATCTTTTTGACATTAATCATTTTCCACGTTCAGGAACACCTGCGACGTTTCATGGAGATCGTTTAAAAGCATTAATCCACGATGATCCTCGTCACTGTACTCGAGAACTGACAAATGTGACGCACTGAGATCATTCTACCATCGTGTGACATTAGGATGCAGTGGTGAAGGCTCAAAAATCATGTATATGGACACCGCATGCTCAAAGCCAAAATTATAAAAACCAGCGGGTGGCCACATGTGCACTTCTGCTTGCTCACCGTCAACTGGCTCGTGAACAACACCTACCATTCCTATCCTGCGTCATTATTGGCGTGAGAAATGGTGTCTTTGTACTTACACAAGGAAAAGAAAGGAATGTTTGAGCCCAAAAGAAGCAGCAACTCCCCGTAAAAAGACTTAAGCGCGTCCACCAAGGGTAATGCACATGCATGTGGTGGAACAGCTAGGGGGTGTCGTGTACTACAAATTGCTTTTCCGACGTGTAACCGTCATTGCGGACATTTATTGTCAACAACTGAGACGTCTTGCATACGGAATCCAAGAACAACAACCAGGGAGACTGCGTGAAATGATGCTGCTCCATGGTAACTCACGCCAGCATTGTGCTAGAGTGGCAGAAAACACTATTCAGTCGTTGAGTTGGAAAGTGATTCCGCATCCTCCTTATTGATCTGATACTGCGCCGTTAGATTTTCACCTTTACCGCTCTCTATCGAACAACCTTCAAGGAACTGCTCCTCTCCGGTTGAAAATGCGCTACGAACAAATTACGTTATTTCTACAGTCGTGAAATCAAAAAGTTGCCCCAGAGTTGGCAGACTTTCGTAGATAATGGAGGGGAATATATTATTGGTGAGTAAAGTCTCTGTTATGTGTATCTGTCGTGTTAGTTAAACTCATGGAAAAACACTACGAGCTTTTGCATAAACCCAGTAATTGTGTCACCAGCTTCGTTATAAAATATTCACGCTGTGAGAAATGGGTAATTTCCGAACTACGAATCGTTACGCCCTGCTGACTGCTAAGTTTTCGAAGCCTCAACAGCAATTCATAAGAATCTGCAAACTGCAGGGCTATCAAAGCTGGAAGATTGACAAACACAAATACAATCAAACGAACGCAATTAATAACCAACACGGAATGGTATGCTTGACCTACACTGAAGAGCCAAAGAAAGCGGTATACCTGCCTAAACTGCCTAAACTGTTATATCGTGCAGGGCCCCCTCGAGTACGCACAAGTGCCGCGACATGACGTGGCATGGACTCGATTAATGTCTGAAGTAGTGCTGGAGGGAACTCACACCATGAATCCTGCAGCGCTGTCCATAAATCAATAAGATATCTCTTTTGAACAGCACGTTGCAAGTCATCCCAGATATGCTCAGTAATGTTAAAATCTGAGGAGTTTGGTGGCCAGCGGAAGTGTTTAAACTCAGAATTGAGATATTCATACCTCATAAATTGGTAAGAGATGGAACGGATCCCCCGTGGTACACAAAAAAGGTCCGAACGCTGTTGCAGAGGCAACGGAAAAAGCATGCGAAGTTCAGAGGAACGCGAAATCCCGAAGATGGGCTAAAATTTACAGACGCGCGAAATTTGGCACGTACTTCGATGCGAGATGCCTTTAATAGGTTCCACAACGAAACATTGTCTCGAAATTTGGAAGAAACTCTGGTCGTATGTAAAGTACACAAGCGGCAAGACGCAGTCAATACCTTCGCTGCGCAGTGCCGATGGTACTGTTATCGACGACTGTGCCGCTAAAGCGGAGTTATTGAACGCAGTTTTCCGAAATTCCTTCACCAGGGAAGACGAATGGAATATTCCAGAATTTGAAACACGAACATCTGCTAGCATGAGTCTCTTAGAAGTAGATACCTTAGGGGTTGCGAAGCAACTCAAATCGCTTGATACGGGCAAGTCTTCAGGTCCAGATTGTATACCGATTAGGTTCCTTTCAGATTACGCTGATACAATAGCTCCCTACTTAGCAATCATATACAACCGCTCGCTTACCGATAGATCTGTACCTACAGATTGGAAAATTGCGCAGGTCGCACCAGTGTTTAAGAAGGGTAGTAGGAGTAATCCATCGAACTACAGACCTATATCATTGACGTCGGTTTGCAGTACGGTTTTTGAGCATATACCGTATTCAGACATTATGAATCACCTAGAAGGGAACGATCTATTGATACGTAATCGGTATGGTTTCAGAAAACATCATTCTTGTGCAACGCAGTTAGCTCTTTATTCGCACGAAGGAATGGCCGCTATCGACAGGGGATCTCAAGTCGATTCCGCATTTCAGGATTTCCGGAAAGCTTTTGACACTGTTCCTCACAAGCGACTTCTAATCAAGCTGCGGAGCTATGGGGTATCGTCTCAGTTGTGCGACTGGATTCGTGATTTCCTGTCAGGAAGGTCGCAGTTTGTAGTAATAGACGGCAAATCATTGAGTAAAACTGAAGTGATATCAGGTGTTCCCCAGAGAAGCGTCCTGTGACCTCTGCTGTCCCTGACCTATATAAACGACCTGGGTGACAATCTGAGCAGTTCTCTTAGATTGTTCGCAGATGATGCTGTAATTTACCGTCTAGTAAGGTCATCCGAAGACCAGTATCAGTTGCAAAGCAATTTAGAAAAGATTGCTGTATGGTGTGTCAGGTGGCAGTTGACGCTAAATAACGAAAAGTGAGAGGTGATCCACATGAGTTCCAAAAGAAATCCGTTGGAATTCGATTACTCGATAAATAGTACAATTCTCAAGGCTGTCAATTCAACTAAGTACCTGGGTGTTAAAATTACGAACAACTTCAGTTGGAAGGACCACATAGATAATATTGTCGGGAAGGCGAGCCAAAGGTTGCGTTTCATTGGCAGGACACTTAGAAGATGCAACAAGTCCACTAAAGAGACAGCTTACACTACACTCGTTCGTCCTCTGTTAGAATATTGCTGCGCGGTGTGGGATCCTTACCAGGTGGGATTGAAGGAGGACATCGAGAGGGTGCAAAAAAGGGCAGCTCGTTTTGTATTATCACGCTATAGGGGAGAGAGTGTGGCAGATATGATACACGAGTTGGGATGGAAGTCATTACAGCATAGACGTTTTTCGTCGCGGCGAGACCCTTTTACGAAATTTCAGTCACCAACTTTCTCTTCCAAATGCGAAAATATTTTGTTGAGCCCAACCTACATAGGTAGGAATGATCATCAAAATAAAATAAGAGAAATCAGAGCTCGAACAGAAAGGTTTAGGTGTTCGTTTTTCCCGCTCGCTGTTCGGGAGTGGAATACTAGAGAGATAGTATGATTGTGGTTCGATGAACCCTCTGCTAAGCACTTAAATGTGAATTGCAGAGTAGTCATGTAGATGTAGATGTAGAAGTGTGTTCTTGGAGACACTCTGTAGCAATTATGGACGCTTCGGCTATCGCACTGCCCTGCTGGAATTGCCCAAGTCCGTCGGAATGCACAATGGACATGAATTGATGCAGGTGATCAGACGGGATGCATACGTATATGGCACCTGCCCGAGTCGTATCTAGACTTACCAGGGATCCTATATCACTTCAACTGCACACGCCCCACACCATTACAGAGCTCCACCAGCTTGAACAGTGCTCTCCTGACATGCAGAGTCCATGGATTCATGAGGTTGTCTGTATGTCCATGCGATCGATACAATTTCAAACGAGACTCGTCCGACCAGACAACATGTTTCCAGTCATCAACAGCCCAATGTCCGTGTTGACGGGCCCAGGCGATGTGTAAAGCTTTCTGTCGTGCAGTCATCATGTGTACACGAGCGAGCCTTCGGCTCCGAAAGCTCATATCAATGATGTTTCGTTGATACTTGTTTATGATCCAGCATTGAAATCTGCATAAATTTGAGGAAGGGTTCCATTTCTGTCACATTGGACGATTCTCTTCAGTCGTCGTTGGCCCCGTTCTTGCAGTACTATTTTCCGGCCGGAGCGATGTCGGAGATTAGATGTTTTGCCGGGTTCCTGATATTCACGGTACACTCGTGAAATGGTCGTACGGGATAATCCCCACTTCACTGCTACTTGGAGATGCGTGTCCCATTGCTCGTGCACCGACTATAACGCTACGTTGAAACTCACTTAAGTCTTGACAACCTACCATCTAACAACTGCGCCAGGCACTTGTCTTATGTAGGCTTTGTTGACCTCAGTGCCGTATTCTGCCTGTTTACATTATCTCTGTATTTGAATACACATGCCTACACCATTTTCGTTGGCGCTTCAGTGTATTTCGTTCGCTTATACCTACCCCACACATCCCACACATAAATATTTTATAGCACATAGTGGAACACAGTGGCTACACCAAACACGCAAAACACATAAAAAGGGGCAAATCCAACTACTAACACGGTCATGCCAATAGAAATTAAAAGTGAAGCTCTTTCATGAAACTTCACTAATTACGTCAATGTGTAGGGCTTACCTAAGTCTCAGTAACGTTCTCGTAAACTCTGAACCCCTCCTTGAAACGAATCACATACTGTGGGATCCTCCAATTTTCTTTTGAACAGAATTCCTTCCTCTCATCTTCCAACTACAGCGAGTTGCCTACAGTATTTTACCAAGCGGTGCAAGGACAGTGCCTCTCTGCGTTCCTGCCTGTCAAAATAGAACTGCCAAACTTTTCCTTCTTGACCCTTCCGCATTTTTTTTTACAGTTTATGACCGCACTCAGCACTCACCATCCAGACTCCGCTGACCACGCCACATCCAGTCGGCAATTCGCGGTCTAATGGCTACAGTTGCTGCCGCTGGATCATGAGGTCGCAGGTTCAATTCCCGGTCGGCTTGGGGATTTTCTCTGCCCAGGGACTGGGTGCTTCTGTTGTCATCATCATCATCATCATCATCATCATCATCATCATCATCATTTGTGACATTGGCTAGATGGTACTGAGTAAAAATTGGACTGTGTAAAAACTGGGACTTTGTATGGGGGCTGGCGACCGCGCAGTTGAGCGCCCCACAAACCAAACATCATCATCAAACACTGCATCCATTAAAACGAGCTCCCATTGATCAGTCTGCCCTCTTCTACTCCGCCACCTTATTATATGCTTAGATCTTGCAAGAACGGGACCAACGACGACTGAAGAGAATCATTCAACATGACAGAAGTGCATGCAGATGGTCAGACAGGATGCTTACATACGTTTCACCTCTCAGAGTCGTATCTAGACGTATCAGGGGTGCCATATTACTCCAACTGCACACTATTACAGGGCCTCCACCAGCATGAACAGTCCCCTGCTCGCATGCAGGGTCCGTGGATTCATAAGGTTGTCGCAAACTGCTACAGATTTCAATGCTGCACGACCAACAAATGTCAGCGTACGACCCATTCAACTAGAAGTCATCGATATGGGCTTTTGGATCCGAAGGCCCACTTGTGTACCATTGATGATTGCACGACACAAAGGTTTACGCCTCGCCTGGGCCTGTCAACACTGACATTGGACTGTTGATTACGGGAAACATGTTGCCGGATCGGACGAGTCTCATTTCTGATTGTATCGGGCTGATGGACATGTACGGGTAAGGAGACAACCTTATGAATCCACGGATCCTGCATGTGAGCAGGGGACTGTTCATGCTGGTGGAGGCCCTGTAATAGTGTGCAGTTGGAGTAATATGACACCCCTGATACGTCTAGATACGACTCTGAGAGGTGAAACGTATGTAAGCATCCTGTCTGACCATCTGCATCCATTCATGTCCATTGTGCATTCCGACGGACTTGGGCAATTCCACACGTCTGGAACTGCTACAGAGTAGCTCCAAGAACACTCTTCTGAGTTTAAACACTTCCGCTGCCTATCAAACTCCCTAGAGATCAACATTATTGAGCATATCTGGGATTCCCTACAACGTGCTGTTCAGAAGAGATCTCCATTCCCTCGTACTCTTACGGTTTATGGACAACCCTGCAGGATTCATGGAGTCAGTTCCTTCCATCACTGCTTCAGACATTAGTTGAGTTCACGCCAGGTCATGTTGTGGCACTTCTGCGTGCTCGCGGGGACCCTACACGATATTAGGTAGGTGTACCAGTTTCTTTGGATCTTCAGTGTAGTTTCATTTGTTTAAAGCCCCTACGCCTGAGTTTCATGGAGGATTCCCCATTTCGATAGTTGCTGAGGTGCTATTTCAATACGGTTGGAGAGCCCGTGTAGTACTCTTCGAGTTTTGGGGGGATACCAAGTGTTCTGAGGCGTGAATGGAAATTTGGATTGTGAAAGGAGGCGTGCTAGAAAAGTCCATGAAGTTGTGCAAAGCTACTGTACCTGGGGTGGTGTAGTGGTTAGCGCATCTGCCTAGCGGGCAGGAGAACAGGCTTAGAATCCCGGCCGTGGCACTACTGTTCATTCGTCGCTTCAGTCTGCGTATATACGGATAAACAAGTAAAGCCATATGACATTGTTGGCTGAGGGACTCCGAGAGGCAGTTTCAGCCGCCTAGTTGGAAACACTTTTCTGCCCGCCGCGCTCAAAAGCACCTTTCCTTCACGAAATTTGAGTATTGTGTGTTTAAGGGTCTCTGAAACGTACAGGCTACAGTAATGTGTGTGTGCGCCCGCGCCCGTGTGTGTGTGTGTGTGTGTGTGTGTGTGTGTGTGTGTGGCGCGGTGTCCTGTTTGTGTTGCCCGATATGAGAGAAGAGAAAAAAATGGCTCTGAGCACTATGGGACTTAACATCTATGGTCATCAGTCCCTTAGAACTTAGAACTACTTAAACCTAACTAACCTAAGGACAGCACACAACACCCAGCCATCACGAGGCAGAGAAAATCCCTGACCCCGCCGGGAATCGAACCCGGGAACTCAGGCGTGAGAAGCGAGAACGCTACCGCACGACCACGAGATGCGGGCTGAGAGAAGAAAGATGGTGAAACACGACGCAGGCACGTAGACTACTCCTCTCGAATAGCACCAAGGGAGCTGCCGAGCTTAACGTCCATATCCGACGGACGGATCACCATCTAAAGTGTAATAATACCGGGTGATCAAAAAGTCAGTATAAATTTGAAAACTGAATAAATCACGGAATAATGTAGATAAAGAGGTACAAATTGACACACATGGTTGGAATGACATGAGGTTTTATTAGAACCAAAAAAATACAAACGTTCAAAAAATGTCCGACAGATGGCGCTTCATCTGATCAGAATAGCAATAATTAGCATAACAAAGTAAGACAACGCAAAAGATGATGTTCTTCACAGGAAATCTTCAGTATGTCCACCACCGTTTCTCAACAATACCTGTAGCCGAGGAATAATGTTGTGAACAGCACTGTAAAGCATGCCCGGAGTTATGGTGAGGCATTGGCGTCGGATGTTGTCTTTCAGCATCCCTAGAGATGTCAGTCGATCACGATACACTTCCGACTTCAGGTAACCCCAAAGCCAATAATCGCACGGACTAAGGTCTGGGGACCTGGGAGGCCAAGCATGACGAAAGTGGCAATTGAGCACACGACCCTCACCAAACGACGCGCGCATGAGATCTTTCACGCGTCTGGCAGGCAGTATGGGGGGGAACCGCCGTCCTGCATAAGCATCGTACGTTCCAGCATCTACATCTACATGACTACTCTGCAATTCACATTTAAGTACTTGGCAGAGGGTTCATCGAACCACAATCATACTATCTCTCTAGTATTCCACTCCCGAACAGCGAGCGGGAAAAACGAACACCTAAACCTTTCTGTTCGAGCTCTGATTTCTCTTATTTTATTTTGATGATCATTCCTACCTATGTAGGTTGGGCTCAAATATTTTCGCATTCGGAAGAGAAAGTTGGTGACTGAAATTTCGTAAAAAGGTCTCGCCGCGACGAAAAACGTCTATGCTGTAATGACTTCCATCCCAACTCGTGTATCATATCTGCCACACTCTCTCCCCTATAACGTGATAATACAAAACGAGCTGCCCTTTTTTGCACCCTTTCGATGTCCTCCGTCAATCCCACCTGGTAAGGATCCAACACCGCGCAGCAATATTCTAACAGAGGACGAACGAGTGTAGTGTAAGCTGTCTCTTTAGTGGACTTGTTGCATCTTCTAAGTGTCCTGCCAATGAAACGAAACCTTTGGCTCGCCTTCCCGACAATATTATCTATGTGGTCTTTCCAACTGAAGTTGTTCGTAATTTTAACACCCAGGTACTTAGTTGAATTGACAGCCTTGAGAATTGTACTATTTATCGAGTAATCGAATTCCAACGGATTTCTTTTGGAACTCATGTGGATCATCTCACACTTTTCGTTATTTAGCGTCAACTGCCACCTGACACACCATACAGCAATCTTTTCTAAATCGCTTTGCAACTGATACTGGTCTTCGGATGACCTTACTAGACGGTAAATTACAGCATCATCTGCGAACAATCTAAGAGAACTCCTCAGATTGTCACCCAGGTCATTTATATAGATCAGGAACAGTAGAGGTCCCAGAACGCTTCCCTGGGGAACACCTAATATAACTTCAGTTTTACTCAATGATTTGCCGTCTATTACTACGAACTGCGACCTTCCTGATAGGAAATCACGAATCCAGTCGCACAACTGAGACGATACCCCATAGCTCCGCAGTTTGATTAGAAGTCGCTTGTGAGGAACGGTGTCAAAAGCTTTCCAGAAATCTAGAAATACGGAATCAACTTGAGATCCCCTGTCGATAGCGGCCATTACTTCGTGCGAATAAAGAGCTAGCTGCGTTGCACAAGAGCGATGTTTTCTCAAGCCATGCTGATTACGTGTCAATAGATCGTTCCCTTCGAGGTGATTCATAATGTTTGAATACAGTATATGCTCCAAAACCCTACTGCAAACCGACGTCTATGATATAGGTCTGTAGTTAAATGGATTACTCCTACTACCCTTCTTGAACACTGGTGCGACCTGCGCAATTTTCCAATCTGTAGGTACAGATCTATCGCTGAGCGAGCGGTTGTATATGAGTGCTAAGTAGGGAGCTATAGTATCAGCGTAATCTGAAAGGAACCTAATCGGTATACAATCTGGACCTGAAGACTTGCCCGTATCAAGCAATTTGAGTTGCTTCGCAACCCCTAAGGTATCTACTTCTAAGAAACTCATGCTAGCAGATGT
This sequence comes from Schistocerca gregaria, assembly GCF_023897955.1. Taxonomy (NCBI): domain Eukaryota; kingdom Metazoa; phylum Arthropoda; class Insecta; order Orthoptera; family Acrididae; genus Schistocerca; species Schistocerca gregaria. Next base: position 774,987,960 of record NC_064920.1, read on the forward strand.
TCGTGTTTCGAATTCTGGAATATTCCATTCGTCTTCCCTGGTGAAGGAATTTCGGAAAACTGCGTTCAATAACTCCGCTTTAGCGGCACAGTCGTCTATAACAGTACCATCGGCACTGCGCAGCGAAGGTATTGACTGCGTCTTGCCGCTTGTGTACTTTACATACGACCAGAATTTCTTCGGATTTTCTAACAAATTTCGAGACAATGTTTCGTTGTGGAACCTATTAAAGCAGGTGTTTATCAGCCGGGCTGCGGATAATGCGATTCTGTAACATATCGGCGTACGTCTCTCCTGTAATGGCAGCAGTTACAAAACCAGAATCACGCATTTCCTCGAAGAAAAAAGGCCCGATAATGGTAGATGTGGTAAATCCAACCCATACCGTGACTTTCTCGTCGTGCAATGGAGTTTTCACGACAGTTCTAGGATTTTCGGTAGCCCAAATTCTGCAGTTGTGGGAGCAGTTCTCGGAGCATGAAATGAGCTTCGTCGGTCCACAACACGTTACTCAACCAATCGTCATCTTCCGCCATCTTTTGAAACGCACACACCGGAAATACCCTCCGCTTCACTGAATCGCCAGGTAACAGTTCATGAGGCCGATGAATTTTGTACGCATAGCATCGGAGGGTACGCCTAAGTACCAATCAAAGAGTAGTGTATGGAATGCCGGTGCGACGTGCGAACCCGCGACAGTCTCCACTTCTTCCTGAACTGTCTCAGCAGCATTACGCCTTGTGCATGGTCGGCCACTACAGGGTCTATCGTCTAAGCAACCAATGGCTTCGAACTTTGAAATCATTCTCGCCACAGCTTCATTTGTCAACGGAGCTTTACCCGTTCGAATCCCCTTCCTATGGCGATAGGATCGTAACGCTGAACTAGCACATTCCCCATTCTGATAATACAGCTTCACTAAAAGCGCCTTTTCAGGTAACGTCAACATGCTGCGACTGCTGGCGCATCTCATTCTCTCTTTCATTACAGATCCTTTTATACACGATTGCCATGCGCAGTCACTGACGTTTTGCTGTCCAGCGCCATCTGTCGGACATTTTGTGAACTTTTCTTTTTGTTCTAATAAAACCCCATGTCATTCCAAGCATGTGTGTCAATTTTTACCTCCCCATCTACATAATTCCGTGGTTTATTAAGTTTTCAAATTTATACTGACTTTTTGATCACCCGATACAATACGAGCAGCCGTTATTTTGGTTTTATTTACTAGGCAACCAGTTTCGGAATTACATTATGCCATTTTCAGGTCTGCGTATATCGAGTAACCCTCGTGTTAGAAACCAATGCAGCACTATCAACTGGTCTCGAAGACTTTTTTCCCCTCGGGCATGTGCGCTCGTTGGACATCTGTCATCTGAAGTATCCCGCTCCTTCGCTTCATGAGGTTCTGCGGAGAGGTTTGGAATTTAATCCGTGATACTGGCACCAAGTCTGGCGATCAGGAAATGAAATGAAATGTCGTGTGGCTAGGGCCTCCCGTGGGGTAGACCGTTCGCCTGGTGCAGGTCTTTTGAGTTGACGCCACTTCGGCGACCTGCGCGTCGATGGGGATGAAATGATGATGATTAGGACACCGCAACATCCAGTCCCTGAACGGAGAAAATCTCCGACCCAGCCGGGAATCGAACCAGGGCCCATAGGATTGAGAGTCTGTCACGCTTACCACTCAGCTACCGGGGGCGGACTAGCGATCAGGAACTTTCCATTACCATCCCTCCGCCCCTTTGTTGTAAAGGCAAACGCAAAATAGCCAACAGCACGGGGAGTACCCAGTCACGGGCCACCCCGAACGTTGCTTTACTTCACTAATCTGACCAGAAGCGGTGTACTCAGAGAGGCCAGGCTGTTGGCTCCTCCCAGGCGAATTTCCCAATAAAGCCGTCTTCCGGAAACCACCAACATTCATTTTCAAGAGAAGAGGAAAATTTTTGCTTCTAATGACCTACATACCTTTGGTATTTGGTAATAGCTTCGGAATTTCCGTAGCTGTTATTGGTCCGATACTGCACATCATAGCAAACATTACTGAGGATAGGTTAAGTTTTTTGTGTCCGGCGTTTCCTAGGGTTTTGTACCTGAATGCGTAGGGAAGTCTACCTTCTGACTCTTCGAAACCACTGAACACTACGCTCATATCATTCTCCTTCACTGAGGACATTTAACCAAAGAGATGTTATCTTCGACGAGGCCAAAGAGAAGCCGATGTCCATTACAGGTATCCCCATAGTGCTTTACGCAGAGAATGATGTGTACTGGGATGAGATTTACCATCTGATTTCGTCTCCAGTAAAAAACCCTCAGACAGTCATTTTCCCGAAGTCTAGCTTTTTGCAACTCTCCACACTCGATTTCAGATAAATGTTTTCACATCAGCATAACAACGGAATCCATTTGAATCTTTCTGTATTCAAACCTTGGTCTCCATCTACACTTTTTACGCCCCACACTTCCTTTCATTACCAAGTTATCTGTTGTTTTATGGCTTAGGGTGTGTCCCATGAAGCTATCTATTCTTTCTTGGTTCAAATGGCTCTGAGCACTATGGGACCTAAATTCTGAGGTCATCAGTCCCCTAGAATTTAGAACTACTTAAACCTAACTAACCTAAGGACATCACACACATCCATGCCCGAGGCAGGATTCGAACCTACGACCGTAGCGGTGACGCGGTTCCAGACTGTAGCGCCTAGAACCGCTCGGTCTCTCCGGCCGGCCTATTCTTTCTTCTTTTACGGGGTGATTCTAGAATAAATCTCATATTATTGTGAAATGCCATCCCGGAAGAAGCAGTTGGAGTGGACAAAAAAAGAAAAAAAACAAGGATAAAAAAGGCCTACCTCAAGGTAACATATTAGACTCAACGTGTTATACTATTTATACCAATGACCAGCCGCTACTGAATGACACCACAAACTTCACATACGCTGATGACAGATCTGCAGCCGCCCAGGAAGTGCGTTTAATGAAGCTAAGTGTGGCTCAATAAAGTACTAGAGAGGCTCCAACAATAGCATATCCGCAGCCAATGTAAGCGTTACCACGCAAAAAGGTCTGCTCCATCCATTAAGAAAAAAGCATGCATTAAAGAGCTCCAGGTCACCTGTAGGGGGACGCTGTTGGAGCGTTATCCCTACTAAAAAAAGTTCTCTATTATCCTGGACACGGTCTTGACTTGTAAACAACACTGCGCCAACAACACCGAAATGAAAGTCAATCGCAAGAACAATACCCTCCACAAAACTATAGGCGCAAATTGAGGTACTAAGGCAAAAGTGAAAAAAAAAACGGCATCTTCAGTTTGTTATTCCACTGGCCAATTTGCCTCTCGCGTCTGGCACAAATCCGCCCACTCGCCTTAATGTCGCTAATATGGAAAGCAAAGATTGGTCTCTGCCTGTCTGGATCCTACTCCTGCTCGCAAGTTCTGCCACCTGTTAGGACTCTCTCCACTGGCAATTCTATGGACGTTTACCTACAAAGAAAGAAATATGGCCTCCACATCGGCACAACATCCAAAATACGGCATTAGGGCATCTACAGATAGGATGAAATCAAGAATCAACCTCCTCAGTGCAAGCGAGCCTCTATCTAAAGTGGATATGTCAGGTTTATGGAACCAACAGAACTAGGCCCTGGCCATTGCGAAAACTGGGAACACATTGCGGGAACGAAAAGCAGTATTGTAAGCAAATGTTGCGATAGAGTGATACACGGTACAGTCTAACCCGTACAACTGTAGTGATATCGCCGGCCGGTGTGGCCGAGCGGCTCTAGGCGCTTCAGTCTGGAACCGCGCGACCGCTACGGTCGCAGGTTCGAATCCTGCCTCGGGCATGAATGTGTGTGATGTCCTTAGGTTAATTAGGTTTAAGTAGTTCTAAGTTCTAGAGGACTGATGACCTTAGATGTAAATCCCATAGTGCTCAGAGACATTTGAACCATTTGTAGTGATATCGATATAAACGAACAAGCGTATTCCTGCCTTGATTGCCTTGCTCAATGCAACCTAGAGGACATCATGTCAGGAATTCCTAAAGCAATTGACGTAGCTCGCTTTTGGGCGAATATCTGGTTTGTTCGTATTCGTAATTTACAGTTTTGGACATGTAAGGTGTTTTATAAGTGCAATGAGTGTAGAATAGTTCTACTCTAAGATCTTGCATTTATTTTTCTTCTTAATATGGTTCTTCCGACCCGAACAAAAAAGAAAAAAGACTTTAGTGCAATTGTGCCATAAATATCTTTTCTCCTCAGTTCGATGCAGCACCCCTTGATGGTTAATCTATCTACCCGTTCAATCTTCATCATTCTTCTGTAGCATTATATTTCGAAAACTTCTGTTGTCCTTCGGCCTGTATCATTTCACTTTCATGTCAGAGTAACTTTCAAGTAAATACATTCAAAAAGTCTTCCTAACGCTTAAATTTGTAACCAGTGTTAACAAATTTCTCTACTTCAGGAAAACTTGTTTTGTAATTGTCAGTCTTACGTTTTAAATCCTCTTAACTTATACTATCGACAGCTATTTCTCTGTCCAAGTAGCGAAGCTGGTCAACTGTTTTCAGCTTCTGTTTTCCTAATATAATTTACTTCGCATCATCTGACTTACTTAGATTACATTCAGTTACCATTGTTTTACGTTATTGACGCTCATCTTATATGCTCTTGACAATCCATTCCTCACAAATTATCTTGCAAATGTCCTTTGCTTTCTCTGACAGAATTATAGCGTCATTCCCAACCCCAAAGTTCTTAATGGTTCTTTATAAACCTAATTACCTTCCCAAATTTCTCTTAGTTTTTGTTCTATGCGTTTCTCATCGTGCAGACTGTATTCCAAGGATACAGGCTACGCCAATGCCCCTTCTCAAACGAATCATCCCTTTCATATCGTTAGACTTTAAGAATTGCACTTGATCTCTGTATTTCTGTTTAAGAATCCAATGCAGACCAAACTATGTAGATGTATTAAGTAGACATATTTTCAGAAGCGTTGCCCCACAACTCGTGTATATTTGAAAAATGGCATGTTGCCGTCTTGAGCTGCTGACAGAATTCTTTATTGGCACAAACAGTTTACGTCGACTAACCACCATCATCAGATTCATAAAAGTCCACTACTGGCCATTAAAATTGCTACACCAAGAAGAAATTCAGATGACAAACGGGTATTCATTGGACAAATATATTATACTAGAACTGACATGTGATTATACACTCCTGGAAATTGAAATAAGAACATCGTGAATTCATTGTCCCAGGAAGGGGAAACTTTATTGACACATTCCTGGGGTCAGATACATCACATGATTACACTGACAGAACCACAGGCACATAGACACAGGCAACAGAGCATGCACAATGTCGGCACTAGTACAGTGTATATCCACCTTTCGCAGCAATGCAGGCTGCTGTTCTCCCATGGAGACGATCGTAGAGATGCTGGATGTAGTCCTGTGGAACGGCTTGCCATGCCATTTCCACCTGGCGCCTCAGTTGGAGCAGCGTTCGTGCTGGACGTGCAGACCACGTGAGACGACGCTTCATCCAGTCCCAAACATGCTCAATGGGGGACAGATCCGGAGATCCTGCTGGCCGGGGTAGTTGACTTAAGTTCCCTTGCCGGTCTAGGAATGGTAGAACGATGGGTTCGATGACGGTTTGGATGTACCTTGCACTATTCAGTGTCCCCTCGACGATCACCAGAGGTGTACGGCCAGTGTAGGAGATCGCTCCCCACACCATGATGCCGGGTGTTGGCCCTGTGTGCCTCGGTCGTATGCAGTCCTGATTGTGGCGCTCGCCTGCACGGCGCCAAACACGCATACGACCATCATTGGCACCAAGGCAGAAGCGACTCTCATCGCTGAAGACGACACGTCTCCATTCGTCCCTCCATTCACGCCTGTCGCGACACCACTGGAGGCGGGCTGCACGATGTTGGGGCGTGAGCGGAAGACGGCCTAACGGTGTGCGGGACCGTAGTCCAGCTTCATGGAGACGGTTGCGAATGGTCCTCGCCGATACCCCAGGAGCAACAGTGTCCCTAATTTGCTGGGAAGTGGCGGTGCGGTCCCCTACAGCACTGCGTAGGATCCTACGATCTTAGCGTGCATCCGTGCGTCGCTGCGGTCCGGTCCCAGGTCGACGGGCACGTGCACCTTCCGCCGACCACTGGCGACAACATCGATGTACTGTGGAGACCTCACGCCCCACGTGTTGAGCAATTCGGCGGTACGTCCACCCGGCCTCCCGCATGCCCACTATACGCCCTCGCTCAAAGTCCGTCAGCTGCACATACGGTTCACGTCCACGCTGTCGCGGCATGCTACCAGTGTTAAAGACTGCGATGGAGCTCCGTATGCCACGGCAAACTGGCTGACACTGACGGCGGCGGTGCACAAATGCTGTGCAGCTAGCGCCATTCGACGGCCAACACCGCGGTTCCTGGTGTGTCCGCTGTGCCGTGCGTGTGATCATTGCTTGTACAGCCCTCTCGCAGTGTCCGGAGCAAGTATGGTGGGTCTGACACACCGGTGTCAATGTGTTCTTTTTTCCATTTCCAGGAGTGTATTTTCACGCAATTTGGGTGCATAGATCCTGAAAAATCAGTACACGGAACAACCACCTCTGGCCGTAATAACGGCCTTGATACGCCTGGGCATTGAGTCAAACAGACCTTGGTTGGCGTGTACAGGTACAGCTGCCCATGCAGCTTCAACACGATACCACGGTTCATCAAGTGTAGGGACTGGCGTATTGTGACGAGCGAGTTGCTCGGCCACCATTGACCAGACGTTTTCAATTGGTGAGGGTTTGGAGAATGTGCTGGCCAGGACAGCAGTCGAACCTTTTTTTGTATCCGTACAGGACCTGCAACATGCGGTTGTGCATTATCCTGCTGAAATGTAGGGTTTCGCAGGGATCGAATGAAGGGTAGAGCCACGGGTCGTAACATATCTGAAATGTAACGTCCACTGTTAGAATTGTCGTCAGTGTGAACAAGAAGTGACCGAGACGTGTAACCAATGACACCCCATACCACCACGCCTGGTGATATGCCAGTATGGCGATGACGAATACACGCTTCCAATGTGCGTTCACCGCGATGTTGCCAAACACGGATGCGACCATCATGCTGCTGTAAACAGAACCTGGATTCATCTGAAAAAATGACGTTTTGCCATTCGTGCACCCAGGTTTGGCGTTGCGTACACTATCGCAGGCGCTCCTGTCTGTGATGCAGCGTCAAGGGTAACCGCAGCCATGGTCTCCGAGATGATAGTCCATGCTGCTGCAAACGCCGTCAAACTGTTCGTGCAGATGGTTGTTGTCTTGCAAACGTCCCCATCTGTTGATTCAGTGATCGAAAAGTGGCTACACGATCCGTTACAGCCATGCGGATAAGATGCCTGTCATCTCGACTGCTGCCGGCCAGTGTGGCCGAGCGCTTCTAGGCGCTATAGTGTGGAACCGCACGACCGCTACGGTCGTAGGTTCGAATCCTGCCTCGGGCATGGATGTGTGTGATGTCCTTAGGTTAGTTAGGTTTAAGTAGTTCTAAGTTATAGGGGACTGATGACTTCAGATGTTAAGTCCCATAGTGCTCAGAGCCATTTGGACCTTTTTATTTTTTTAACCATCTCGACTGCAAGTGATACGAGGCCTTTGGGATCCAGCACGGCGTTACGTATTACCCTCCTGAACCCACTGATTCCATATTCTGCTAACAGTCATTATATCTCGACCAATGCGAGCAGCAATGTCGCGATACGAAAAACCACAATCGCGATAGGCTACAATCCGACCTTTATCAAAGTCGGAAACGTAATGGTACACATTTATCCACCTTACACAAGGCATCACAACAACGCTTCACCAAGCAACGCCGGTCAAGTGCAGTTTGTGTATGAGAAATCGGTTGGAAACTTTCCTCATGTTAGCACGTTGTAGGTGTCGCCACCAGTGCCAACCTTGTGTGAATGCTCTGAAAAGCTAATCATTTCCATATCCTAGCATCTTCTTCCTGTCGGTTAAATTTCGCGTCTGTAGCATGTAATCTTCGTGGTGTAATAATTTTAGTGGCCAGTGGTGTATTCACAACATGTTAGGTGAAATACACTAGAGGCGTTCAATAAGTAATGAAACACTTTTCTTTTTCTCGGCCAGTTTCGGTTGACAAAATGCTGAATTTGTTGTGGGACATCGTAGAATATACCCGCTTCAGCACCTACAGTTTCATGAAGTTCCGATAGGAGGGAGTGCTATACGTAGCCCTAGAAATGGAGTCTGTGACGGAGATGCGTTCCAAGCGGATTCATGTTGTTGAGTTTCTTTTGGTAGAAAACCAGAGAATCGAAGGTATTTGTAGGCGCTTGCAGAATGTCTACTGAGGCGTGGCAGTGAGTCGTTGGGCGAGGCATCCGTCTTCATTGCAACGAGGACGCGCCAACAGGTTCGATCTCCCACATGCTCTCTCCCTGGGGATTCGGTGGCTAGAACAGACCCGAGGTATTCCTGCCTGTCGTAAGAGACGACAAAGAGGAATCTCCTCATTTTCGGCCTGAAGTATTATGGTCCCACTTTTATGGTTGACCTCCACCTTTCAAAATTCTACAGAAGTGCGGAAGATTTGGTGAAGGATGCCTTATGTGGCGAAACATGTATCCATCGTGTGCTGAGAAATTCTGCGCCTTTAATTGTAATGGCAATGTAATCACACCCATGATCCAGACCTTTTGGCAAGGGTATCTTACGGAGTGCATACTTTACATCCATTGTGCGCTGTCATCTCCTGTACCCACGGTAATAATGCATCTTTCTGCACCAAATATCCAGCTTGATAGCCAATCTGTTGTGGGGGGTCGTCAGATACCCTCCTGGTTATAGCCTCCTTGCAATACAGGGATTGCACTGCTGATCCCTGAGCTCCAAACTTCCCGCCTATGCCAAGGAGTAGATGCTCATCTTATTGGGGCATCAGGACTTCCAGCAATGGCCATCGCACCAAATGGCCGTAGCTGTGGCTGGGTTGCGCCCATGGGGAGAGCTCCTTATAGTAGTGGTGGCATCAGCGCGAAAGATCCTCAATGAAGCTGTCTTTTGGTTGTGGTCGAATGGCCCCAGCAGTCTCTAAGAAAGGAAGGTTAGATTTCAATGCTGAGAAGTATGACCCCAAATCTTTCCACTCCCTAGCCACACCATGGGAGGAATATAGGCTTAAGAAACAAGAAAGCCATATTCACCTCAATACTTAGCTTGCAGCGGAGCAGATGGGAACTCCTGTCCTACAAAGTATTTTTTGTTGACAAACTAGGGGATAAGTTTGGGGAAGTGGCAGCGCTGTCCAAAACGAGGAATGGATCGGTCCTGATTAAGACAACATCCCCAGCCCAGTTATGGGCGTTGCTCGCCAGTGATAAACTGGGTCATATTCTCATTTCAGTTGCTCCCCATGAAAGCCTAAATATGGTTCAGGGGATTATTTTTCGTCGAGACTTCCTACTGCAGTCTGACGACGAGCTACGAGTCAATTTAGATCGACAGGGTGTTCATTTCGTCTGGCGCTACTACAGGGGACAAAAAGATAATAGGGCTGCTACCAATGCCTTCACCTTGGACTTTGATGCTGATTCGTTACCTGCAAAGGTCAAGGAGACGGTATACCAGTGTGACATAAAACCATACGTCCCTCCCCCTATGCAGTACTTTAAGTGCTGGAAATTCGGGCATATGTCTTCCCAATGCAACAGAAGCGCCAAATGTAGGCGCCCATTGCAGCCGCATACTCCATGTGCCCCTCCTCCCACCTGTGCCAGCTGTGGTGGGCACCACTCCCCCCTGCTCGCCAGCCTGTACAGTTCTTCAACAGGAGAGGAAAATTACGGAATACAGGCTAACTTACCAAGAGGATAAACAGAATTGTGATTGGTTGAACCCCATTCGATTGATATTATCCTATTCTGCAGCTACAACGACCTCACTGGCTACAATAGCCCCTTGTCTATGCCTTCTACAATGGGCTCTCAGGTCAATCGACCTGCATCCCCACCCCCTCGGTGGTTGGGGTCATTTCTTCTTCCATTGCCCCCCAAACGCCAGGGCATCGGTTCCCACATCCCAGCCAGAGAAGCAACAGCCTCCTATGGCTCCTCTCACACAGAAGTGATCCTTTGGGATTCTACCTTCCAAAGTCTTGACCTATGCAAAAGAGGACACCAACCAGAGGCTGAAGGAACCACAAGCTGCTGGTCAAAGGGTTTCATGCTCTTTATCTGTACCTGGAGCTACTTTACAGAAGCCCTCTCAGCAAGTCCCTGAAGAACAGTGAGAGGGCAAACAGACAAAGAAGAAAACTGTTAAGAACCAAGATACTCCGGTTTGCTCACACACCACCACTTCTTACAAGTTCCATGTCTGAAGACAAAGTGGAGATTGTAGCATCCCCAGAGGACCTAGATCTCGTCAACACCTCAGAAGCAATGGTGTCAGATACAAGCACTCAACTGGTGTCAGCAGGTGACCCTGAGGCACAAACTGCCTCCCTGGTCCCTTTACAGCTTTCCAGGCAACAGAAAGCGTCGTCCTCCAGTGGAACTATGGCTTTTTTTGTCACCACCAGGCTAAGGTACGGCAATTCTTGAGTGTTACACCATACACCTACCCATTGTGGCTTTTGGGGCTATTACAAAAGTCGCAATGACCACAACAGGCTGTCAGGTGGAATCTATATACATGACGTTACCGTTGTGTATAATGAACGTGCGCCTCTTCAAACAGCTTTAGAACCTGTGACATCCGGGGTAAGGACAATGCAGTAAATAAGTATCTGCAACGTCTGCCTCTCTCCAGATGGTGAAGTACCACAAAATGTATTGGTTTCACTAATTTCTCAACTCCCCCATCATTCCTACTTTTGGGTGATTTCAATGCCAATAACCATTTGTGGGGCTGAACCAAGATTACTGAGCAAGGTAAACATGCCGAGAATCTACTAATTCAGCTTGATCTTTGTCTCCTAAATACATGTGCCCCCACTCATTTCAGTGTGGCACACAACAGGTACTCGGCCACACATCTCTCAGTTTGCAGTTCTGGACTGTTGCCATCTCTACACAGGAGAGCTCACAACGACTTGTGTCATAGTGACCACTTTCTGATCTTCCTGTCCCACCCTCAGCGTCACTGACCTGGACGCTAATCCAGATGGGCTCTTACCAAAGCTGACTGGGACACCTTAACCTCCACTACCACCATTGGATCTCCATAGCAAGGCAACATTGATGTGTTGATCCAGAGTATTACTACGACAGTTGTTTCTGCAGCTGAATCAGCGATCCCTTGTTCTTCAGGTTGCTCCTGGCGGAAGACAGTGCCTTGGTGGTCTCTAGAAATCGCTGCGGCCATTAGAGATCGTAGGCTGGCCCTACAACGTCATAAGCGGCATCCAGCAATGGAGAGTCTCACAGCCTTCAAACGACTCCATCCCCAGGTCCGTCAGCTAATCAAAATACAGAAGCAGGAGTGTTGGGAAGGGTTCGCCTCCATCATTGGAACACGAATCTCTTCTTTCCTGGATTGGACTAAGATCATACATCTTTACAGATATCTACCCCTGCATATGTACCTGGAATTTCCATGAATGGTGCTATCTATACCGATACAGACATTTTGCTGCACATTCTGCTTGAACTTCTGCATTTGAGAATTATCAACCTGCCTTTCGTATTCTGAAAGGGTGGATGGAACGAAAGTGCTTATGTTTCACTACATGTCACCTTGAGACGTACAGTGCTCCATTCAGTGAGTGGAAATTCCTCAGTGCTCTTGCCCATTGCTCTTTCCCATTGCCCTGATACACCTCCAGGGCCAGACCGTATTCAGTACCAAATCCTTAAACATCTGTCAGTGGATTACCAGTGTCACGTCCTTGCCACCTTCAGTTGTACCTGGACCAAGGCGAGTTCCTGTTGCAGTGGCGGGAAAACGTCGTTCCAGGCCGAACCGCCCCATCAGTCTCACCAGTGTTCTGTGTAAATTGCTTGAATATAAGGTGAGATGGCAGCTTTGTTGGCTCCTTGAGTCTCGGGTCCTTCTGGCTCTGTCCCACAGTGGTTTCTGCCAAGGCTGCTCCACCACTGATAATTCGGTATACCTAGAGCTATCTGTACAGCCTTTGTCCGACGTCAACACCTTATTGTCGATTTTATTGACTTACAAAAGGCCTATGACACAACATGGAGACATCACATCTTCACTACATTACACAAGTGGGGTCTCTGCGGTATGCTCTCAATCTTCATACTTCAAGTCGATGCTTTCCGCAGTTTAGCCCATATCCAAGACAATGGGGTACCACAGGGCTCTGTGTTGAGTTTTCCTCTCTTTTTAGTGGCAATCAATGGTCTAGCAGCGGCTGTGAGGTCCTCAGTATCACCTTCCCTCTAGTATTGCTGTTGCTGAAAGTCGATTGCAAGGAGTCATACGAAAGGCGCAGTCTTGTGCCCTCACCCACGGCTTTCAGTTTTCTGCTGCCGAGGCTTGTGTTACGCACTTCCGTCACACTGTCCACCCACATCCAGAACTTTACCTCGATGACCAACTACTTAACATAATGGGGACTTATCGCTTTTTAGTACTGGTTCGACTCCTGGCTAACTTGGCTTCCACATCTTTGTCAGGTTAAGCAAAAGCACTGGCAGCATCTTAACATGCTTCATTACCTGAGTCACACCGACTCGTCTTGACTATAGGAGCCTGGCGTATGCTTCAGCATTGTAGATACTGGACCTTATACACCACTGTGGAATTCGAATTGCGATGAGAGCTTTCCAAACGAGCCCTGTGAGCAACCTACTTGTGGAAGCCGAAGTTCCTCCATTGCAATTCAAGTGACAACAATTGCTTGCCAATTATACTACATACATTTTGAGCTCGTCTAAAAATCCTAATCACTGTCTCCTTTCTCCTAACATGGCGATCCATCTGCAATAATGGCAGCCCAGATCAGGGATTAAAATTGCACTCTGTGTCCGGTCCTTTCTCACTCAACTTGAGTCTTTCCTTCTACCACCTCACCTCTTGGTTCACTCATGTACACCTCCATAGTGTATACCTCAACCACAGCTTTCGTCCCAAAACACTCTATTCATTCTGTAGCCCTCTGCCGCCTATTTCTCTCTATTCTTGACGCATCTCAGAATTCAGTGTTAGTTAACAAGGATGGATCGATGGTTGAGAGTCACATCGGGTTAGTTTACGCTCATCCAGGACATACCGATTTGCGCTCCTTGCCAGATGGCTGCAGTAGTTTCACTGCAGAGCTGGTAGGCATCTCTCGGGCTCTTGAGCATATCCGTTCCCGTGTCTGGGAGTGATTTCTCATTTTTAGCGACTTCCTGAGCACCTTACAACCTCTCGACATCCTTCGATAATGGCCATCCAAGTGCCTGTTTACTTCCTCGAACAACATGGGAGATCTGTGGTCTTCGAATGGACCCCAGGACATGTCGAAATCCCAGGAGATGAATTTTCTGACAGGCTAACCAAGGAAGCTACTCGTAAACCTAGTCTGGAGGTCAGCATACCAGAATCTAATTTTCAGTCGGTATTACAGGACTTTTTGGGTTAAGGAATACAGAATGGTGCTTCCTGACTTTGCCAGCTAACGGAGACGACGCGAACCAGAGAAAACTACTCCGTCACCCAGTCTACCGGTCACCCACAAGTTGTTCGGGTAAGTACGTTCGCTAGGCATGGAGCAGGTTGACAATTGTCCACCTGAGTACCATACCATGTACCGTCACTCATCACTCCATACGCTACGAAGTTATTCGTAAGTACCATTGAACGTTTGTGCGAAAACCCAAGACATGCAGAGAACAGATACACATCAGTTTTTAACTCACTTTACAGCTGAACAATATGAGCGCCGTTGGTGGAACAGGAAACGTCCGTACGATAGTCTGACTGGTGCCTTGACGTAGCCCTTAATAAGAAATGGAGTTACGTGACCGTGAGGGCCACTAAAGAAGAAGAGAAGCATGATGGAAAGCACGTCGGTTCCTACGTTAGTTCGGCACTGAAGTAATCACGAACATTTAAAAGAAAATGTCGTGGAACACCGTCTTGTTACAAAATGAAGTCTGGCCTGTGCTGCTGTAGCTGTGCCATACGCCATTGCTGCAGCGTTTCCACGTACAGGAAACGAGTCACAGCTTTTTCCACGAACAAAAGTGGTCAATAATGTTTTGAAGAGTACACGACACAGAATACGGTAACTTCAAGTGAATCACGAATCTGTTCTACAACGTAGAGTGAATGTTCTACGCATCAGAGACGCAGGTTTTGGTGATTCACTTTTCCCGATTACTGAAACGTGGCTTCCTCACTGAAAGTCAACTCCTGTGAAAAATTTCAACCCTCCAGGAGACGCTGTACGTCTTTGCAATACCCAGAACGAAGCTCATTTCCTTGGGTAGTCAGCGCATGTAACAATTGCAGCCAATATGGTGTTACACGCAGATGTTTTTGTAGACGGTTGACGTGGGTACCTGCAGTTCTCTGGTCCCACATGTGGTCGATTTCTTCGGGCTCTTGACGAATAATTCCCGCACACGCCGACGGTCCCCGCCGTCCTGCTTTCTTCGCATCACATAAGAAGCCAGACTCACGGAACATGTTGTACCATCCATGGTTTGTTTCGTTTGTTGGAGTTTTTACCTGATGTTTGTTACGAAATGATCGCCGAATCGTCACAAATGACTCACATTTACCGAATTCAAGGACGCAAAACGTACGCATTGCTCCATTCTGTCCAATCTTCTGACCAGACACGCTTACTCCCTACTGGTGCGCTCTGGAATTAGGCCATTGCACGTATTACGAATTAAAAGTTTGACAGACGCTCCATCTATTGAAATGTGTCATTTTTCTACATCTATTGTAGTTTTCGTGCAGTCATTTTTTCGAACCCTGTTGGTACTCGTGAATAGTTCTGCATCTATCCAGACCAACGGAGGCAGATTTTCTTTATTATGTTTCGGACATTGTGCCTGTCGGTATGTAATGGAAGTTTTAAAGAAAGTATGTTGCTTTCCGCATAGTTTACATGCGTTCCTGTAGTACCAATTACTATTACAAGCTTCAAACATGTACGATTAGTCAAGTTGAGAGAAGAAACTTTACTAGTCTCTGATCACTGCCTAACTTATACACCTTATGACGTGTTGCACGACGAGAATGTAAAAACTAAAACTCTGTTGTTTTTTTTCCTAAGAAACACAACAGAATTGTTTCAGCCACCGAATCAGAGCACCATACACGTATTTAAGTCTCGCTTCGAATAGATCTGAATACTGTTGAGTATTCATTGGCCTGACGTGGCTAAACATTAATCTGCCTACTATAAGAAATTGACGGAATAAGTGTTCCTTTGAAGAAAGTGCAACGGATAAAGAATACAGCGACAGATGTTTCAACGGTAGTGACATCCGGTCAAAATGTGGTTTTCTGCACTGGAATACCAATCCTGTTCTGAGATCACAGATGACAGAAACGTTATCGATGTTGTACACAATTAGAGTGATAAGGTGGCCGAAGACGAGGGTGAAGAAGAAGAAGAAGAAGAAAGCGTACAAGATTTTCCAAATGTACATGAAATATTAGATAAGACAGGCCAACCTTTTTTTTTTTTTTTGTCGGGCTGTTTGGAGCTAGTTTTAAATGAACTTGATGTTTTACATTCAATTATAGCGTTAGTTTTCACCCCAGGAGCTTTAGTTAATAAGAAATAACATTTCAGTGAAACATTGGTTACTCTATTTTAAGTTAAATCCACGGATAAAATGAAAAGATAACACGGAATTACTATTAATTAGTATATAAATATTATTATATACAAAAGTAGAGAAAAAAGTCATTGATAAAACCAGCTTGTCACTGAACATTTGGGAAGCTTCTTTTCCGTGACAATTGTTGAACGTCTTTTGGAACGTTCCTTCTTCAAAATCCAGGACTAATCGATCAACATGTGTGTATCCCATCTCCGTAGGTAGCGGTTCTCCACAGTTTTAAAATCCCGATGAGAACTTTCACTTTGTTCCTCGCTGGTGTCTCCTAAATTTGCAGGAAAACAGTCTAAGTTGCTATTTAAATAGCGCACCTTAATACTCGTCTTACATCAAGAGATCTGAAAATGTTAAGCGTCTTGTTTTCTACTTCAACATATTTTTTAGCTTTGCGTTTGCCCAGAAAATTTCCCTCAACTGCAACAAATGATGTCCAGATTTTTCGTTGAGCCTCATTCATCGAATTTACGAAGACAGGATCCTTAATGAGTAGTCCTATTTGTTAACGACCTCCTCGGCAGGCCGTGAATGCCCAACGGATGTCTACCGGTCGCCGTGTCGTCCTCTGCCTTGCAGCATCACTCGGATCCGGTGTGGAGCGTCACGTGGCCAGCACACCGTCTGCCCGGCCGTTTTGCAGACTCCCTAGACCCTGGAGCCACTACAGTTCGGTCAAATAGCTCCTCAATTGACATCATGAGGTTGGGTGCATCCCTTACCAGTCCTCCCACCAAGGAAAAATCCTTGGCAGTACCGGGAATCGAACCCAGATCCTCCACATGGCAGCCATCCACGCTGATGACTCTGCTACGAAGGCAGACAGAAATATTTGTGGGCCGTCAAATATTCCTGCTTTAACTTTTCCCTGTACTCAACTGAGGAATTTTTTCCCTCTGCGCGGAATTTACAACCTGCCTCAAAAGACCCTGTCTTATCCGCTGTACAGGTAAGTGTCATTAAGGAGATTTAGAACGGATTTTTTTTTCCTTGCATTTTCGGATTTTTATCTCATTTTAAAATTTGCAATTTTCCGAATCAAATGATGTATATATCACTTATAAACTCACATGGGAAGTATTTTATTTTATTTTTTTAAATATAATCTACACTGGTTGAAAATGTTAAAATTTTTATGTGCATTACCTCAAGATCTAATAAAATCGGTAATTTTTTATGTAGAAGGCTGTGGATTGCTGTGTTATAAAGGTTAAATTACATGTTTGTATTGGTAGCACTGTCAAACACAGTATCGTATCGTTTCATAGTGTAAGCACGCGTTTTATGTCGAAGTGCTAACGTTTTTCCGAGGAAAAGTGGCGAATAGAGTCGTAAATCTCTCAAAAAGTAAAGTATGACGCCAAAACTAAGTGTTTTTAAGAAACGTGTGTTTCATAGTAATAGATTTTCGAATAAAGGGAAACGTTATGTTCAACATGTGGCATGTCAAGTTACTGACAATGAAATATAGACAAACTCGTCAGTATATAGAGAAACACCCATTAGTGCTTCCAAGATTAAAATAAAACCTTTTGATACACAGTTTTCTCAAAACGAAAGTGATGTAAATGGTAGGTTATACTATATTCTGATAGATTTACACATCCTAACAAGGGTGTTAGGTGAATGTGTGTGTTGTAAAATACTCGGAGGGCCAGTTAGTTTAGATGAAGACAGTGAGGTATCAAATGGACTAGCCAGGAAACTTATCATTAATTGTGCCAGTTGTAAATATTCTCATTCATTTTGGAATTCTGATAAGTGTAAAGTTAATTATTTTGAAGTAAATATTAGGTGGGTTTATGGATTGTGAGCTACTGACAAAGGACACATTGCAGCAGAAAATATGTGTGCCGTGATGAATATTCTACGCCCATCTTGTAAAACTGACAAGTATGCAGGATTTATTGGAGCTGCTGTGGAATCTGTTGCATGTGAGTCAATGAAGGGTGCTGCATACGAAGCTGTTGAAATAAATGATGGTATGACTGACATACCAGTACGTTTTATTGGCACTTGGCAGAAGCGCGGCTACAGTTCTAAGAATACTGTTGCTACGGTGACCAGTGTGGATACTGGAAAGGTAATAGATTTCCAGATTTTAACCAAACTTTGTTATAAGTGTAAATCAGGGAAAGAAGAAGGGCATATCTGTGACAGAAAATTATAAAGGAACAAGTGGTGGTAATGGAGGCCTCGGCAGCTATTGAAATTTTTAGCCGGTCTGCCAACGAAAGGAGAGCGTGTTTTACTAAGTTCTTAGGTGATGGAGACTTCAAAGCATATTACGTTGTAGGAGCCGCTCACCCTCAAGGTGAGAAGATTATCACAAAACCGGAATGTGTTGGTCATGTCCAGAAGAGGATCGGCACCAGGTTGAGGAAGTTGAAACAAAGTTTGGAAGACAAGAAACTTTCTGATGGTAAAACCATAAGAGGCAGGCTGACAGAGAAAATGATTGATGAACTATAGCAGTATTATGGGATGGCCTTTAGAAATAACACTGAGGATTTGTTGAAAATAAAGCAGGCAATAAGGGCTACCTTTTTCCACAGACTGTCAACTGATGAAAAACCAGTACACACCTTTGCCCTCCTGGACCTGATTCATGGTGCATTTACCGCAATGCCCAGTACTGAACCAGTTCATTCAGCCATAGACATTCTATCCCAACAGCAGTCATGGATATCATAAAACCCATTTACAGAGACCTGGCAAATCCTGAATTACTGAAGAAGTGTCTGTATGGTCAGAATCAAAATCCCAATGAGTCGTTCAATAATCTTATATGTATTTGCTTACCAAAAAGTGTTTTTGTTGGAATGAAGACACTAAAATGGGGGAGGAGGGTCAGTGATGCTGTTATTGCTTTTAATGATGGCATTGGTAGGGTGAAAGTGGTACAGCATATGGGAATTAATCCTGGAGCAAAGCCATCAGAGAACTTGAAAGGATGGACATTGATAAAGCAGAGTATGCAGCACAGTTGGCCACTAAGGAGTCCTGAAAGAAGAAAAGAAAAAAAAAAAGTGGAAAAAGATCAAGAGGATGATATACAGTACGGTGCAGGGTGCTTCTGAGTGACTAAAAATAAAAAAAATAAGCATATATTAAGTGAGTTACAGTATTTTGAAACTTTAGAAGCCGTTCCTGAAAATTTACATTTTCTGTTGCATTTTTCCCTAAATCTCAGAAACGAATTTGAGTGGAGTTTTAAGCTTTTCTTGGTCTTGATTGTCCGGGAACCCCCCATCCACCTCAATTCTCCGCATTTCGTGGTACATTTTCTCTAATTTTATGTATTCCCAGGCAATTTAAGTAATTTTGCATGTTTTTTAGCGATTTTACATATTTTGTCGTATTTTTCTCAACTTTACTTGTTCACGATCAATTTGTCGTAATTATACATGGTTTTCCTCGATTTTAACGAATATTACGCCATTTTTTATAGTTTTGCGTATGTACGTGGTCATATACCCGACCTACCCATGCGCTGTTTTCCTCAATTTTTACGGATATTATGCCATTTTTTATATTTTTGCGTATGTACATGGTCATATTCCCGGCATACCCATGCGCTGCTTGATTTTATACGAGGATATTTGCGTGTCCTATACACAAGCCTACTAAAACAACCTAAGAATTCCCATCTTCCCGATGATCGACATGCATGCATTTTGGATTGGATGATCATGGAAAGTATAGTAACACTCTTCCCGTATCTGGATGAGACTCAGCGAGTGGTGCAGATTGGAAACTCTTAGTCTGGAAACAAATCCGTGTACTGCAACGGAACGTCAGAGAGCTTGTCTGCCGACGCGTATAATTACGCACTTGATGGAAATTCAACGTATGGTACAGTTCTACAAGTTCATCAGACTTCCACTCTACTGTATGGGGATACGCAGCAGGGAGCTGAAATGTGTACAGAGTTGATTTCTGCTGATGGCTCAAATGGCTCTGAGCACTATGGGACTTGACATCTAAGATCAGCTGTCCCCTAGAACATGGAACTACTTAAACCTAAGTAACCTAGGGACATCACACACATCCATGCCCGAGGCAGGATTCGAACCTACGACCGTAGAGGTCGCGTGCTTCCAGACTGAAGCGCCTAGAACCGCTCGGCCACAACGACCGGCTTCTGCTGATGCTCAGACCTTCTTTTCCCCGTCAGTATACGCTCTTATTGCTTACCAGATTAGCTTTGCTACTTTTGTTTACACTTTTCAACTCTGATACATCCCAACAACCATGCCAGGACATATACAAACTGTAGATTTCGTGATTTTTTTATATTTTTTATCCTAGTAATGAGTTATCCGTTAGTTGACAGTGTGTCTACTGCACGTAGGATCGTGGAACATGAGAGTTCCCCTTCTCGCCTCCCCCACCCCCGTACCTACAGAGTGCACAACCCCGGCAACGTAATTTATAGATGAACAGTTACCAAGCTATGCATTCGAACCGCAACCGTTCACCGCTGACAGCTCTACACACAAACAACTATGTATGCATATTACCAATCACGAAGTCTAGATTTGAACCACTTTTGCGTGATTTTCGACAGTGCTGCAGCCCCGCAAAGACCGAAAAACTCTTCGCAAAATGCTTCTTTATTGGATGCAAGCACATTTCAATTCATCCTGCTAAGGAGTATAACATCTTCGATGCAAGTTACATTACCGATATTTCGTAACAATATTGTATGGATTCTCCAGGAATAACAACAAGCCATCCTGGTGCGCCTATCACGCCTCCATTTATACTCTTGAAGCTCCACGATGACGTCACGGCCAGCGACCGCAGGGGTATGGCGGTCAGCGACCACGAGGGGATGGCTATTAGCCGCAAGAAAACCGCGAGTCGCTCGCCGCTAGCAGTTAACCGCCTGAAAAAGCCTATGCCCCCTCCTCCCCCCCCTCCCCTCCGTAGGTGGATGGATGGATGGATGGATGGAGGGAGGGAGGGAGGGAGGGAGGGAAGGAAGGAGGGAAGAGGCGAGTGGAACTAAGAGTGCCTTGAATTTCGGCAGTTTGTGCTTGTACTTCAAGGAGAATGCACATTCAACTACCGCCCCATCTGCAATCATTTTTGGACGACGATTTTTTGCAGTACATGTGTTGCATTATGACCTTTTCAATATGAGTGGTGGTTTTGTTTTTCACGACAATTTCGATGTGTAATTAGAACAGTGTCGCTTTTTTCCATCAGTTGTCGTATTGTGTGTTGGCCTCGATTACCTGGGCTGCAGGGTGATTATCGAGCAGGCCTTCTGTAGCGGACTCTGACGTCAAACAGCGATAGGTACTGTCCTCAGCTGTATGCTTACAGGTAATACACTTATTAAACTCCTCTGTGTCCTACACCAGCATCTCCTCAGTTGAACATATTCCCCACCACAAAGAATGAAAATAGTACCTAACATCCCAGCCTTTTTCCCATCATCTTGTAGGTGAAGGGCAGAGTTTGAGTGCGTCTGTCACTAGTTTCGAGTGGTACTGGGAAATTGTTTTCCAGCAGGATTTCACCTGTTGTATGGCTTCGTAAATTTTTGAGCTGTATCACGATTTTAGGCAATCCTTGCACAGCGCTATGCATATAGTTGTGTAACTTGGCCCGATCTTATGACTAATTATGTGATTAGGAGTGAACTTTGCATCAGATCGCCAACCAAAATAAATAAAGTACACGAACCTAACCTTCCTCTCCTGCATCTGGTCAGTTTCCATGAGTTGGAGGGTGCATTTGGGCTTTCTGTCCAGGACAAGGGTTCGAGTTCCATAAAGGACACCGCCATTTTTAACTTCCCGCCAATTCCAAGCTCCTCTGATGGCATAATTGTGGTAGGATGGTGCACTTGGGATTTCCGTCCAGGAGGACCAGTATTCGAGTCCCAGAAAGGGCACCGTCGTTTTTAATTTCCAGCCAATTCCCAGGTGGGGGTGAGGGAAAAAGGAATTCCCATCAAAATTCGAAATTACCCGAAAATTCAATAGGGTAGGTGGAGGAGGGGCAGGGGCGAGGGAGAGGGCCTGGGGACCCACGTGCACGGCGAGAAAGACACATGACGTCATCCAGGGGCGGGAGTGGATGGGGAAGGTCGTGGTTGTGGTGGTAATTAATTGATCAATTTAATTAATTTACATATCAATTTGATGCCAAAATTGCGCCAGCAATTCTTGGCAAACGCCGGCAAAGGTTTCTAGTGACGAACTGCTCCGTAGTTGTCATTTTTGCCTCACGCCGCACTTCAGCAGTTGGCTGGGTGTAGGCAAACTCGCTGACTTGACGGGACACAATTTTTCTCGACCATCGGGTCTCACATATCTGCAACATTTTAACAAAAAATATAAGAAAACTATACAAACAACTTAACAAACTGTTCATTCTTCCAGAATATAGAAATCGACGGTAATTCGAGGCGATACAAACAAGTAATGTGCTTTTTTCTGGCTCAAGACGGTTTGGTGCATTACAATAACTAATATGGACAAGAAACAAAAGAAACTTTTGGAATGAGATGATATAGATATATGCTGAAGAATAGGTGGATAAGTTAATGAAGAAGTACTGAATCGAACCGAGGAGAAAAGAACGCTGTGGAGCAGTTTGACTTAAAGGACCGGTCAGCTGATAGGACATATCCCGAGACATCAACGGATCACAGTCTGTCTGTGTGTGTGTGTGTGTGTGTGTGTGTGTGTGTGTGTGTGGAGGTGCGGGGGTAAAAATTGGTAACGGAGAATAAGCCATGACTATAGTAAGGAGTTTCAAATCGATGTAGGTTGAAGCAGCGACACAGAGACGAAGATGGTTGCACAGGGTAGAGTAGCGTGGAGAGCTGAGTGAAACCTGTCTTGTTGCTGAATATCATAGAGAAAACAACTGAAACCGTGTTCTTCTATTGTACTAATTAGTACAGGAAAGGAGAAGTCTGTAACAGATAAAACGTTCGAAAGGCTTACGGAAACGTTGTTTTCCTGTAACTGTTCTTGATGTTACGTTCTACGTTTATTTACATTTTTATTTGCGATATCCCTGCGAAATTATTTCGTGTCGTGCTCTGAAACTCAGCACTTCGCTCGCTTCGAAAGCAAATACATACATCAAAAAAAGTTTTGCATCACCCCGGTTCCGAGAGTTCCGGAACCTGTACAGGAAATTGGAATAGAGATCAACATAAACATCATTTCCACCCTTTTTATTGCTCATGAAAACCACACATTACATGTACCACCATACAGCGAGACCTTCAGAGGTGGTGGTCCAGACTGCTGTACACACCGGTACCTCTAATACCCAGTAGCACGTCCTCTTGCATTGATGCATGCCTGTATTCGTCGTGGCATACTATCCACAAGTTCATCAAGGCTCTGTTGGTTCAGATTGTCCCAGGCCTCAACGGCGATTCATCGTAGATCCCTCAGAGTGGTTGTTGGGTCACGTCGTCTATAAACAGCCCTTTTCAGTATATCCCAGGCATGTGCGATAGGGTTCATGTCCGGAGAACATGCTGGCCCCTCTAGTCGAGCGATGTAGTTATTCTGAAGGAAGTCATTCACAAGATGCGCATGATGGGGGCGCGAATTGTCGTCCATGAAGACGAGTGCCTCGGCAATATACTACCGATTACAGCCGTTACGGCGCCTTCCATGACCTGCAGCGGCGTACGTCGGCAGCACATAATACCTCCTCTAAACATCAGGGAAAATCCACCTTGGTGCACTCGCTGGACAGTTTGTCTAAGGCGTTCAGCCTGAACGCGTTGTCTCCAAACACGTCTCCGACGGTTGTCTGACTGAAGGCATATGCGACACTCATTGGTGAAGAGAACGTGATGCCAATCTGTTGTTGGGCCCATCTGTACCGCGCTGCATGGTGTCGAGAGTGCAAAGATGGACCTCGCCGTGGACGTCGGGAGTGAAGTTGCGCATCATGCCGCCTATTGCGCACAGTTTGAGTCGTAACGCGACGTCCTGGGGCTGCACGAAAAGCATTATTCAACACGGTGGCGTTGCTGTCAGGGTTCCTCCGAGACATAATCCGTAGGTGGCGGTCATCCACTGAAGTAGTAGCCGCTGGGCGGTCTGAGCGAGGCATGTCATCGACAGTTCTTGTCTCTCTGTACCTCCTCCATGTCGGAACAACACCGCTTTGGTTCACTTCGAGACGCCTGGACACTTCCCTTGTTGAGAGCCCTTCCTGGCACAAAGTAACAACCCGGACGCGATCGAACCACGGTATTGACCGTCTAGACATGGTTGAACTACAGACAACACGAGCCCTGTACCTGCTTCCTGGTGGAATGACTGGAACTGATCGGCTGTCGGCCCCCCTCCATCTAATAGGCGCTGCTCATGCATGGTTGTTTGCATCCTTGGGCGGGTTTTGTGACATCTCTGAGCAGTCAAAGGGACTGTGTCTGTGATACAGTATCAACATTCAACGTCTATCTTCAGGAGTTCTGGAAACCAGGGTGATGCAAAACATTTTTTGATGTGTGTAGTTGAAGTGTTCAACAGGTAGCCCCGTTTGGAAGCGCTGCACATTGTGGAGACAAGGTGTTGTCTATTGCAGAGACAAATTTTTATCTATGTCTGCGTATTTGATTCCGAATGGAAGACTAGACTATCAGAGGGATACCCCGTTTTGAATCTGTGCTCTACGAAACCGATAATTCGTGTGATGGTTACTATGCAATTTTTCACACTTTTCTTGATTCAACACCCTGCCTCATATAGTCAGTGACATCAACCGCAATTGGGCATCGAAATCAATCGATGGGACTCGAACCCGGTTCGCCCGGTTAATGCGTGCGGTTGCCTTAGCCGCATCGGCTATCGGAACACCGTTGAAATAGTTGAACACGCTTGAAAATGTTTCACTTTACCGAAGGACTTTCATAGTTTGTTTCTACATGTGTGTGTGTTTGTGGGGGGTTCCTTTTTTAACATCTGAAACCTTTTCTTCGTTTTGCTTTTGCCGAAAGGAAATCGCTACGTACAGTCATTTGAGCAATGAATGTAAAATTAAATCTGCTTTCTCAGTGTTGTTCAGAAGAAAGCACTATGTTTTCAATAGCGTACACTAGAATGTGACTTGTGTGTCCTGTTCAGTCTCCCTACATTCCACGAAAGGCCACTCCAAGTTAGACCATTCGTACAGTGGCACTTTACGGCAAGAACAGGTAGGAAGACAAGCAAGGGTTTAACGTCCCGTCGGCGACGAGGTCGTTAGAGGCGAAAGAGAAACTCGGATTGGGGATTGACTCTGAAGGAAATCAGCCGTGTCCTTTCTAAGGAACCGACTCGGCATTGTTCTTAATCAATTTAGGGAAATCATGGTAAACCTAAACCTTGTTGACTGGATGGGGAGTTAAACAGTTGTCCTATCATAAATGAGTCTGGCGTCTGCCTTTGCGCCACCTCGTTGAGCTTTAGGCCAAGGAGGTTTTGCCAGCACAGGAGGCTGCCCGCAGAATCTGCGTACACCCTGCAAGGTGGATTGGCAGACTGATGGGAAAAGTTTATTGGTAATAAAGGTCTTTTGTTTTTCCACATTTTCGTTCCGATGTAACAGAACTGTGTTTCATTGTGAGGCTGTGTTTGGACGTGGGCTAGCGTGCACCGGATTCCAATGGATATCGTCGCCTACCCACGGTCAGTCTACATGAATAACTTTTCACAATGAGTACTAATAACGAGGTAACGTTTCGCCGAAACTTCGCTTTGAAAAGCGTCCTCCAGCAGCCAATCGGAGGACTTACACGGGGGACACAGAGCGGACTAAGGAGAAAGCGCTGGCTCCACCGCGACGGTCTCTCGCTACCGAGCTTCAGACCCAATCACACGTATTTTCCTGCTTCTCCTTAATCGGGTGCCATGCCCCATCAGCCTGACCGTCAGAAGCCTTATACTAGTAGCAGCTTTATGGCTGCATCTCTTAGGCTAGAGTTACTGGAATAAACTGCCACTCAGTTGTTTCACATTTTTGTTCTCATTTACCTGAAATCCTTGCGCTCATCCGTTTGTCCACACCCGCCTTCCTTATTCCGACGGCAAATTGCGTGCCGCGAGCTGCGAACACCAGGGCGAAGGAAATGCAACACGGTCCTAATGAACTGTCTTAATTGCTTATTAGTGTAATTACTGTTGCTTCTGTGCAGATAAAATGTTTCATTTTTCACAGCGTAATTGGCATCTTTTTCTGAAACTTAAATCCATATAAATATTTATCACTTGAATGACACTGAACAATAGTTTTTTTAATTAGTTGATTCAGTCACGCATGGGCTAAGATTACAGAATTACCTTCACATTTTCTTTTCTCTTCAGTCAATATTCATTCGTTCTCTGATTCATTTGTCTTCAAATAGTACTCTTCTTGCTGTCCCAGGTTTTTCGCTAGTTAGATCCACCACTACTGCTAACATCTCTCTGTTCCTGTCTCTGTTTCTTATATCTTCTTTACTGATGCCAGACTGCACTAGATCCTATTAGACTTCTTTCCTTCACGAGACTTGAATGTTTTTGTTCTCCTAATAAGTGTATATCTTAGTTGCAAGTCCTGCATGGTTTCAGACTTTTAATGTGTACATAAAAAGACAGTCTTCTTTTGTTTATTATCTTTCATGAAATCTTTTCTAATTCTACATCTACATGGTTACTGTGCAATTCATACTTAAGCGCCTGGCAGGGGGTTCATCGAACCATTTCCATACTACTTCTCTGCCATTCCCCTCTCGAATGGGCCTGTTCGAGCTCTGATTTCTCTTATTTTATTATGGTGATCATTTCTCCCTGCGTAAGAAAGTATCAACAAAATATTTTGTCACGTGATGCTACCACTTGTTGGATGCCGATGACTTTTTAATTGTTTATTAATCGTATTTTAACGATGTTACATCGAGTGCGTATTTCAAATACTAGAAAATGTTTAAACAGCTGAAACTCTACAGCACTGAAAAATAAAAAAAATGAAAGGAAATTCTAAACCAAGTAACGAGAGCTACTAGTCAATGAGGTACATTATAGTCTATCAGCAGATTTATTTTGATCATGGACTTAGTTGAAATAAAAAAAATTAAATTAAATTAAAGAACTCAACTATGACACCATGCCCACGTATAACTGACTGTGCAGAGTCGTGACTAACAACGTACGTCGTATCTTGTCTTTATAAGAAAACATAATAAGATGATCTTGAGCATGTGTACCAAAATTAAGCCATTATTTATTTCATTTTCGACAGAGAACCATTTCAGTACAAAAGCATTTCCTATGCGTGGTTGCATCCTAGAAGGAACGATCTATCACTAGCGTCAGATAATGACAACTATTCATAGAGCACAACATACAGGAATACGAAGCCGACTTTCGATCAAATCGGTCGACAATAGATCACACACTTTCACCCTAAAAAAATAGCTTGAAAAACACTGGGGATATGATCAGGATATCTATATCTGATCGTCGATTTTCAACATGTATACGACAGCATCAATAGGAACGGCCTATAAAATGCACTGCACAACATCAGACTCCCTGAGAAGCTAGTGAGAATGATGCGAACCTGTACGGTTGGGTCAAGGGCAGCAGTGCGTTTTCGAGGGGTCACGTCAGATACGCTCCAGGCTGAGACAGGTCTCAGACAAAGCGATGCACTCTCACGTATTCTTTTCAGTGTCATCGTAAAGAAAATAATAAGAGAATGTAGGCAATAGGAGTGGACTAGAGTACAGATGGACGGTAATTTCCACTGTGTCGTATACGCAGGTGATACAGTACTGCTAAGTGAATCAAACCGTGTGTTGAAAGAATTGTACCAGAAAGTGGCAACTATGCAGAGAAGGAGGCGCTAAACGTGAATCAAGACAAATTGGTGTTGGCGCTTTCAGGAAAGAGAGAAGAGCAGCAAGAATTTGTTGAGGTACACTCCTGGAAATGGAAAAAAGAACACATTGACACCGGTGTGTCAGACCCACCATACTTGCTCCGGACACTGCGAGAGGGCTGTACAAGCAATGATCACACGCACGGCACAGCGGACACACCAGGAACCGCGGTGTTGGCCGTCGAATGGCGCTAGCTGCGCAGCATTTGTGCACCGCCGCCGTCAGTGTCAGCCAGTTTGCCGTGGCATACTGAGCTCCATCGCAGTCTTTAACACTGGTAGCATGCCGCGACAGCGTGGACGTGAACCGTATGTGCAGTTGACGGACTTTGAGCGAGGGCGTATAGTGGGCATGCGGGAGGCCGGGTGGACGTACCGCCGAATTGCTCAACACGTGGGGCGTGAGGTCTCCACAGTACATCGATGTTGTCGCCAGTGGTCGGCGGAAGGTGCACATGCCCGTCGACCTGGGACCGGACCGTAGCGACGCACGGATGCACGCCAAGACCGTAGGATCCTACGCAGTGCCGTAGGGGACCGTACCGCCACTTCCCAGCAAATTAGGGACACTGTTGCTCCTGGGGTATCGGCGAGGACCATTCGCAACCGTCTCCATGAAGCTGGGCTTCGGTCCCGCACACCGTTAGGCCGTCTTCCGCTCACGCCCCAACATCGTGCAGCCCGCCTCCAGTGGTGTCGCGACAGGCGTGAATGGAGGGACGAATGGAGACGTGTCGTCTTCAGCGATGAGAGTCGCTTCTGCCTTGGTGCCAATGATGGTCGTATGCGTGTTTGGCGCCGTGCAGGTGAGCGCCACAATCAGGACTGCATACGACCGAGGCACACAGGGCCAACACCCGGCATCATGGTGTGGGGAGCGATCTCCTACACTGGCCGTACACCTCTGGTGATCGTCGAGGGGACACTGAATAGTGCACGGTACATCCAAACCGTCATCGAACCCATCGTTCTACCATTCCTAGACCGGCAAAGGAACTTGCTGTTCCAACAGGATAATGCACGTCCGCATGTATCCCGTGCCACCCAACGTGCTCTAGAAGGTGTAAGTCAACTACCCTGGCCACCAAGATCTCCGGATCTGTCCCCCATTGAGCATGTTTGGGATTGGATGAAGCGTCGTCTCACGCGGTCTGCACGTCCAGCGCGAACGCTGGTCCAACTGAGGCGCCAGGTGGAAATGGCATGGAAAGCCGTTCCACAGGACTACATCCAGCATCTCTACGATCGTCTCCATGGGAGAATAGCAGCCTGCATTGCTGCGAAAGGTGGATATACACTGTAGTAGTGCCGACATTGTGCATGCTCTGTTGCCTGTGTCTATGTGCCTGTGGTTCTGTCAGTGTGATCATGTGATGTATCTGATCCCAGGAAGGTGTCAATAAAGTTTCTCCTTAATGGGACAATGAATTCACGGTGTTCTTATTTCAATTTCCAGGAGTGTAGATAGCATGTGGTCCAAGAGAGTTCACGGCTTTAAATACTTGGGACCTTGGTCTAACATCAAAAGTAGCATAGAAATTGACGCCAAGGAAAGGATACCAGTGGGAATGAAATATATACATCCCCTCAGTGAGACTCTCAGCTCAAAATCAACATCAGCGAATACTCAGATGAGAAATCCACTGAAGCGCCAAAGTAACTGATTTAGGTATGCGAATTTAAATACAGAGATATGTACACAGGCAGAATACGATGCTGCTGGCGGCAACGCCTATATATGGCAAGAAGTATGTAGCCCAGTTGTTAGATCGGTGGCTGCTGCTACAATGGCAGGTTATCATGCTTTAAGTGAGTTTGTACGTGGTGTTATAGTCGTTGTCTGAGTGATGGGGCACAGCATTTCCGAGGTAGCGATGAAGCCAAGATTTTCCGTACGACTATTTCACGTTTGTACCGTGAATACCAGAATCCGGTAAAACATCAAATCTCCGACATCACTGCGGCCGGAAAAAGATATTGCAAGACGGGACCAACGACGAGATTCGTTCAACGTGACAGAAGTGCAATCCTTCTGAAAATTGCTGCAGATTTCAATGCTGGGCCATCAACAAGAGCCAGCGTGTGAACCATTCAAGAAACATCATCGCTATGGGCTTTCGGAGCCGAAGGTACGCTAGTGCACCCTTGATGAGTGCACGACACAAAGATTTACGCCTCGCCTGTACCCGTCAGCACCGACATTGACTATTGATGACTGGAAACATGATGGCTGGTTGGACGAGTCTCGTTTCAAATTGTATCGAGCACGGGTATGGAGACAACCTCATCAATCCATGGACCCTGCAAGTCAGCAGGGTACCGTTCAAGCTGGTGGAGCTCTGTAATTGTGTGGGGCGTGTGCAGTTGGAGTAATATGGGACCCCTGATACGTGTATATACGACTCTGAGAGATGACACGTATGTAAGCATCCTGTTTGATTACGTGCATACATTCATGTCCATTGTGCATTGCGACGGACTTGGTCAATTCCAGCACGACAATGCGACACCCCACACGTCGAGACTTGCTACAGAGTGGCTCCAGGAGCACACTTCTGAATTTAAACACTTCCTCTGGCCACCAAACTCCCGAGACGTGAACATTATTGAGAATATCTGGGATGTTTTGCAGTGTGCTGTTCAGAAGATATCTCCACCCCCTTGTACTCTTACGGATTTATGGACAGCCCTGCAGGATTCATGGCGTCAGTTGCCTCCAGCACTACTTCAGACATTAGTTAAGTCCATGCCTCGTAGTGTTGCGGCACTTCTGCGTGCTCGCGGGGGTCTTACACGATATTAGGCAGATGTACCAGTTTCTTTGGCTTTTCAGTGTATAACACAGTGATATGCCCAACAGTCATTTCCGGTTCATAAATCTGAAGGAGAAAAGGAAAAAATATTAATATTTGAAAGAAGAGCAATTAGGAAGATAAGGCACCGGTCGGAGGTAAAGGAGAATGGAGAAGGAGGAAGAATGTGGAAATCGACCTCTTGATGCAGCAACCAACAATTCTACAGAAGCTGAAGAGCAAAAGAATACATTAGGTGGGCCTTGTAGTCCATATGCCAGAAGAAAGATAGGTGAAGAAAGTACTTGAAGGAAAAAAAACAAACCACCAGACGCGCCATAAGACGACCAAAGCAGTGCTGGATGGGCGACCTGCCTTAGGACCTGGCAGCCCTTGGGACTGAAGATACACGGAGGAACCGAGCACAAAACAGAAAGGAATGGAGGCAGTTTTTGGAAGCTGCGCGAGGTCTGCAGGGCCCGAGACCGTTCGATATGTATATTTGTAATTATGTATGTGTGGTAGAACAATGATCTTTCCGAAATTGTGACAACACTGGCTACAAAAAGAGTGGCAAAAGGAAGTAAAATCTCCTTATACTTCTTACACTTGACGAATGATGTGGCATAGTGTAGTGACAGACAGAGTGTTTGGAAATTCACGTTACAAACTTTCAGGATTTGTAGAAGAGGGTGAGTACATAGTATTTTGGGCAGTATCATCCAACGACGATACAGAGCGTCAAAGTTACAGAAGCCGGCGCCTGTAGATGTATGTAAGTATATACAGGGCGCTTCCGTGGTGATGTTACAAATTTTATGACAGAGGCGGATAAACGTGTCAGTTTGAGGTAAGCGTCAGTGGTTCGGAAACGAACGAGTCGAAAGGTACAAACAAAATTCGTTCTGATACTTCTGACCGTGGAACAGATGTACCGGTACTTTTGTTGCTAGGAATGTAGGATGGACAACTTTCAGAGGTCGAAGCATGGGCCACAAGAAGTAAAAATTTCTAGTTATCATGGGCTGTAAACGGCATACCTTAAAGAGTTATGAGCACTTGTGCAATAGAGGAAACACGTTTCAGACTAGTGAAGACGAACAAGTGCTCATAGCTCCTTATGTGTATTTTATAGCCCATGTTTACTCTACTTTTTTAAAATTGTGGTCCATACTACCACCTCTGAAAGTTGCCTTCCCTAAATTCCTCGCAACAAGAGTACGGTACTTGTATTCCATTGTCAGAGGTATCAGAATGATTTTCGCTTGTAACTTTCGACTCGTTTGTTTGTTAATCAGGGACCCTTAGCTCTAATTGATACATTTATCTGTCTCCATCATCTTTGAAAGTTTGTAACATCATCACGGAATCACCCCACATATACATAAAATTACCGGCACCTTTAGTTTGATGCTCTACAGCATCGTTGGATCAAGATTTCGGACATGGGTTCCTATTCAAAATATTACGTACTCACTCCCCTCTGTAAGTTCTAGAACTATGTAAGGGGAAATTCCGCACACCCTGTAGACTACAGCACTCTTTGTATTTCCGCTTCCACAATATATAGTGAGCTGAAAGTAAAGCCGTATGGCATCTTAGGCTGGGAGACCCCAAAGGGCAGGTTCAGTCGCCTAATCGGAAAGGTTTTCTCTGTTCTTCACGTCAGCAGGCACCTTTCCTTCACTAAGTATGACAGTTGTGTGCGTATGCAATCTTTTAAGTGAAGGTGAGTGTAAGAGATGTGCGTGTAGTGAAGTGTCATGTTCGTGCTGGAGATGGTGAGAGAAGGGAGAGAGTAAAACCCGGTGTCAGCACATAGCCTACTCCTCTTGAGGGTGCCGCGGAGCTTAACGTATCGACCTGACGAAAAGTGTCGCATGCCCTTAGTTCGTGAGACGCTGCGGAGTGGTTTGGAATTTAATTCAGGACACTGGCACAAACACCGGGTCGACTGCCGTCTACCGCAAGAAGAAGCTAAGGCTACGCAAAATCACCAGCTGCGATTATTATTAAATTAATGGTTCAAATGGCTCTGAGCACTATGGGACTTAAAATCTGAGGTCATCAATCCCCTAGAACTTAGAATTACTTAAACCTAACTAACCTAAGGACATTACTCACATCCATGCCCGAGGCAGGATTCCAACCTGCGACCGTAGCGGTCGCGTGGTTCCAGACTGAAGCGCCTAGAACCGCTCGGCCACACCGGCCGGCATTAAATTAATGAAGATGCATGATTTCTCTAGTATCAATGACTTAATCAGTTTATGTTTTTGTCACGCTCAAGTAAACATACATATTTCACATTACCTACAGTTTTTAATACGCGGCAATGTCACATATTCTTTGGTGTTAATAAACCAAGTTCAAATCGTTTGGAGATAAAAAGCAGTGATGGTGTCATGAATGTTTCTGAAAGTACACTCCTGGAAATTGAAATAAGAGCACCGTGAATTCATTGTCCCAGGAAGGGGAAACTTTATTGACACATTCCTGGGGTCAGATACATCACATGATCACACTGACAGAACCACAGGCACATAGACACAGGCAACAGAGCATGCACAATGTCGGCACTACTACAGTGTATATCCACCTTTCGCAGCAATGCAGGCTGCTATTCTCCCATGGAGACGATCGTAGAGATGCTGGATGTAATCCTGTGGAACGGCTTGCCATGCCATTTCCACCTGGCGCCTCAGTTGGACCAGCGTTCGCGCTGGACGTGCAGACCGCGTGAGACGACGCTTCATCCAGTCCCAAACATGCTCAATGGGGGACAGATCCGGAGATCTTGGTGGCCAGGGTAGTTGACTTACACCTTCTAGAGCACGTTGGGTGACACGGGATACATGCGGACGTGCATTGTCCTGTTGGAACAGCAAGGGCCCTTGCCGGTCTAGGAATGGTAGAACGATGGGTTCGATGACGGTTTGGATGTACCGTGCACTATTCAGTGTCCCCTCGACGATCACCAGAGGTGTACGGCCAGTGTAGGAGATCGCTCCCCACACCATGATGCCGGGTGTTGGCCCTGTGTGCCTCGGTCGTATGCAGTCCTGATTGTGGCGCTCACCTGCACGGCGCCAAACACGCATACGACCATCATTGGCACCAAGGTAGAAGCGGCTCTCATCGCTGAAGACGACACGTCTCCATTCGTCCCTTCATTCATGCCTGTCGCGACACCACTGGAGGCGGGCTGCACGATGTTGGGGCGTGAGCGGAAGACGGCCTAACGGTGTCCGGGACCGTAGCCCAGCTTCATGGAGACGGTTGCGAATGGTCCTCGTCGATACCCCAGGAGCAACAGTGTCCCTAATTTGCTGGGAAGTGGCGGTGCGGTCCCCTACGGCACTGCGTAGGATCCTACGGTCTTGGCGTGCATCCGTGCGTCGCTGCGGTCCGGTCCCAGGTCGACGGGCACGTGCACCTTCCGCCGACCACTGGCGACAACATCGATGTACTGTGGAGACCTCACGCCCCACGTGTTGAGCAATTCGGCGGTAGGTCCACCCGGCCTCCCGCATGCCCACTATACGCCCTCGCTCAAAGTCCGTCAACTGCACATACGGTTCACGTCCACGCTGTCGCGGCATGCTACCAGTGTTAAAGACTGCGATGGAGCTCAGTATGCCACGGCAAACTGGTTGATACTGACGGCGGCGGTGTACAAATGCTGAGCAGCTAGCGCCATTCGACGGCCAACACCGCGGTTCCTGGTATGTCCGCTGTGCCGTGCGTGTGATCATTGCTTGTACAGCCCTCTCGCAGTGTCCGGAGCAAGTATGGTGGGTCTGACACACCGGTGTCAATGTGTTCTTTTTTCTATTTCCAGGAGTGTATATTCATTATGTGGTCAAAAGTATCCGGACACCTGGCTGAAAATGACTTACAAGTTCGAGGCGCCCTCCATCGATAATGCTGGAATTCAATATGGTGTTGGCCCACCCTTAGCCTTGATGACAGCTTCCACTCCCGCAGGCATACTTTGAATCAGGTGCTGGAAGTTTTCTTGGGGAATTGCAGCCCATTCTTCACGGAGTGTTGTACGGAGGAGAAGTATCGATGTCGGTCGGTGAGGCCTGGCACGAAGTCAGCTTTCCAAATGTATTCTACAGAAATCAGGTCAGGACTCTGTGCAAGCCAGTCCATTACAGGTACCTTATTGTCGTGTAATCACTCCGCCACAGGTCGTGCATTATGAACAGTTGTTCGATCGTGTTGAACGATGCAATCGCCATCCCTGAATTTCTCTTCAACAGTGGAAAGGAAGACGATGCTTAAAACATCAATGTGGATCTTTGCTGTGATAGTGTCACGCAAAACAACAAGGGGTGCAAGTCCCACACCATAATGCCCCTCTTAATTTTACTGTTGGCACTACACACGCTGGCAGATGACGTTCACCGGGTATTCGCCATACCCACACCCTGCCATCGGATCGCCACATTGTGTACCGCGATTCGCACTCCACACAACGTTTTTCCATTGTTCAATCGTCCAGTGTTTACGCTCCTTACACCAACGAGGCGTCGTTTAGCATTTACCGGCGTGATGTGTGGCTTATGAGCAGCCGCTCCACCATGAAATCCAAGTTTTCTCACCTCCCGCCTAACTGCCATATTACTTGCAGTGGATCCTGAAGTAGTTTGGAATTCCTGTGTGATGATCTGGATAGTTGTATGCCTATTACACATTGCGACTCTCTTCTACTGCCGGCGGTCTCTGTTTATCCACAGACGAGATTGACCTGTAAGCTTTTGTGCTATATGTGTCGCTTCACGTTTCTACTTCACTATCGCATCGGAAACAGTGGACCTAGAGATGTTTAAGAATGTGGAAATCTCTCTTATAGACGTATGACAAATGACACTCAATCACATGACCACGGTCGAAGTCCGCGAGTTATGTGGAATGTCCCATTCTGTTCTCTCACGATGTCTAATGACTACTGAGCTCGTTGACATGGAGTAGGTGGCAGTAGGTGGCGGTACAATTCACCTAATATGAAAAAAATGTGTTTGGGGGGCGTCCGGATGAGTTTGATCATTTAGTGTATGAGAAAAATTAATATAAATCTTTATCTCCGTGATTATTTACAATAACCAGCTCAGACTTAAAAGTAAAAAGTACTGGAATACTAAAGATTACGGAAAGTGCTTAACCAATAATAACTTTGATTCCGAAATAGATCGACAGAATTTATTTGAACCAAATAACAAGTGTTTTTAAAAAACAATGTAATCTGCTTTTGAGAGCTGAAGGAAAACTAATTAATTTTCTATTAATTAAAAGTAACTACGAAGACGAAAAATGCAATATATGATAGTTTATTTCGGAATAACAGCGAAAAATCAAAAAATCCGATGTCTTCAGGTCGTGGAGATAAAAAAAAAAGATGCCACTATAGACTTACGTTCATGGAGGTAAAAAAAGAAGGATGGCGGCACTACAGATTTACGCTGAACGTTGTTTCGTAGCCAGAGTTTCGGGGGCCTGCTGCCATCTTAAACAGCCCGAAACATCACCAGACTACTATCTGTGATTGCTTCTTGTTTACTACTTCTGTCGTGTGGGCGCAACAACTGTTTTTAATACTAAAACTTTCGGTACTTACATGACTGACATAGTACAAGAAAGGAAATTTCGAACGTTTTTCTGTTCTTGAATGTGTATTTGATCTAGTAACACGACAAATTTGCCCTCTTCAAGATGAATTGTTTATGTGTTGATATATTTTGCATAATCAAGAGGAAAAGGATGTAATGTGAAAGGACGCCTTCGTAATGCATTTTATTTCACTTCTGCTATATTTATTTGTATCGATGTCTAATGAAGATGGAATTCCGAAACAAATGCTTGTTTGGTAGCTGGTACTACTTGTTGGTTGGTTGTTTCGGGGAGGAGAGCAGACAGCGAGGTCATCGGTCTCATCGGGTTAGCGAAGGACGGGGAAGGAAGTCGGCCGTGCCCTTTGGAAGGAACCATCCCTGCATTTGCCTGGAGCGATTTAGGGAAATCACGGAAAACCTAAAGCAGGATGGCCGGAAGCGGGATTGAACCGTCGTCCTCCCGAATGCGAGTCCAGTGTGCTAAACACTGCGCCCCCTCGCTCTCGGTCGTACTGCTCCTTATTCGACACTTTTTCAGCTTTCATCTTGTATGCACAGCATTTTAATTGTTCAACTTTGTTAAAAACTTATCTAGGTGTTCTTTTTTTAGAATACAAGCGTGTGCAATGAGGAAAGAGGGAAACATGCTATCGTATCTTGTGCACGTCAACAACGTCAAAGAGTACTGAAATGTCAAAGAAGCAGAACTGCTTAGAGATATACTTCCAGGCAGAATAGAGTGTCAGTGCATTAGTCTCACTTTGAAATCTTATCTATGATTCGTCATTCAGTCTGTGGCCAATAATAGCAATTTACAGATTAAAAAAATTATTTAAACATCTTCCTGCATTGTGGAATGCTATAACTGTGATTAAGGGAATGGTCTCAAACGCTTAAGACCCTGTAAAATAGATATTTTGCCTTAACATATATGTAAGTAATTTTTTTTAGGAGTGATAGCCTACCCTGCGCAAGACGTAGTCCCACCTTTTCAACAGTAGCCTATTTGCTTCTTTTCCCAGAATATTCCTCGCCAGTAACTCTGTCAGTTTTTCAGAAATAACCAAACATAGCACAGTTGGAACGTACGTCTACTTTGATCATACGCTTCGTTTTACTTTTGAATAACATTTTGAGATTTTAAAAGTATGTAAGACTATACCGTGGTTTGTGATATACCAACAGTTAGTCAATTTAATGATTCATGTATCATTTGCACGATAAATAATGATGTGGATAAAGTCATTATATATCGATATAATTTTTTTAGTAAATATGCCTCCATTCTGATAATTTATTAGCTTTTTTCGTTTTTTTAATTAAAGACAGACAGATGTTAATAATTCCTACCTATCACATTCACACACTACAGTAATAGATAATCTTCTGCGTAGTAGGAGGAGTTGTGGAAGAGAAACGTTTACAGTTTAATTTCAAACTTAACTTTGTTGTCTGTTCAAATGGCTCTGAGGTAGTCAGTCCCCTAGAACTTAGACCTATTCAAACCTAGCAAACCTAAGGACATCACACACATCCATGCCCGAGGCAGGATTCGAACCTGCTACCGTAGCGGTCGCGCGGTTTCAGACTGAAGCGCCTAGAACCGCTCGGCCACTACGGCCGGCTTGCTGTCTGTCAGGGATATTATATCAATGGGTAAGTGATGAAAACTTGTAGTGTTTGTTGCAGTGACAGTTTTGTTGCGCAGGTGCGCAATCAGAAATACGGCGCCGTGGAGCAAGCTATTATTCGACATTGGCATCCCACTGCTCCGTTGCTAACTATACTGCTGCGGCTCGAAAGAACTAGTTTTACAAGGGCCAGCCGTATTCTTTCCGGTAGTGATTCTAAGGTAAAAAAAAAGTGGTTCAAATGGCCCTGAGCACTATGGGACTTATCGTCTGAGGTCATCAGTCCCCTAGAACTTAGAACTACTTAAACCTAACTACATCACACACATCCATGCCCGAGGCAGGATTCGAACCTGCGACCGTAGCGGCCGCGCGGTTCCACACTGAAGCGCCTAGACCCGCTCGGCCACACCGGCCGGCGAGATTCTAAGGTAATTAAGAAATGAAATAATGTAACAGCTTACAATAACGCACGATGAAGGGTGGCCCATCATCACATCAGCGGCCGGCCGCACATTGCCCGCGGACCGCGGTCTGTTGCATCCCTGGCGCAGAAGAAGACCGAGCGCTAAGCTCCTTGTTTCTACGGAAACAGCGCGTTGACAGCTGCAGCCAATCGGGGAAGTGCTGACACGAATACAGCTTCTCTTTCACGCGCCCCTGACGTTAGTCCCTTTCTGCGGCGAGGAGGAACCAGTTCGACCCGACGCGGTGTGTTTCACCCAGCAGAAGCTGCAAAGTATCTGTAACAAAATCGCGTATTTCGCCAGAGAAATGTTTTGTTGGCAGCGCTGCCACTGAGAACCGGATGACAGCGAAACAGGCGCGATGCGGTGCTCTCTCGTCGGTTCCAGTTTAAGTCCGGGCGTCGCATTACTTGCTGACCCACTTAACGAGCGCTGCTTCTGCCTGACTTGTGTTTACTCGCGAATGTTGTCGAGCTCAACGAGCAGTTTTCGCACACGCTTGGTTTATCGCACTAGTGTCCTTTCAGTTTTTATTCCAAGCGACCGAATATTTTTTATATGATGGGAACTCAAACTATGTATTATACAGGGTGTTACAAAAAGGTACGGCCGACCTTTCAGGAAACATTCCTCGCACACAAAGAAAGAAAATATGTTATGTGGACATGCGTCCGCAAACGCTTACTTTCCATGTTAGAGCTCATTTTGTTACTTCTCTTCAAATCACATTAATCATGGAATGGAAACACACAGCAACAGAACGTACCAGCGTGACTTCAAACACTTTGTTACAGGGAATGTTCAAAATGTCCTCCGTTACCGAGGATACATGTATCCACCCCACGTCGCATGGAATCCCTGATGCGCTGATGCAGCCCTGGAAAATGGCGTATTGTATCACAGCACGAAGAGTCTCTACATTTGGTACCGGGGTTGCGTAGACAAGAGCTTTCAAATTCCCTCATAAATGAAAGTCAAGAGGGTTGAGGTCAGGAGAGCGTGGAGGCCATGGAATTGGTCCACCTCTACCAATCCATCGGTCACCCAATCTGTTGTTGAGAAGCGTACGAACACTTCGACTGAAATGTGCAGGAGCTCCATCGTGCATGAACCACATGTTGTGTCGTACTTGTAAAGGCACATGTTCTAGCAGCACAGGTAGAGTATCCCGTATGAAATCATGATAACGTGCTCCATTGAGCGTAGGTGGAAGAACATGGGGCCCGATCAAGACATCACCAACAATGCCTGCCTAAACGTTCACAGAAAACCTGTGATGATGACGTGATTGCACAATTGCGTGCTGATTCTCGTCAGCCCACACATGTTGATTGTGAAAATTTACAATTTGATCATGTTGGAATGAAGCCTCATCCGTAAAGAGAATATTTGCTCTGAAATGAGGATTGACACATTGTTGGATGAACCATTCGCAGAAGTGTACCCGTGGAGGCCAATCAGCTGCTGATAGTGTCTGCACACGCTGTACATGGTACGGAAACAACTGGTTCTCCCGTAGCGCTCTCCATAAAGTGACGTGGTCAACGTTACCTTGTACAGCAGCAACTTCTCTGACGCTGACATTAGGGTTATCGTCAAATGCACGAAGAATTACCTCGTCCATTGCAGGTGTCCTCGTCGTTCTAGGTCTTCCCCAGTCGCGAGTCATAGGCTGGAATGTTCCGTGCTCCCTAAGTGGCCGATCAATTGCTTCGAACGTCTTGATGTCTGGACACCTTCGTTCTGGAAATCTGTCTCGATACAAACGTACCGCGCCACGGCTATTGCCCGGTGCTAATCCATACATCAAATGGGCATCTGCCAACTCCGCATTTGTAAACATTGCACTGACTGCAAAACCACGTTCGTGATGAACACTAACCTGTTGATGCTGCGTACTGATGTGCTTGATGCTAGTACTGTAGAGCAATGAGTCGCATGTCAACACAAGCACCGAAGTCAACATTACCTTCCTTCAATTGAGCCAACTGGTGGTGAATCGAGGAAGTACAGTACATACTGACGAAACTAAAATGAGCTCTAAAATGGAAATAAAGCGTTTCCGGACAGATGTCCACATAACATATTTTCTTTATTTGTGTGTGAGGAATGTTTCCTGAAAGTTTGATCGTACCTTTTTTGTAACACCCTGTATATCTTATTAAAAGCCCAAGCTCTGCGACATTTGCATTACAGATATTGGTAGAATTTAGAGGTGAATGAGAAAAAGTTGATTTTTCACTTCCTATTTTCTCTTAGTAAAGGCATCGTATTCTGTGGCTGCAGCCCACAAGGGAATGAATTATTCTTCGCTTGGGAGGAAATTACTCGGTGCCCACTCCAGAACATATTGAAGACAGCCTCACACTACGTTTACTGCTACAGTTAACAGGGACAGGGTGCGCGGTGTGGCCGCGCGGTTACAGGGGTCACTGACTGCGCGGTCCCTCTCGTCGGAGGTTCGAGTGTTCTCTCCGGCATGGGTGTGTGTCTTGGTATTAGCATAAGTTAGTTTAAGTAGTGTTATAACACTTCCGTCTGATACTGCTATACCATAACCTTGAATCAGGGGGGCAGGTCGCGAAATAAAACTATCTAGTTAAATCGATTATGGTATAAAGTAACAGAGCAGTGTTACGCTCTGATAGGAATATTATGTTGACCGTGTTATACCTAACGGGGGTGGCTTATCGGAAATGAAAGTCAGAATTACGTAATTATTTTAAACGGTAACAAACAATATTTTTTTCTATCTACACTGTTTAAAGAATAAAGAAAACGGTAGGAAAGTAGGTATGAGTAACTTTAACGGACAAACACAACCTATATTTTGCCACACGCGAGTGCAGTGAACTCTGACACCTGCATATGTTCAAAGTTAAGATGGGAAGCTCACAGAACAGAACAGACGATTTGCATAAATATAACAGATAACGAAACACACTCTTACTTTCAGGGCTTATTCAAACTGGATGGTCTTTATAACATTATTATTAACATTCACTGCAGAACCATTAATTGGACATAGGTTCAGTATTATAGTTCAAACATTTTCCTAGCTGACAAAATTATAATGTAGTTCACTGCAAAATTATGAACTGGTCACAGGTTAAATATCTCTCAACTAAATACTATTCTATTGAGAATGGAAGTTAAATGGAATTCTCTAACAGGTTACTTCTCACTGTCTTTTGAATAAAGGAATTATTGTTTTCATAGCTAGTGATAAAGGATAACCTGTAGGTCTTATTACACTATTAATATGCACTTTCAATACCCAAAAGAAAGAAGTATTTAGCAAGCATGAGTATATAACTTTTCACTATTGCAGTTTTCCACTTTTACTACAGTGAGACACAAAGTTGACATAGGCGCTCAGTCCGGAACCGCGCGACTGCTACGGTCGCAGGTTCGAATCCTGCCTCGGGCATGGATGTGTGTGATGTCCTTAGGTTAGTTAGGTTTAATTAGTTCTAAGTTCTAGGCGAATGATGGCCACAGATGTTAAGTCGCATAGTGCTCAGAGCCATTTGAACCACAAGGTTGACAAATTTGCGAGGAACTGTCACCTTTTAAAATTCACTACAGGCAGCACTATGATCATTAA
Source organism: Schistocerca gregaria (assembly GCF_023897955.1). Lineage (NCBI taxonomy): Eukaryota > Metazoa > Arthropoda > Insecta > Orthoptera > Acrididae > Schistocerca > Schistocerca gregaria. The sequence goes on from NC_064920.1 coordinate 775,029,836, forward strand.
CTAAGCAAAACTTTATAAGCCTCAGATTTAGGAACTTTTAATCTTTAAAAGAAACCGCAAATTGTCTTTATTTTCACAGTCTTCTACTTTCAAGTAAATGATTAAATAGGTGATTTTGAAACTCCGAAAAAAACAACTTTAAATAGGACTGTTTCCATCACTGGGAGGCTACATTTACTACCTCCCACAATTTCGCTAAATCCACAGTAAATCTGAATACTCCCGTCTTACCAAAGATCAAACAACATTATTTAATTAACTATTTGGCTTTGAGGCTTTCATTTTTTCTTTAAACTAGGACACTCGGTAATCACAGTTCAAATGGAAAGAAACCTGAGAGGTGTAGTGATAGGGAAAAAAATCAAGGTTAAATCAGTTATAAGTTACCTTATATTTGTGGACACTAAAACATCCAATGACCTGATCCTTCACTGTACATTACTATAGTGCTCCATTATAGTGATTGCGCTATGTGGTGGCGATTGCATGTTGGTAGGTGGATTTGCAGGTAGAATTGCTGGACTCTGTCTTTTCTTGGTGGCGATGACAGATACCAATTCCAGAATAGTTCCAGCTATTTATCCATCGATCCGAGGCATTGGAAAGCGGCAGGAAAAGCCTCTCCCGGAACCAACACAATATACAACATTAACATGGGCAGTGCACAGTTTGGTAACTCGTCCCCGACTGACTCTTTGTTCCACCTTTTCTACCTATACCAACCACAATTTGCGCGCAATTTCAAATGTATACAGTAAGTTTTGTCTCTCTCCAATTGGGACAAAGAATTTGAATGACAGATATACTACATTGCATAGAATCAAACCATGATGGTTCAAATGGTTCAAAGCACTATGGGACTTAACATCTATGGTCATCAGTCCCCTAGAACGTGGAACTACTTAAACCTAACTAACCAAAGGACATCACACAACACCCAGTCATCACGAGGCAGAGAAAATCTCTGACCCCGCCGGGAATCGAACCCGGAAACCCGGGCGCGGGAAGCGAGAACGCTACCGCACGACCACGAGCTGCGGACTCAAACCATGACATCGACGTTTTAACAAAAAAAGGAGTATACAATTTTGTGTTATCGATTCAATCAAACATCATTTACAGAAGCTCAACGATGTAACATTAAATAAAACAAAAGCAAAATAAATAACTAGAGTAGTAGAGCTATGGTGTTACAGTGTGTAAGTCTAGGGACCGATGACCTCAGCAGCTTGGTCCTTAGAAATTCACACGCTCAATTTTGAACATAACAGAGACAGGAAACAGCAGTAAACATTCGTCAGTACAGGATGTTCACCGAAGATGCGGAAAACCAATGAAAAAAATTCCGAGGTATCGTGCAATATGCCCCAGAGAAGTATATTCCGAGTAAGGTCTTAAGGGATGGGAAGGACCAACCATGGCTTAGCAGACGTGTTAGAGAACTGCTACGTAAACGACGGGAACTTAATCCCAGATTCAAAGGCAGTAAAGTCCAGCTGACAAACAAAAGTTAAACGAAACGAAAATGAACGTACGGAGAGCAATGGGAGCAGCATTCAATGACTTTGCTCTGGAATGCTATTTTTCTGTGATGTATGGCTCCATTTATCAGTGTACATGAACTAGGACACCAATTGACGTCTGATAATTATTTTCAGGTACACCAAGAACCTCGGCACGAAGTGAAAAAGGGAGCGTGGTGTTGAATCAGTGCGACACGAATTACGACTGTGATACCGACTCACCAATCTGTGAATTCCCACATAACAGATTTTACGATCAAAAGTCTCTCGTAATACTATCGTAGACTCATTAAGATTTGAGCTCTTTCAAAGAAAATCGTCGAACTGTGAATGATTTCAAGACAGCTGCGCATATACTATCAAGTGGTTCAGCGTGTCCTCGCAAACTACACTCGTGCTCATAAATTAAGGATAATGCTGATAGATGGTGAAACAACGCTCTGGTCGGCGGTTTTCGGGTTTAAATCACCTCGGGGTATGACCATGCGGTGCATCTGACCTGCGGTCGTCGCACGGTGGCGCTCGCAGCAGTCTACATACACAGAGGTGTGTTGATGCATGACGGAGTACGGTGCAGCGAGTAAGTGTGCAGACGTTTTCAGACGTGTTAATGGCGGCTGTGTGATGAAAATGACTCAAAGAACACATATTGATGATTTTATGAGGGGTAGAATACTAGGGCGACTGGAGGCTGATCAGACACTGCAGATCGTAGCAGGGACCCTCCGTGTGCCACAAAGTATGATCTCAAGATTGTGGCAACGATTCCAGCAGACAGGAAAGGTGTCCAGGCGCTACAGCACGAGACGCCCACAGTGTACAATACCACAAGAAGATCGATATCTCATCATCAGTGCCCATAGACGGCTACGGTGTACTGCGGGTAGCCTTGCTCGGTACCTTACTGCAGCCACTGGAACAGTTATTTCCAGACACACAGTCTACAGACGGCTTAACAGACAAGGTTTATTCGCCCGGAGACTTGAAAGGTGCATTCCAATGACCTCTGATCACAGGAGAGCCCGTAAAGCTTGGTGCAAACAACACAGTACATAGTCATGGAACAGTGGTCCCAGATTATGTTCACAGGCAAGTCCAGGTATGGTCTGAACAGTGATTCTCGCCAGGTTTTCATCTGCTGTGAACCAGGAATCAGATAGCAACCCCCTTAATCTCCTTGAAAGGGACCTGAATGGAGGTCGTGGTTTGATGGCGTGAAGTGGGACTATTATTGGTGCATGTTCACCCCTGCATGTTTTAGACAGAGGAACTGTAACAGGTCAGGTGTATTGGGACGTCATTTTGCACCAGTTAGTCCACCTTTTCAGGGATGCAGTGGATCCCACCTTCCTCCTGATGGATGATAACGCACGGCCCCACCGAGTTGCCATCGTGGAGGAGTACCTTGAAACAGAAGATATAAGACGAATGGAGTGGCCTGCCTGTTCTCCAGACCCAAACCCCATCAAGTACCTTTGAGATGTTCTCGGTCGACGTATCGCCGCATATCTTCAAACCCCTACGAGACTTCAGGAGCTCCGACAGGCACTGGTGCGAGAATGGGAGGCTATAACCCAACAGCTACTCTGCCATCTGATCCAGAGTATGCTAACCGTTGTGCGGCCTGTGTACGTGTGCATGGGGATCATATACCATACTGATGTCGGGGTACATGTGCAGGAAACAGTGGCGTTTTGTAGCACATGTGTTTCGGGAGGGTTTTCTCAACTTATCACCAATACCGTGGACTTACAGATCTGTGTCGTGTGTGTTCCCTATGTGCCTATGCTATTAGCACCAGTTTCGTGTAGTGCAACGTTGTGTGGCACCACATTCTGTAATTAACGTTTATTTATGAGCATCAGTGTATTACGGTACAGACTCATGATAAGCCGACCGAAGCACCCTAACTTCCAAAAAAGTGGTTCAAACGGCTCTGAGCACTATGGGACGTAACTGTTGTGGTCATCAGTGCCCTACAACTTAGAAGTACTTAAACCTAACTAACCTAAGGACATCACACACATCCATGTCCGAGGCAGGATTCGAACCTGCGACAATAGCGGTCGCGCGGTTCCAGACTGTAGCGCCTAGAACCGGTCGGCCACTCTCAGTTCCAGGTGCAATAATATTATGGTCAACGCACACAACATTCGCGCTAAATATCGACCATCAGGCTACAAAGACCTTTATATACAAGTGACAGAAGCACTGCATATGCATTTAGAATCCAGTGTAGTGCTCAGTTTCTCCTTGCTAAGCATATGATTTATTAAGGCAATTACACACAGATTTCAACAATTTCGAAACAGAGTAAGATAATCCAGTCTATATAGGGGGCAACAGGTTATTGGTCTCTGCAGACTTTGCCTACACTGAGGTGGATTTTGAAACAATTCTTTTATGATCTACAAATTTATTAAAAGATTTTATTGCTAATGTAGAGAATCAATATGATAAACTAAGAAATTTAATTTTATACACTCCTGGAAATTGAAATAAGAACACCGTAAATTCATTGTCCCAGGAAGGGGAAATTTTATTGACACATTCCTGGGGTCAGATACATCACATGATCACACTGACAGAACCCCAGGCACATAGACACAGGCAACAGAGCATGCACAATGTCGGCACTAGTAAAGTGTATATCCACCTTTCGCAGCAATGCAGGCTGCTATTCTCCCATGGAGACGATCGTAGAGATGCTGGATGTAGTCCTGTGGAACGGCTTGCCATGCCATTTCCACCTGGCGCCTCAGTTGGACCAGCGTTCGTGCTGGACGTGCAGACCGCGTGAGACGACGCTTCATCCAGTGCCAAACATGCTCAATGGGGGACAGATCCGGAGATCTTGCTGGCCAGGGTAGTTGACTTACACCTTCTAGAGCACGTTGGGTGGCACGGGATACATGCGGACGTGCATTGTCCTGTTGGAACAGCAAGTTCCCTTGCCGGTCTAGGAATGGTAGAACGATGGGTTCGATGACGGTTTGGATGTACCGTGCACTATTCAGTGTCCCCTCGACGATCACCAGAGGTGTACGGCCAGTGTAGGAGATCGCTCCCCACACCATGATGCCGGGTGTTGGCCCTGTGTGCCTCGGTCGTATGCAGTCCTGATTGTGGCGCTCACCTGCACGGCGCCAAACACGCATACGACCATCATTGGCACCAAGGCAGAAGCGACTCTCATCGCTGAAGACGACACGTCTCCATTCGTCCCTCCATTCACGCCTGTCGCGACACCACTGGAGGCGGGCTGCACGATGTTGGGGCGTGAGCGGAAGACGGCCTAACGGTGTGCGGGACCGTAGCCCAGCTTCGTGGAGACGGTTGCGAATGGTCCTCGCCGATACCCCAGGAGCAACAGTGTCCCTAATTTGCTGGGAAGTGGCGGTGCGGTCCCCTACGGCACTGCGTAGGATCCTACGGTCTTGGACTATGCGGAAGGACTGGCCCTATAGGGCGGGAGGAGCGTTCACCTTTTATTGTTCACAATATTTATTAAAGTCAGTCAACAGGTAACAATCGTGAACGCCGAAAGGGTTACAGAAAGTTCATTTTCAGTTTCAAAACCTTGCCCAGATATACTCATTTAAAAGAAAAGTTAACCTTAGACATTAACCGTGAACAACTATTTTGCATTAACAAGTAGTGAAGAAATAACATTTATTATAATAAACTCCCAGCCAGAGAACATTTATACATGAAGCCTATCAGTTGGCTTTAATAACTAACAAATGTACAACAACTTTTCAAATGAGAAAGGTAATACCTTTTTACAGACAATGGAAAACACTGCACGCCCAAAGGGCTATCGTAAGTTCACTTGGAGTTTTAAGACCTTGCCCAAACATATTCATTCAAAAGAAACAGTAGCCTTACATACGGACTCTCAACTAGGGAGACAATAATATACATTATACACTTCTCTCAGAAATACTTCCCAGCTCACGGCATCGGCCATGTGGGGACATGAAAGTCCTGCAGAGCACCCAACACAGGCCACACCTGCTTCTGCCGCTGGGACCCGATTCATCGACTCGACCGAGGGCGCGATGTACAGTAGATGCTTCCGACTTCACATTCCGGATGCCGATATTCAAACCTCCGCACCAGCGTCCCACGGACTTAGCGTACTTTGGTACATCATACAGTTCAAGATGCACAATATTGTTTGGAACAAACTAAATGGTTCAAATGGCTCTGAGCACTATAGTACTTAACTGCTTAGGTCATCAGTCCCCTAGAACTTACAACTACTTAAACCTAACTAACCTAAGGACATCACACACATCCATGCCCGAGGCTGGATTCGAACCTGCGACCGTAGCGATTGCGCGGTACCAGACAGTAGCGCCTAGAACTGTTCGGCCACTCCGGCCGGCCAACAAACTAAACACACAGTCTTAGAACATACACAACAAGCCCACTGCTAGGATGATAAGGCAGAATGCCGACGCTAAGAGACACCAAGCAACAACAGTTCGATCAGAATGGTGCAACAAATTGCTTAGCGTCCGACCCCAATATGGATTACTGTCAGATTTCCATAACTGAGCATTAGCCAATGGTTTGTCTCAGGTAAGGTACACTTGCAATTTGGAAGGCAGAAAGTGAGTGGCCAGTGAAAGAAATAGAATGATGTCACCTTATCAGGTCAGCGAAATAATCGTCCAACAGCATCAGAGAGGTAGGTCGCCAGTACAGTCTCCCAGTAAGATGTCATCGGTTAGGCCGGCCGCTGTGGGCGAGCGGTTCTAGGCCCTTCAGTCTGGAACCTCGCGACCGCTACGGTCGCAGGTTAGAATCCTGCCTCGGGCATGGATGTATGTGATGTCCTTAGGTTAGTTAGGTTTAAGTAGTTCTAAGTTCTAGGGGACTGATGACGTTAAGTACCATAGTGCTCCAATCCGCCCCGATGGCTGAATGGTGAGCGTGATGGACTGCCGTCCTAAGGGCCCGGGTTCGATTCCCGGCATCATTTTATGCCCATACGACGCGCAGGTCGCCCAATGTGGCGTCGGATGTAATGAGACCTACATCAAGGCGGCCGGACCTGCCCCGTAAGGGGCCTCCCGGCCATTGACGCCAAACGCTCATATCCATAGTGCTCAGACCCATTTGAACCATTTGTCATCGGTTAACGGCCACCAACTGCTTGTCTGCGCAGACCATCTCAGGAGACAGCCGTTACAACTGTCGCCTGTACAATGCCATTTCAAAACACCTCTTCATCGACCGGGGTACCTCCCCTCTTGGGTAATCGCTCCGTCTCCTCTCCACCTCACAACTTAACTCACTTGCGCTCGCCTCTCGATCCGCTCCCTGCAACGCCACCTCGCGACAGGCTCACAAGCGCCGGAAGGTTAGCATCTACGAACAAATATCGATAGCCGCAAAGCCGGCATGGTTCACTTTGATCAGTCCAAACTTAGCCCCTGTTGTACCAGCCTGCGTACACACGAACACACACACACACACACACACACACACATACACATACACACACACACACACACATTTGTTTGGAGACTCCATAAGTTACTGAATTTACCGTAACCTATGATCATTATTTACTCTTGATGGAGAAATCTTGATTCTGTGACTCAGTGGTTACATTTCGAATGGCAGGACGAACAGGGTACAAAAAGCAAATTTACTGCAAATCAGTCTCGATGAGGACAATTCCTTAGACTCCAAAATGAGATTTTCCTTAGACTGTCTGCTTGGCAAAGACAGTCTCCAACATATCTTTGAGTGCACTGATGTATCTCAAATTGTAAGTCTACCTCAGCCGTCCACCCTCAAACATACTCTAAATCAAAATGAAAAAATATGAATACCTTAAGATCAGTGGCTGTCCACCCTCAAATTCTTTTGATTATCAGTGTGCAGAAAAATAACTTTTCGCTGTTAAAACTGGGATTTCACCTGCTAAATATGGTAATACACCTACAGGTATTCTGATCTGCAAGTTATTTTACGTTACTTTGAATTAACAATAAAGAATCACGCAGGGTTACCACTGTGAATAAATATTGACATAGATATTAAAAGTGATCTGCATTTCTTTTTTATTTTAATGGAATGCTAAAGACTGCAAGTCAAACAGGATCACAGATACACAATGTGATCAGAAGTATCCGGACACCTGGCTGAAAAGATGTACAAGTTCGTAGCGCCCTCCATCGGTAATTCTGGAATTCAGTTTGGTGTTGGCCCACCCTTAGTCTTGATGACAGCTTGCAATCTCGCAGGTATACGTTCAATCAAGTGCTGGAAAGTTTCTTGGGGAATAGCTGCCAATTCTTCACGAAGTGCTGCGCTCAGGAGCGATATCGATGTCGCTCGGTGAGGTCTGGCACGAAGTCGACGTTCCAAAACATCATAAAGGTGTTCTATAAGATTCAGGTAAGGACTGTGTAGGCCAGTCCATTACAGGTGTGTTATTGCCGTGTAACCACTCCGCCAGAGGCCGTGCATTATGAACAGGTGCTCGATCGTGTTGAAAGATGCAATCGCCATCCACGAATTGCTCTGCAGCAGTGGGAAGCAAGAAGGTGCTTAAAACATCGATGTAGGCCTGGGCTGTGATAGTGCCACGCAAAACAACAAGCCCCCTCCATGAAAAACACGACCACACCATGACATCACAACCTCCGAATTTTACTATTGGTACTACACACTCTGGCAGATGACGTTCACCGGGCATTCGCCATATCTACACACTGCCATCGGATCGCCACATTGTGTACCGTGATTCGTGAGGCGTTGTTTTTCATTTACCGGCGTGATGTGTGGCTTATGAGCAGCCGCTGGACCATGAAATCCGTTTTCTCACCTCCTGCCTTATTGACATATTACTTGCAGTCGATCCTGATGCAGTTTGGAATTCCTGTGTCCTGTTACACATTAATATCCTCTTCAACCGTCGGCGGTCTCTGTCAGTCAATAGACGAGGTCTGCAGGCCGCGGTGGTCTAGCGGTTCTAGGCGCTCAGTCCGGAACCGCGCGACTGCTACGGTCGCAGGTTCGAATCCTGCATCGGGCATGGATGTGTGTGATGTCCTTAGGTTAGTTAGGTTTAAGTAGTTCTAAGTTCTAGGGGACTGGTGACCACAGATGTTAAGTCCCATAGTGCTCAGAGCCATTTGAACCATTTAGACGAGGCCTCCTGTACGCTTTTGTGCTGTACATTTCCCTTCACGTTTCCACTTCACTATCACATCGGGAACAGTGGACCTAGGAATGTTCAGGAGTGTGGAAATCTAGCGTATAGACGTATGACACAAGTGACACACAATCACCTGACCACGTTCGAAGTCCGTGAGTTCCACGGAGCGCCCCATTCTGCTCGCTCACGATGTCTGATATCTGACGTCGCTGATATAGAGTATCTGGCAGTAGGTGGCAACACAACGCACCTAATATGAAAAACGTTTGTTTTTGGGGGTGTCCAGATACTTTTGATCTTATAGTGTATAATGCAACAAGAAATGTATGTAATAAACTACCGGTGGTCTGCATTTAACTTTAATTTAGGATTGGACTTCATTAACAGAAGAAATTCATTTAACTAAAGAAACTATGTAAATATCAAAATTTTTACTGGGCATACCAAGAAATTGTGACCAATGGCTTTAACAAGTAGAGATACCATTTGTGAATGAAAACGTTATACGGACATATTACACACATTAAAACTGCAAAATGTTATGTAGAAATTAGAATTATAACATGAATACAAAAACACGAACTTAAGACATACCGAAAAAGCAAAAAGTTAATAAAAGTTGTCTAGAAATTAGAAATATTACAACAAAAAGCATATTGAAAATGCAGAATGTTATTAAAAGTTGTGCAGAAATTGTTTTTTTTTTCGTGCGCAGTACAGTTGGTTGAAAGAACTGACGCTACTTTTTTTACTGAGGAAGACTAGATTTCACAGTGAGAGCACCATATGTGAACAGTGAAAGCACTGTACGTAGAGCAGGAGAAGCACTGTATTTTGAACAGGGGAGACACTGTACTGCAAACTCTACAGTAGAAGTCCATGCACTCTTTCGACTCTGTGAGGAGCTTATGGATTAATGGAAGAGAAAATGGTTCAAATGGCTCTGAGCACTACGGGACTTAGCAGCTGAGGTCATCAGTCCCCTAGAACTTAGAACTACTTAAACCTAACTAACCTAAGGACGTCACACACATCCATACCCGAGGCAGGATTCGAACCTGCGACCGTAGCAGTCGCACGGTTCCGGACTGCGCTCCTAGAACCGCGAGACCACCGCGGCCGGTAATGGAAGAGAGCGTGGTGCTTTACGGAGATGCAGGTGGGTCGCTTGTTCACCCGCACAAGGAACCAATGCCCTGAATGGTGCAAGGATACCGCACGCTCTACGCACTGTAAGCAATTTTGGCTGGCACGGGTGTGGCGGTTGCTCAGCTACTTGCGGAGCTGGTGCTCTGTGTGCCCCAAGTACGCCAGGCTCTCTATGCTACTGCTTCCGGTTGTGACTGGGGTGGGTGTGGCAGTCTGTCAGCCGCATGCGAAGCCGGTGCATGGTGTGATGCAAGTACAGTGCCCACTCGACACTGCTGTTTGCAGTTGTGGGTGGTGTAGATGACAAGTGGATTGCCGCCCAGGGTAGTGTGTCGGGAGGAGATGTAAGACTTGCACAGTGAAAAAAAATGGGTCTGAGCACTATGGGACTTAACTACCGAGGTCATCCGTCCCCTAGAACTTAGAACTACTTAAACGTAACTAATCTAAGGACATCACACACATCCATGCCTGAGGCCGGATTCGAACCTGCGACCATAGCGGTAGCGCGGTTCCCGACTGTAGCTCCTAGAACCGCTCGGCCACTCTGGCCGGCTCGTCTTCAAGACGATGAGGAAGTCAAAACAGTGGTCATACAGTGGTTAACAAGTCAGGCGGCAGACTTCTATGAGGAGGGTATTCAAAAACTGGTACAGCGTTTGACAAGTGCCTCAATATTCGCGGAAATTATGTAGAAAAGTAGATTAAGGTACAGGCTTTCAAGTCAAAATAAAATTATTGAAATATCTTAGCACGTCCTTTTTAAAATTTCAAAACAGTACTTACTTAAAAAAACACGCCTCGTATTATATTATTGTTGTTGTTCCTTGCCGAAGAAACATGCAAGTGTTTGATCAGAGATTAGGGAAAAGGAAAGACTGGACTCGAAACAGTTCGGCCATACTTCTAATCTGTCATCTTAGCAGCTTAGCCGGTTCCGCTATCGCTGCTGTCCGATGGTTGTTGCTGTCATATGGTTTTCAACAAGTCAATACAATTTTGGACATGGATTACTCGTAAACGCTTAAGTCCAGTGCAGTCGCACTCTACTTGATACAATGGTTGGCTGAACTGCATCTCCACATTCAGAGAATGCGCAGCTCCAACCGCAACTTCCGGTCTGAACCTTGGGCGCGGCCCAGACCGGATGGAATTATTCAGTGTCACGGGCCTAGTAAAACTAAGTCCATGCGCCAGGGCGCCGCCATGTTGGCCAAAGACCTTGAACGACAGAGATAAAATACTCCAAGTCAGAGACATTACGTACAGTTCAAGGTCACGCACTGCCTAGCATGAAACCAAGTCTATCCTAGGTATATGATAATTGTTAATATTTTTTTAAAAAGGAGATAAGGAAAGGAGATAAGGAATTTTTACTGTCTATAATATAACATACAGTCCCATTGATCTTTATTTTACAATTGTTATTGCCAACTTTAGCCCATATAAAAGGGTACTCATCAGCATTCAACTTCTTCTTTCTTGTCATAGACAAAACAAAAGGCATACTAGGAGCAAGAGTACCGTATGGGACTTTTGCTAATATAGCAGCTGTCTCAGCTATACTCTACGTCTTCCAGGCCAAAATGTTAGCATCTAGAAATGCTTCAAGACCACCATAGTCTGCATGATTGCCCTAAACAACAGCCAAGGTAAGCCATGTTGAGCCTCCAAACACAGCTTCTACATCACATGTGAAGTTGAGCCGCAGTCCACGAAAAACACTTGGTCCTCCAATCAATGGCTGTTTCGAAAACTGCCTGGCAAGGTCAATAGAAATAGCCTTTAACGACCTGTATACAGGTACACTGCGCTGCCAGCGACGGCGGTAACCTAGACGTCGCAGAGGCATTGATGAGGCACGTTAACACAAGTGAACTAGTGCAACGCACTAGATCGTCATTCGTTAAACCTATGTATGTACTACAACCGTGGAAAAGATTAGAAAAATCGGTGACCACTGGGTGTATGCCTCTCTTGCCAGCCGCAGGCCCCACCTCAACTGTATATGCAACGATCTATTTCCAACACGCACGCGAGTGTTGGTGAGTATGCAGGCCTTATGGGTATACATAGACAGCAATGCTGGTGCCGCATACAAAACGAAGAGCTGCCGCCGTGCCAGCTAGTGACGTGAGGTATTCAGGAGGTGAGTGACAGCTGGCATGCATGATGCAGTCACAATAAGAAAAGGCGCCATTTCCCGGGCCGGCTGAGTACTTTGGCATGAATTTTGAAGGCGCGCCGGCGCCGGCGCCCGCGCAAGGACAACGTGTTCAAAGTTTAACGCCGCGTGGGTGGATGCTGCCGCTGGCCGGCGCTGCTGCCCGCGGGGGTCGATAGGGGGCCGCATGCCCTGCCGCCGCCTGCGAGTGAGCAACAGCCCCAACACAACGGCACACGAGCACACGCCGATGCGACAGCCGCGGCCGGGCACTCAGCATCCCTTGTCTTATTGAATTTTTCTACGAGGGGCGTCCAATAAGTAACACAATATATTTATTCCTGAAATCAGATTGGTTTTATTCAGGGTTCCAATACACCCACTCTTTTGTCTAAAAAATCTTGTTTCTCAACACACTTTATGCTCAGTGAGACCGCCTTACGGCACCTTACTGGGGGAGCCTGTATGCCCGCATGGTATCGCTCTGCTGGTCGACTTCAGATACGCCGCCTTGCTGCATCAGTAACATCCCCGTGATCCACGTACTGCTGGCTGCAGAGTGCATCTTTCTTTGGGCGAAACAGATGGAAGTTGTTGGAAGATTTCAACTCTCCGCTCAGAGAGACGGCCTCACGCCACCTTACTGTGAGGGCCTGTATGCCTGCCTGGTATCATTCTAATGGTCGACTTCAGAGACGCCGCCTTGCTGCATCAGTAACCTCCCCGTAATCCACCCACTGCTGGCTGCAGAGTGCATCCTTCTTTGGGCCAAAAAGATGGAAGTTGGAAGATGCGAGATCTGGGTTGTAGGATGGATGAGGAAGAACAGTCCAGTGAAGTTTTGCGAGCTCCTGTCGGGTGTGCAGACTTGAGTGATGCCTTGTCCTGTCATGGGGAATGAGGAGTTCGTTTGCATTTTTGTGCCGACAAACGCACAGAAGTTGTTTCTTCAGTGCCTTGAGGGTACGAAACATACTTCGCAGTTGATCGTTGCACCAAACAGATGGAAGTTGGAAGATGCGAGATCTAGGCTGTAGGATGGATGAGGAGGAACAGTCTAATGATGTTTTGCGAGCTCCTGTCGCGTCTGCAGACTTGAGTGATGTCTTGTTCTGTCATGGCGAATTAGGAGTTCGTTTGCATTTTTGTGCTGACAAACGCACTGAAGTTGTTTCTTCAGTTCCCTGAGCGTACCAGACACACTTCGTAATTGATCGTTGCACCATGACGGAGAACATTAAACAGAATTATCCCTTCAGAGGTCCAGAAGACCGTCGCCATACTTTACCGGTTGAAGATGAGGCTTTGAACATTTTCTTCAGAAGTAGTGTGGTATCACTCTATGGACTGCCATTTTGTTTCCGGCCCTAGTTGACTTACACCTTCTAGAGCACGTTGGGTGGCACGGGATACATGCGGATGTGCATTGTCCTGTTGGAACAGCAAGTTCCCTTTCCGGTCTAGGAATGGTAGAACGATGGGTTCGATGACGGTTTGGATGTACCATGCACTATTCACTGTCCCCTCGACGATCACCAGAGGTGTACGGCCAGTGTAGGAGATCGCTCCCCACACCATGATGCCGGGTGTTGGCCCCGTGTGCCTCGGTCGTATGCAGTCCTGATTGTGGCGCTCACCTGCACGGCGCCAAACACGCATACGACCATCATTGGCACCAAGGCAGAAGCGACTCTCATCGCTGAAGACGACACGTCTCCATTCGTCCCTCCATTCACGCCTGTCGCGACACCACTGGAGGCGGGCTGCACGATGTTGGGGCGTGAGCGGAAGACGGCCTAACGGTGTGCGGGACCGTAGCCCAGCTTCATGGAGACGGTTGCGAATGGTCTTCGTCGATACCCCAGGGGCAACAGTGTCCCTATTTGCTGGGAAGTGGCGGTGCGGTCCCCTACGGCACTGCGTAGGATCCTATGGTCTTGGCGTGCATCCGTGCGTTGCTGCGGTCCGGTCCCAGGTCGACGGGCACGTGCACCTTCCGCCGACCACTGGCGACAACATCGATGTACTGTGGAGACCTCACGCCCCACGCGTTGAGCAATTCGGCGGTACGTCCACCCGGCCTCCCGCATGCCCACTATACGCCCTTGCTCAAAGTCCGTCAACTGCACATACGGTTCACGTCCACGCTGTCGCGGCATGCTACCAGTGTTAAAGACTGCGATGGAGCTCCGTATGCCACGGCAAACTGGCTGACACTGACGGCGGCGGTGCACAAATGCTGCGCAGTTAGCGCCATTCGACGGCCAACACCGCGGTTCCTGGTGTGTCCGCTGTGCCGTGCTTGTGATCATTGCTTGTACAGCCCTCTCGCAGTGTCCGGAGCAAGTATGGTGGGTCTGACACACCGGTGTCAATGTGTTCTTTTTTCCATTTCCAGGAGTTTATATGTGGACCCTGGCTAGGTCGTAGCTACTGACTTAGCTGAAGGCTATACTAACTAGCGACTCTGCAAATGAGATCTCTGAAGCTATGACAAGTGAACCACTCCTATTAAAGTCGGCTGTAGAACTGGCTATTGCGCTAGCTTGTCTCGTAAGACCAGCCGAGTGGCGGCGCTCGGTCTGCTAGAGTCGACAGTGGCGACTCGCGCGTCCGATGTGTACTGACGGACCGCGCCCGATTTGAAGCCTACAACCTAGCAAGTGTGGTGCCGTGCGGTGACACCACAATGTTTGTAAAAAATTTGTCACGGTCATACTCGTAACGCGCAAACCAATTACGCGAGGATGGTCCTCTTTATGGTGCTCTATTAGGCGGCGAGAAACCCAATGGGATACACTTTTGACTGCCCCAACTGGTGGACGAGTATGTCAGCACTACGGAGAGAGACGTCCGGTTGTGCAGCGAGCTGTTTGATTGTGATCCGTCGACCACCTCAAACGAGAGTGTCCGCACGTTATGACGATACAGGAGTCTCAGCTGTGTACGACCGGACAGGTTTGCGTGACCTTATTGCGGTGATGACAGGCGCCTCACGCAACGATTCACGTGCATCTCTTCACTGCCAAGTCTCTGTAGACATTCTCCAAGCTTCTATGAAAAACGGGGTGCCACTTCTGGCAACAGTAATGGCTCTTACCCTGTTGGGTATCTGGATGAACTTGTAACACCATAGCTTAGACACTACATAGCTCTTGTTGATTCATTGAGCTTTCTATTTTGTTCAACATCCCATCGTTGAACTTCTGTAATTAGTGTATGATTAATTCGACACTGTAATGAAGGGTAATCTCTGTAATATGCACAATATGAGCAAATGATCTTTCGTCTTCCTCGTATAATCTCTTTGGTTATCTTTAAAATTAAATAAATTTATTTAAATAATTTTGTTTAGAACTACCTATATGTGCGAATGATATGTTTTGTTTAAAATGCTTGTTTGCTGTTATGTAAAGTGCTGACCTTCATTTAGGATTCTTAGTTATTCTGTATGGAAATGGTAGTGCGCGCAAGTTGTGGTTGTTTGCTGTTATGTAAAGTGCTGACCTTCATTTAGGATTCTTAGTTATTCTGTATGGAAATGGTAGTGCGCGCAAGTTGTGGTTGGCCTAGGTAGGAAAGGTGGAACAAGAGCCAGTCGGGGACGAGCTACCAAACTGTGAACTGCCCATGTAAAAGTTGTATATTGTGCTGGTTCCAAGAGAGGCTTTTACTGACGGTTTCCAATGCCTCGGATGGATGGACAAAGAGCTGGAATTGTTCTGAAATTGGTATCTACAATCGCCACCAAGAAAAGACAGAATCCAGAAATTCGACCTACCAACAAGCAATCGCCACCACATTGCGCAATCACTGTAATGGACCACTATAGTAATGTACAGTGAAGGATCAGCTCATTGGATGTTTTAGTGTGCACAAATATAAGGTAACTTATAACTGAATTTATGTACCTATATTGATTTTTTTTTTCCTTATCGTAACACCTCTCAGGTTCCTCTCCATATGAACTAAAGTTATTACCAAGTGTCATTACTGCAAGAACATTAAAACCCAGTGGTTTGCTAATTAATGCCTCTCGAACATAGTAAAAAGGAAGTTAAAGTTAATGTGGCTGTGGCAATAGAGTGAGTTACAGTAAATGATGCTTGCTGAAAATAATTTTCCTATTAAAACTGCTTATTAATATGGTGTTGCCAACTTTAAAATTAAAAGTTCTTAAGACTAAGGCTTATAAAGTTTTGCTTAGTAAATGAGCACATTGCTGCCTGTTGTAAATCGCAGAAGGTGAGTCGGTATTTTATAGATATGATAATTTTTTTGTCTCACTGTAGTAAAAGTGGAAAACTGCAGTTGTTGAAAGTTATATACTCATGCTTGCTAAGCATTTGTTTCTGTTGGGTATTGATAGTGTAATAGGATCCACAGTTTATCCTTTATGCTCATGATAAATAACCTATTAACAGAAAGACCACTATTTATGAAAAAAATAATTTCTTTATTCAAAAGACACCCAAGTAAACTGTTAGTGAATTCCAATTAACTTTCATTCCAAATAGAATTATATTTAGTTGAGAGAGACTTAACCTGTGATTAGTTCATAATTTTGCAGTGAACTACATTTACAATTTTATTCATGGTAGGAAAAAGGGTGAAAAGTAATACTGAGCCTATGTCCAATTCATGATTCTGCAGTGAATATTAATAGTAATGTTATAAAGCTTATTCAGTTTGAATAATCCCTGAAAGTAGTAGTGTGGTCCGTTACCGGTAGCTGTTATAATTCTACAAATAGTTTGTGCTGCTCTAGCTGTCAGTTCCAATCTTAACGTTAACATATGCAGGTGGCGGAGCCCACTGCACTCTCGCGTGGTAAAGTGTAGGTTGTGTTTGTCCGTTAAAGTTACTAATAACTATTTTCTTGAACAAGAATGCTAATCATTCTCTTGCCTAATTAGGCTGGCGACCGTTTTCTTTATCCTTTAAACAGTATGGATAGGTTAAATATTATTTATTACTGTTTAAATATTTACGTATTTCTGACTTTCGCTTCCGATACGCCACCTCCGTTAGGTGTATCACGGTCAACATAACAAAATTCCTCTCAGCCGGTAACACTGCCCTGTTGCTTTATACCATAATTACTCTAACAAAGTAGTTCCATTTTACAAACTGCCTCCAGCTTTAAGGTTATGGTATAGCAGTAGATGACAGGAGAGTTATACGTGGCTTTTCCGTGACATAACTAATTGTTCAGTTGGGGGATTGTACGTAATAAACCAAATTTGGTATTTTATTACATAAGCTACGTAAATGCAGTTGTAGTGTTATAAACTGAGATTGGTGGCGGTAGTGGTATGCTCGAGGCACTCAACAGCGAGATCATCAGTGCTCTTACTATATTTTCTGTGAAAAACATATACCAAAAGGTAAAATATAATATCTAATTCTCAGACACCCTGCTACATCCTCTCTCATTCGCAAGCATACTTTCGCACAGAAAATCAAAAGGCGTACACCACAATTCATTGTATGATTAAAATACGCAAAGTACACAGTAACTAAAATAGCGTGACAGCGAACATTGCCTGGTCGATCAATAAAAACTAAACTCCGTCCGAACAGGCCTTGGAAGGCCTAAAGTCACCGTTCGGCCGCCGTGTCATCCTCAGACCACAGGCGTCACTGGATAAGGATATGGAGGGCATGAGGTCAGCACACCACTCTTCCAGCCGTACGTCAGTTTTCGAGACCGGAGTCCCTACTTCTCAATCAAGTAACTCCTCAGTTTGCTTCACAAGGGCTGACTGCAACCTGCTTGCCAACAGGGCTCGGCCGACTGGATGGTCACCCATCCAAGTGCTAGCCCAGCCCGACAGCGCTTAACTTTGGTGATATGACGGGAACCGGTTTTACCACTGCGGCAAGGCCGTTGGCCTGGTAGATGAATGGGGAAATGAAAATTGAAGCAGCCATCCTGGAAACACATTAAAACCTATCTAAAAACTGTTTGTAAGGTTGGACACCATACAAAAACTTGACTCATTAACCATATTCCCTTCACCACCTACTAACGTGGAGGGCGAGTCAAATGGTAGGCAGCGTGCAGCCTTCGAGTCTTCATGTGAAACGCATTCTGTTAAGATGTGGTGTGCACATATCTGTACACCATAAACATAACATATGTTTAGATACTCCCGCCAGAGAAGGAATCCATTCGTCAGTGCAGAGTTGTAAAACAACCTTAGGCTATCGTAGACTACCTTAAGTATGTATATACTACGATAGTTTTCCTACTAACTTTGGTCAGTTAAGATCGTAACCGCATTCACTTTGTTTGCGTGTGCGATTAGTGTCTTACTAGAATCCCCTAAAAACCAAAAGTGGTGAACCGTGGAGCAACTGTGTAACTTTCGGAACATTTTTGCTTTAGATAGTTATCCTCCTGTCTGTTACTTAAAATAGACAGTATTAATAGCAAAACTGAAACTGTGGTTGTTTAATTGAGGTTTTGTTCGAAAACTGTTCATTTGTAATGTGATACAGAGGAATGTTGCAGTAAAACTAAAAAAACAAATAACACTACCGATTCATCATATAAATCTATAAAACTAATTTCCTTAAAAAAGGCAACATTAAAAAAATGCAAAACAAAGACTTCGTTGGGCTTGTATGAGACACGTTTCTGTTATTGCTAAACAACTTTTGCAGTTATCAGTTATAACAGGAACGCTTACCTTTGATCATGATGAAGAACGTTCTATTAACTACGAAATAACAACAATAATTATATAGCTTTTTATGTTTGTGCACCCCCCCCATGAACCATGGACCTTGCCGTTGGTGGGGAGGCTTGCGTGCCTCAGCGATACAGATGGCCGTACCGTAGGTACAACCACAACGGAGGGGTATCTGTTGAGAGGCCAGACAAACGTGTGGTTCCTGAAGAGGGGCAGCAGCCTTTTCAGTAGTTGCAGGGGCAACAGTCTGGATGATTGACTGATCTGGCCTTGCAACATTAACCAAAACGGCCTTGCTGTGCTGGTACTGCGAACGGCTGAAAGCAAGGGGAAACTACAGCCGTAATTTTTCCCGAGGACATGCAGCTTTACTGTATGATTAAATGATGATGGCATCCTCTTGGGTAAAATATTCCGGAGGTAAAATAGTCCCCCATTCGGATCTCCGGGCGGGGACTACTCAAAAGGATGTCGTTATCAGGAGAAAGAAAACTGGCGTTCTACGGATCGGAGCGTGGAATGTCAGATCCCTTAATCGGGCAGGTAGGTTAGAAAATTTAAAAAGGGAAATGGATAGGTTAAAGTTAGATATAGTGGGAATTAGTGAAGTTCGGTGGCAGGAGGAACAAGACTTCTGGTCAGGTGACTACAGGGTTATAAACACAAAATCAAATAGGGGTAATGCAGGAGTAGGTTTAATAATGAATAGGAAAATAGGAATGCGGGTAAGCTACTACAAACAGCATAGTGAACGCATTATTGTGGCCAAGATAGATACGAAGCCCACACCTACTACAGTAGTACAAGTTTATATGCCAACTAGCTCTGCAGATGATGAAGAAATTGAAGAAATGTACGATGAAATAAAAGAAATTATTCAGATAGTGAAGGGAGACGAAAATTTAATAGTAATGGGTGACTGGAATTCGAGTGTAGGGAAAGGGAGAGAAGGAAACATAGTAGGTGAATATGGATTGGGGCTAAGAAATGAAAGAGGAAGCCGCCTAGTAGAATTTTGCACAGAGCACAACTTAATCATAGCTAACACTTGGTTTAAGAATCATAAAAGAAGGTTGTATACGTGGAAGAACCCTGGAGATACTAAAAGGTATCAGATAGATTATATAATGGTAAGACAGAGATTTAGGAACCAGGTTTTAAGTTGTAAGACATTTCCAGGGGCAGATGTGGACTCTGACCACAATCTATTGGTTATGACCTGTAGATTAAAACTGAAGAAACTGCAAAAATGTGGGAAATTAAGGAGATGGGACCTGGATAAACTGAAAGAACCAGAGGTTGTACAGAGTTTCAGAGAGAGCATAAGGGAACAATTGACAGGAATAGGGGAAAGAAATACAGTAGAAGAAGAATGGGTAGCTCTGAGGGATGTAGTAGTGAAGGCAGCAGAGGATAAAGTGGGTACAAAGACGAGGGCTGCTAGAAATCCTTGGGTAACAGAAGAAATATTGGATTTAATTGATGAAAGGAGAAAATATAAAAATGCAGTAAATGAAGCAGGCAAAAAGGAATACAAACGTCTCAAAAATGAGATCGACAGGAAGTGCAAAATGGCTAAACAGGGATGGCTGGAGGACAAATGTAAGGATGTAGAAGCTTATCTCACTAGGGGTAAGATAGATACTGCCTACAGGAAAATTAAAGAGACCTTTGGAGAGAAGAGAACCACGTGTATGAATATCAAGAGCTCAGATGGCAGCCCAGTTCTAAGCAAAGAAGGGAAGGCAGAAAGGTGGAAGGAGTATATAGAAGGCTTATACAAGGGCGATGTACTTGAGGACAATATTATGGAAATAGAAGAGGATGTAGATGAAGACGAAATGGGAGATACGATACTGCGTGAAGAGTTTGACAGAGCACTGAAAGACCTGAGTCGAAACAAGGCCCCCGGAGTAGACAACATTCCATTAGAACTACTGACGGCCTTGGGAGAGCCAGTCATGACAAAACTCTACCAGCTAGTGAGCAAGATGTATGAGACAGGCGAAATACCCTCAGACTTCAAGAAGAATATAATAATTCCAATCCCAAAGAAAGCAGGTGCTGACAGATGTGAAAATTACCGAACTATCAGTTTAATAAGCCACGGCTGCAAAATACTAACGCGAATTCTTTACAGACGAATGGAAAAACTGGTAGATGCAGACCTCGGGGAGGATCAGTTTGGATTCCGTCGAAATGTTGGAACACGTGAGGCAATACTGACCTTACGACTTATCTTAGAAGAAAGATTAAGAAAAGGCAAACCTACGTTTCTAGCATTTGTAGACTTAGAGAAAGCTTTTGACAATGTTGACTGGAATACTCTTTTTCAAATTCTAAAGGTGGCAGGGGTAAAATACAGGGAGCGAAAGGCTATTTATAATTTGTACAGAAACCAGATGGCAGTAATAAGAGTCGAGGGGCATGAAAGGGAAGCAGTGGTTGGGAAAGGAGTGAGACAGGGTTGTAGCCTCTCCCCGATATTATTCAATCTGTATATTGAGCAAGCAGTAAAGGAAACAAAAGAAAAATTTGGAGTAGGTATTAAAATTCATGGAGACGAAGTAAAAACCTTGAGGTTCGCCGATGACATTGTAATTCTGTCAGAGACGGCAAAGGACTTGGAAGAGCAGTTGAACGGAATGGACAGTGTCTTGAAAGGAGGATATAAGATGAACATTAACAAAAGCAAAACGAGGATAATGGAATGTAGTCAAATTAAATCGGTTGATGCTGAGGGAATTAGATTAGGAAATGAGACACTTAAAGTAGTAAAGGAGTTTTGCTATTTAGGAAGTAAAATAACTGATGATGGTCGAAGTAGAGAGGATATAAAATGTAGACTGGCAATGGCAAGGAAAGCGTTTCTGAAGAAGAGAAATTTGTTAACATCGAATATAGATTTATGTATCAGAAAGTCGTTTCTGAAAGTATTTGTTTGGAGTGTAGCCATGTATGGAAGTGAAACATGGACGATAACTAGTTTGGACAAGAAGAGAATAGAAGCTTTCGAAATGTGGTGCTACAGAAGAATACTGAAGATAAGGTGGATAGATCACGTAACTAATGAGGAGGTATTGAATAGGATTGGGGAGAAGAGAAGTTTGTGGCACAACTTGACTAGAAGAAGGGATCGGTTGGTAGGACATGTTTTGAGGCATCAAGGGATCACAAATTTAGCATTGGAGGGCAGCGTGGAGGGTAAAAATCGTAGAGGGAGACCGAGAGATGAGTACACTAAGCAGATTCAGAAGGATGTAGGTTGCAGTAGGTACTGGGAGATGAAGCAGCTTGCACAGGATAGAGTAGCATGGAGAGCTGCATCAAACCAGTCTCAGGACTGAAGACAACAACAACAACAACATGTAAACTGTACTTTCATCAAAAGTAATTGTTATGGTAACATAAAAGAGCAGAAGTTACGCGAGCAGGTAATTTTTTCGTCTAGTAAAATGCGATTTATATTTTGTAGGAATGTAAAATTTACAATGGGCTAACACTCAATGACTTGCGGTTCTATTAATGTGGAAAACAAACAAACAAACAAACAAACCAAATACAAAGAGAAGTCCTCGGCTTACAGTTACTGTCCCAGACATTCATTTATGTTTATTTCCCTACCAATGCCACCAATGCTACCGGTAATCGTACCATTTACTACGTCATTTATCTATTTTACGAAAACGGCCTAATATTAGTTTTGGTAGGGCGAAACTCTACGATTATCCAATTGGAAACCGGCTGAACTGAGGTTGGCGGTACTGGTGGTGCCTATAGGGCGTTCAACAGCAAGGCCATCATAAAGTAAGTGGAGACGAATGTGGTTATTTTTTCTGAAAAATATGCACCAGAAGGTAAGGAATGAAATGTAATTCTCAGCCACCCTGCTGCAGACTCTCTTACACGCACTCATACTTTAACACAAAAAACAAGAAGACGTACTCCTCATCTTAGGATTAAAGTATTTATAATTAATGTACGTGGAATACAGTAGCTAAAATAATGTAACAGCGAAATCAGCCTGGTTGATCCATGGGAAAACAAAAGATGAAGCAAGCATCGTGGCAACATAAAAATCTTCGATCTACGGACCTGTTTAAAGCTCGGTCACCACACAGAACCTTGAAAAATGAACCATCCGTTCATCGTCTACTGAAACAGAGGACAGGTCAGCTGGTAAGCCGGGTGCAGCCCTCGTATCTTGATGTAAAACACATTCTAGTAAATTGTGGTGTACACTTATCCGAGTGCGACAGGCACTGCACGCTTGGATCCTCCTGCCGGCTGAGAAATCCATACGTGGGAACACAGTGCCTTATCCGGAGGCTCGTTAAGAGCACTTCCTCACGTCGTAGCAGCCGGAAGGAGGAATACCACAGCCGTGTCGGTTTCACCGACCTCAGCTTGTTGCTCCTCAATTCTAACAACTCCTTCTCCCTCGCTTGCGTGATGCTGTGTCTCAACAGCGAGGTAACTGCATCTAGAAGGGCAGCACACTCGGAAATTTCATTTTCCATGCAGGTATTCGTAGCTACTTCATATTCTGTTTTATTATCCTGAATTCACACGTACCCTGGTACGCAGAAGAATCGCATCTTTTTGCACTGCTTGTGTACGTGGAAACGGTACCGTGGATCGTCAGAATATACTTCTCTTCTGGATACATGTCACAAATAACCTGAGGGTGATTTAGGAAGTCGGTGCAGATGAGTAATTTGGTAGGAGGATTACACTGGATCTGCTTCAGCGTCCTGAAGATCAGTGTCATTCACCGTGAATTTATTGCGTAAGAGAATCGTAGATGAGACGTACGCTTACATTTTTCGATGCTGCTTCAGCTCTGTGACTCAATTCAGCAAACGTAGCGGTTGGCGAATGGTGGTATCCCAGAGTCTCTCCAGCCCATGACGTGATGTTTTTAGTGGGTGAGAAATATGGAGATCGTACTGGCTAGTAGTCGACAACCTTCTCCGTCGAGGTAGTCCAGGACAGCATGGACAACATGTGACCTTGTACTATCTTGCTGAAAGGTAACGCCACATGGACCTCTAAGATATGGCACCGCCCATGGACCTGATACGTCCAATATTTAATGCCTCCTTTTCAAATCATCGTCTAACTGTTTTATTTGTTGTTTTTAGCTGAAACGTCTCCGTTCTTAATTTTCATGTGTGTATGAATTGTAATGTGAACGTTCTTTCAACTGAACATCGAAACAGGTATGCTTACGCAAATGCTGGATGATGAAAGGAATCGCCAGATCCGTCGAAATTGTATAACTGTATTCTACTTAACTTTTACTAAAAATAATCAAAAAATCTGAAACGGTATA
Organism: Schistocerca gregaria; assembly: GCF_023897955.1. Classification (NCBI taxonomy): domain Eukaryota; kingdom Metazoa; phylum Arthropoda; class Insecta; order Orthoptera; family Acrididae; genus Schistocerca; species Schistocerca gregaria. Next base: position 775,053,885 of record NC_064920.1, read on the forward strand.
CTGAGGAAGCTATCATGTGAAACCCCGTACTGTCCAGTGCATTGAATGTTGCTAAATTTCGTGATGTCACAGTACGGCGTTGCAAATCTAACACGCAAAACAAAGGAAGTAAAAATCCTGTATAAAATAACAAACCGAGCTTTGAAAGAATAAATGCTTAAAATGCTTCTGTAAAAATTGCCTGAAAATTTAGGAACCCAAACAAACTAAATAAAATTTTGAACTTTGAATGACACACAGACGAACATGTAACACATCGCTGTAAGTTAAGCATGTTTGACAAAAGATATGAGATCTGAACTAAACTTTAAGCGAACTGACCTTGATGATAATCTGTAATACGATGTTTGACTTAAACAGCCATACTGTGCCATAACAGTTCTGATAAACTGATTCTAACAAATTTTCGTGATTTACCTTGACGCAACGGAAACTCGGTACTGCTCGAAAGCGGTGAACGTTAGAATGTAGCGCATCATCCAACGAGCTAAAGTAAACCTTAACCAAGAGTAATGTGAGGAAAAGCAAGAAATCATGTTCCACTAAGTGCAATGCGGCGACACTCGATTACAAAATAAATCTTTAGCAGGGGAGTGGTGAAAGAAACTTAAGCTACCAATATAGAAGAGAATAACTTTTGAAAAGCTTAAAGATTACAACAATCTTTAAAAAATTCTCTTCTTGTAAAGAAATGCAATTCTGCCATGTAACTCGTTAATGAAATGGTAAAGGTGTGCTGAATCTGTGACTCTGAGTCGAAACCATCTACGCCCAATTTTCTATAAACTCGTCTTGACTGTCAAACTAACCTACACAAATCAGCAACGGAAACTCACACCGAAAATCTGTCTTTCGCAAACTCATCACGAGCGAGCCAGCAATGGAGCGGCAAAATTACCCAACTATCTTCACACTTCTAAAATCAATCTTTACAAAACCATATTTCCAAAAATCAACCTCTCTGTGTTCTGGTAATTATTTTCCCAAACCGCTCAGCAGCATGACTGACGTCAGACTGTGTTACTTCATACACGCGAATGCTCCACTAGCAACGACAAACTACCGACAGCCAAAGATCACATTCATTGTACCCAGAACCTCTTTGGTGTAACATATCGACTATTTAAGACGTCTGTCTGAAAAATATCCAGTGTACAAGTACGAAGTATGACTCGTCTGATACAAAGAGAACTCGTGTCATTCTCATCGGCTACCAAAAGTAACAGAGACCTTACGTCATCAACTATGGGGAAAAGGGGTGACGCCACGTACTGGGCACGTGTAACGGTGACGAATACAGTGTGCGAACATTCGTCGTTCTCGGATAAGTCCATCGAGATTTTGTACCGAGAATCGGGGCTTGTGTGAAAACTCGACGTGGTGCCACGCCAGTGTCCAGTTTTGTTGTTAAACACAACCATTGTCGCACTCCTGCGTGTCCCCACGTCAAGGAAACACACAACAATTTGGCCTCCATGGTGACAATCCTTGGTGCTCCAGACGTCGTCACACGATCATGAGGATCCTTCTCTTGCTCCAAAAAAAGCCAGTTCACTGATTCAACGGACGTGACATGGTTGTACGGCCCTGCACGAACGAACGAACGAACGATGCGTCTGTCGTCTTCGGCGCTAGCCGCAACGGGGGTGGGCTTTGATATCGCTTCACATTATTGAAAGCGCGCTCAATAATCTCGAGGAATGACAAACCGTAGTATCTGTAGACCATGATCCAACCGCTGTCGAATTCTGTCGGTATACATTTCTTCTTGTTACATGAGGCATAACATTGTCTTATTATACGCAAGCAATACTCAAATGGAATTTCTGAATGCGCAATTTTTCCTTATACGCAGAGATGGTATTACTCCTACCTTCTTTGTGCAGTTGTGCCGAACCACTAATGGTTTTCATATCCAAGCATGTAGTACTATTCGTGACAATTGGACCTTTGATGTATATATGCAAACTGAAGCGAGTAATGAGAATTTGTACCAAGGCCAGGATTAGAAACAGGGTCTCCTAAGCAGATGCACAACTGAATAGACTACCCTGTCACGCCTCCCTCTTCAATCTAAATTCCCATTCACTCCTCAGCCCACTCGGTATTTGCCTTAAACTCGAAGTGCATTCATTTGATTAAAGCATCTATGCCTGGGTTTCAGGCAGAATCCGTCGATTCGTTCGATGTTGAGGTGCTATTGCAATACAGTCGGAGAACCTCTTTAATGCTGTTCAAGTTCACGGGAAAAACCAAGTGGGCTGTCGCATGAATGGGGCTAAGTATCGAGGAGGGAGCCGTGCTAGGATAGTCCGTGCAGTCGTGCAAAGCCACTGTGCCAGGGTAGCGTAATGGTTAGCGCATCTGCCTAGTGACCAGGACCTTGGGTTCGAATCTTGGTCTTGGTACAAACTTTCATTCGTCGCTTCGGCCTTCATGTGTACATCATCGATGTATTAGACTTGAAAAAGTCTTTGGAACCACAAAGTTTCATTTAATTTGAACTTATTTACATGCCATCATTATATTGTTGCAATTTTAATGGTCAGTATTCACAATTATCAAGTAGGGGCGGGCTGGAAGCTGCCACGTTGCCGCTCAGCAGCTTTTGAGTAACAACAAATTTCAATTACACCAAAATACTTTGACAAACATAGAAAAAGCTATGACTATAGACTTGATGACATGTTGGTAATTGTATGTGTTGTTGAATACTGTGAAGATGATAGTACTTTAGGCTACTGATAACATTTTTTGTAAGAGATCGGTATGCAGTTGGGACTCGAGAGGAAGTGACATGGAAAAAAAAGGATGTAGGATGTGTGTGTGTGTCAAAGGGTCAAGAGGTCAAATGTACGTGGTATAAGGCTTGATGAGGTTTGGTTTTTGGGGCGCTCAACTGCGCAGTCATCAGCGCCCGTACAAACTCCCAATTTTTACACAGTTCAACTTTTCCCACAGTTCAATCGAGCCACTGTCACGAATGATAATGATGATGATGATATGACGAGGACAACACAGTCCCCGGGCAGAGAAAATCCCAAACCAGGTTGGGAATCGGACCCGGAACCCTGTGATCCAGAGGCAGCAACGCTAGCCACTAGGCCATGAGCTGCGCACATGGTGGTACAAAGCGGTTAGGATTGTAGTTATGCAGGGTGAAGAGCTTATTGCAGCCTTCGTTTCGAATGGAAGAGGCTGGTTATGTTAGTGCCGACAGGGTGGAAGGTCTTCACGGTTTGGGAGGGGAACGCGGTTGCAATTACCTTGGGAAAGGGAATAAAATGTGTTGAAAGCTACCAAAGGTGAGGCGTTGTGATAGAGAACCTGTCTTCGAAGGAGACAGCGAGTGTTATGCTGCCATAAAAGCATATTTTTCGAACGGGAGAGTAAACTAAGACAGATTAAAAGCCGCACATAGGGAAGTGCTCATTTTTATCTCATTCAGTGCGCAAGCGGAAAAGGAAAGTAAGTGGTTAATATTGGTACGACGAACTCACCCGTCATGCTCTGAACGGTGGCTTGCAGAGTATATACAAGCATTTCCTCTAAGAGTCCCTAAGCTCATTTTTTCTAATGTTTCCGCAGATATCAGCAATTTCGTTTTTGCAATGTGTAGCCGGCCGCTGTGGCCGAGCTGTTCTAGGCTCTTCAGTCCGCTGCGCTATGGTCTCAGGTTCGAATCATGCCTCGGGCATGGATGTGTGTGATGTCCTTAGGTTAGTTAGGTTTAAGTAGTTCTAAGTCTAGGGGACTGGTGACCTCAGACGTTAAGTCCCATAGTGCTTAGAGCCATTTGAACCATTTTTTGCAATGTGTAGCTGGAATCAGACGAAACAGATACTGCCCACCAGGTCTTTCATACGACGCCTATTGTCAACGGAATGCGTCGATTTACATCCCGTTACAAACAAAATGATTTCTGAAGCGCAATTTACGTGTTCATTCGATAGGGAGTTTCCAAATTAATGGCAGCGGTCAGCGCGGGCCAGGGCGGTGAAGTCGCTGCTGAAGTACTGGTTATTCTTTGTGTTCTGCCGTTCCTGTTAATATATATCTATAAAACGAATATCGCACTTGACTAATTAAGGATCGCTCTATCGAATGCTCACGTAAAATTTCGCTTTAAAAATAATTTTGTTTGGAAAGGCAAACAAAGCGACGCTCTCCTATGATACCGGCCGTCACATGAAAGACATGGTGAGCAGCATTTGTTTGAGCTGACTCCAGTTACACATTGCTTACACTAAATTCCAAATATCTGCCGAAACACCAGAGAAAATGAGCCTGGTGATTCTTAGGAGGTACACTCCGTCTATATACTAGCATTTAAGGGAAAGTCAAATGAAAACGAGACAGGGAAAGAATAGTAAGTAAACTTCTTATTATTTCAAAATTATTCGTCATAACTATCAATACATTTGTTACACTGTAAGACAAGATGGTCAATGCCTTCATGGAAAAATGTTTGCGATTGCTTAAGGAACCATTATTGTACTCAGATATGCACTTCTTCATAAGAAGCAATTCGACGGCCACAAATATCTTTCTTCAGGGCTCCAAAAATATGAAAATCGCACGGGCAAAGATCGGAACGTTGTGACGTGGAGCCACAGATAGCCTGGATTCTGTAGCTAGCGCACCTCTTCCCTCGTGATTCGTATGAGAGTCCACAAGCCAGCAGTGGTAGCCGTAGGGTCGTGACAAACAACGTTGTCGGCCTATCGTATACCATACATGTTCGTTGGGTGACATCTCAGGTGGATATAGAAGCTCGCAAAACATTGATACCAGTAAATCTGAAAGAGTTGAACTATCTCAGGCTCTAAAGGCTTCCTGATACATCACTTGTTGTTCAGATTGACCACATTACAAAGGAATACGTTATGAGTATTTCTGACACACTGGTGTTCGTCCGGCAGGTCATTCACTAATACACGTTTCGCAGTTGCGAACAGCACTGTCAAATATACCACGTAAGCAGAGATCACCGTAGTACAAGGAGGAAACGGTCTTCCGAAGACATTCCATTATGCCACTCAGCAGGCTAGCGACGGTGTTTGTGCACTATTTGTATCAGCGGTAGTCAACCTGGTCCATACCGTCCACAATGGGCATTCAAGCTTTCATGATAGGCAGCAGCCGGTATGGACTTCAAAAACATTTTTCACTGGTTTATAATAAAATGTTGACAAGAAGTATTTGGCAAATAATTTTTGTTATCTACATCTACATCTACATGGATACTCTGCAAATCACATTTAAGTGCCTGGCAGATGGTTCACCGAACCACCTTCACAATTCTCTATTATTCCAATCTCGTATGGAGCGCGGAAAGAACGAACACCTGATTTCACTTATTTTATCGTGGTGATCGTTTCCTCCTATGTAGGTCGGTGTCAACAAAATATTTTTGCATTCGGAGGAGAAAGTTGGTGATTGCAAATTCGTGAGAAGATAACGTCTTTCTTTTAATCATGCCCAGCCCAAATCCTGCATCATTTCTGTGACTCTCTCTCATATTTCGCGATAATACAAAACGTGGTGCCTTTCTTTCATGTTTTTCGATGTATTCCATCAGTCCTATCTGGTAAGGATCCAACGCGCACAGCAGTATTATAAAAGAGGACGGACAAGGTCAGTGTAGGCAGTCTCCTTAGTAGGTCTGTTACATTTTCTAAGTGTCCTGCCAATAAAGCGCAGTCTTTGGTAAGCGTTCCCCACAACATTTTCTATGTGTTCCTTCTAATTTAAGTTGTTCGTTATTGCAATACATAGATATTTAGTTGAATTTACTGCTGAGACTGATTTATCGTGTAACCGAATTTAACGAGTTCCTTTTAGCACTCATGTAGATGACGTCACACGTTTCGTTATTTAGGGTCAACTGCCACTTTTCGCACCATACTCCTTAACTTGCTGTAACTTTGAATTTTAAATTTTATAAAGGAAAGTTATTTCTCTATTATATAAGTCATCACTACTGGTGTACTGGTGGTCGGTTAGAAAGTTACTACAAATACAGGTACAAAAGCGGGCGGCCGGTAAAAAAGGTTGACTGTCCCTGATTTACTGTCTAAGGGGATGATGATTTGTAGACTCTGGCGGCCGATCGAAAAGCAAACGTATCACCATCACGTATAGCCCACGGCAGATGTAGTCGAAACGTTGACGCACGTACGATAATTCTCGTCGCAGTGATCCAGCGTGGAGCCCACCCCGTGAAGGAAGATGTACGAGGGGTAATATACAGTTTTAATTATCAACTTGAATAACTCAAGCTGATACTATGAAACTTCAATGCGACTTATTTTTCCAACGATGGGTGACTCGGAGGACACGTTGGTTGTAAAAGAGTCTGCATTTTTGCTTTTTGCTGAACTTTCCATCTCGCAAATCCCCTCGTCGTCGTTGGGGAAATTCCTGCCACCCAATGGTGTCTTCATCTGAGAAAAGAGGAAAAAGTCTCGGGTGCCATGTTGGAAGAATAACGGAATGGGACAGTTGCACAACCTCAGGAAACCTGAAAGGACTTTTTCCCCTGAAAGAGTTAGTTAAAAGTTAACTCGTTGTATTCAATAGACGGAACACACATGAGCGCGCCCAGAGCGGCCTCTGAGCCTGTCACCCAGTCGTGATGGGAAGCTGTCAGTTTCGGCTTCGGAACGAAATTCGAGAAGGGAAGGAGACCAGCTGAGAACTGACGTAATTGCTAGTTGAAAGCCGGTGCCAGAGAAGCTTGTGCTTGGAGCCGATACCTTCGGTCCAGCAGTCAACGGGTGATTTCTTTCCCACGCTTCCTATTGGCATCCGAGAACGGGTGAACAGTGCAGCCGGCCACTGTGGCCGAGCGGATCTAGGCGTTTCAGTCCGTAACCGCGCTTCCAGGTTCGAATTCTGCCTCGGTCATGGATCTGTATGTGATGTCCTTAGGTCAGTTAGGTTTAAGTAGTTCTAAGTTTAACCTCTGATGTTAAGTCCCATGGTGCTTAGAGCCATATGAACCTTTGAACAGTGAGCATGCTGTGAGCAGATCACGCTCCACGGGAACAAAAAACCTTTGCACAAGTTACCGTATTTTGAACGTTGCAGGAGGATATTCAATGCATACAGATTATAAAAGTGGATATACGTATCTTCCAAGTCTCCTCCTAAACCACTGGACTGATTTCGACCAAACTTGGCACATAAATCATTCACTGTTAGGAAGGCACCACGGTGGCGGGTAAGACCCGCTCACGTATCAAAGGGGTGGGGGTAAAAAACAGTGTGGCCCATGACGCGAGAATTCTGTCATCCAATGACTGAGAATGAGAGCACTTAGGGACTTCCAAAAGCTTTACACATAATATAAAACTTATGTGGAGCTTTTCATCGCTGACGATCCCCACAAAATGATCAATGGAATAAAGTTTGTCCTTACTACATTTTCGCTGTTCGTGCAGTACTGTAACATCAAGCATGACGTTTTAATCTATTCTTCCTTTACTACTGACGGTATTCGGGACACGTTTTACAGACAGTATTCAGATACACCACTGAATTTTCCAGAAAAATTAACATCGTTTTACGGCTATTAGTTCAGAGATACGACGTCATAAACACTGAATGCGACAAAAACTACCGCGTTATAAAAGAGGTTTAAATTTATTACTTAGTTGCTACTAACTCTGTTCGTAGCACTTTTCTCAGACAGTATCCACAATCGCCGCTGAATGTATCTACAAAAATATATCGTTGTACGACCCATAGTTCAGGAGCTATGTCTAATACGAGAAAAAAACTGCTTAGTCATGCACGACGTTTTAATTTATTATTTATTTGCTACCAGCTCTATTCGAAACAAATTTCGCAGACACTATCCACATATGCCGTTGAAACTACCTACAAAAGTATGTCACTGTAGCCGGCCGGAGTGGCTACGCGGTACTAGGCGCTACAGCCTGGAGCCGAGCGACCGCTACGGTCGCAGGTTCGAATCCTGCCTCGGGCATTGATGTGTGTGATGTCCTTAGGTTAGTTAAGTTTAATTAGTTCCAAGTTGTAGGGGTCTGATGAACTCAGAAGTTAAGTCCCATAGTGCTCAGAGCCATTATGTCACTGTACGGCACATAGTTCACGAGATATGACGCCATAAACACTGAGACACGTGACCAACTGCAGCATCATGCATGATGTTTTAATTTATTACTTCCCTACTACTAACTCTATTCACAACACATTACGCAGATTGTAGGAAGGTATACAGGGTGTTTATACATGAATATCGGGATTTAACGCTTTATAATATTTATTATATTAAACTTACAGTTATAAACGATATGTTAAATGAAAGAGTAAATCAAACAGTTGTATCAAGAACCTTATAGATGTTCAATGTGTGCACCATTTGTTACACGGCACACATCAGGTCTATAGCCGAGTTCTTGCCAAACGTTGATAAGTGTGTCTTCAGTGATTGTAGCAACAGCTGTTTCAGTCCGGTTTCTTAATTCAGGGAGGTCTGCTGGTAGGGGAGGCACGTACACACGATCCTTGAAGAAGCCGCAAAGGAAAAAAATCGCATGGCGTTAGGTCGGGTGAACGTGGAGGCCATGCAAAACAAGCCCTGTCATTGGGCCCCTTGCGGCCTATCCAGACTTGATGTTTATCGTGCGACAAATGGTGCTCATATGGAACATTTATAATGTTCTTGGTAAAACTATTTGAGTTGCTCTTTCATTTAACATATCATTTATAACTGTAAGTTTAATGTAATATATATTATAAAGCGTTAAAAGCCCGATATTCATTTCTAAACACCCTGTACTACTGGAGCACAAGCAAAATTAAAATTATATCATTATACAGCATTTATTTCAGGAGACAGATGTCAAAAACATTAATCTGCGTGTAAATGAAACTGCAGACCGAAATTCGCTAGGCATACAAATGAAATATGTGTGCAGATACGTGCTAAATATATGTCTGTAATATATTTGACATGTGTGCATACGAGCAAATCCACTTGTAATACGGTCATACTGAACCCATTGACAAAAATTTGGTACACGTATAAGTGACAATCTGGAAATAAAAAGTGTCGGTATCGGTGTGTGATAACGTGGAGAGAGAAGGGAGCACGAGGAGATTGTCAGACAGCGAGGGAGAATGCACAGATAGGAGCAGGAAGAGATGGACAGAGAGAGGGGAGGGAAAAGGGACAGAGAGAGGATTGAGGAGGAAATGGACAGAGAAAGAAAAGAGAGGGAGATGGACAGAGAGAGGGAGATGAAGATGCAGGCAGATAGCTGGAGGACGAGGAGATGAACATATGGGGAAGAGGAAATGGACAGAGAAAGGGAAGAGGAGATAGACAGAGAGAGGAGTGAGGAGGAAGTGGACTGAGGAATGGGTGAGGAGGAGGTTGGCACAGAATGCAAAGGGGAGGAGATGAATGGGGAGAGGGGCAGGGGAAGGCAAACACAGAGAGGGGGAAGAGGAGATCGACAGAGAGATTGACAAAAAAGGTGGAAGAGGGGATGGACTTAGGAGGAAAGAAGGAGATGGACAGAGGGGGAAGGAGCAGACGGGCAGAGGGGGACAGAAGCAGACTGATAGAAATATGAGGGAGGAGGAGATGGAGAGAGGAGCAGGAGGAAATTGACAGAGAGTCAGGGATCGAGGAGATGAACAGAGAGACAGAGAGAGAGAGAGAGTGATGGAGATGCACAGAGAGAGAGGAGGAAAGAGGAGATGTATTAATAGGCACCGTGCAGTGATGGGTGTTCAGTTAGTTACTAATAAAGTAAAAATCTTAAATATCAATTAATATATGCCTAGTCGACCGGCAATACTACTCTCCTTTCCATTAGGTATACATAGGGTGCGGTGAGGTGTGTTCTAGGGTTAACAAAGGCATGTGATGCTAAATTTGTCAGTTGCACTTACAAAAAATTATTTTTTTTTCCTTTTTTTTAGTGATACGAGCCATGGGCGGGTGGTGCTGTAGTTGTAGCTGCATGTGAAAGCTTAGACAGCGACCCTCCACAGAAATTAAGTAACACGAGCAAAATATGCAGTTAGCCATCTACAACACTAATATTAGAAGATGCTTTGGAGAAATGTTAAAAATTAATTTTGGCTATGGATACAGGGGTTAAACGGTAAAAGCTTCTTAATTAAAATTCTACGTGTTAAAAGCCACACAAGACAGAATCAAAATGTAAATATCAATGCACCCAGCACGAAAGCATCCAAAAATTACACTCCTGGAAATGGAAAAAAGAACACATTGACACCGGTGTGTCAGACCCACCATACGTGCTCCGGCCACTGCGAGAGGGCTGTACAAGCAATGATCACACGCACGGCACAGCGGACACACCAGGAACCGCGGTGTTGGCCATCGAATGGCGCTAGCTGCGCAGCATTTGTGCACCGCCGCCGTCAGTGTCAGCCAGTTTGCCGTGGCATACGGAGCTCCATCGCAGTCTTTAACACTGGTAGCATGCCGCGACAGCGTGGACGTGAACCGTATGTGCAGTTGACGGACTTCGAGCGAGGGCGTATAGTGGGCATGCGGGAGGCCGGGTGGACGTACCGCCGAATTGCTAAACACGTGAGGCGAAAGGTCTCCACAGTACATCGATGTTGTCGCCAGTGGTCGGCGGAAGGTGCACGTGCCCGTCGACCTGGGACCGGACCGCAGCGACGCACGGATGCACGCCAAGACCGTAGGATCCTACGCAGTGCCGTAGGGGACCGCACCGCCACTTCCCAGCAAATTAGGGACACTGTTGCTGCTGGGGTATCGGCGAGGACCATTCGCAACCGTCTCCATGAAGCTGGGCTATGGTCCCGCACACCGTTAGTCTGTCTTCCTCTCACGCCCCAACATCGTGCAGCCCGCCTCCAGTGGTGTCGCGACAGGCGTGAATGGAGGGACGAATGGAGACGTGTCGTCTTCAGCGATGAGAGTCGCTTCTGCCTTGGTGCCAATGATGGTCGTATGCGTGTTTGGCGCCGTGCGGGTGAGCGCCACAATCAGGACTGCATACGACCGAGGCACACAGGGCCAACACCCGGCATCATGGTGTGGGGAGCGATCTCCTACACTGGCCGTATACCTCTGGTGATCGTCGAGGGGACACTGAATAGTGCACGGTACATCCAAACCGTCATCGAACCCATCGTTCTACCATTCCTAGACCGGCAAGGGAACTTGCTGTTCCAACAGGACAATGCACGTCCGCATGTATCCCGTGCCACCCAACGTGCTCTAGATGGTGTACGTCAACTACCCTGGCCAGCAAGATCTCCGGATCTGTCCCCCATTGAGCATGTTTGGGACTGGATGAAGCGTCGTCTCACGCGGTCTGCACGTCCAGCACGAACGCTGGCCCAACTGAGGGGCCAGGTGGAAATGGCATGGCAAGCCGTTCCACAGGACTACATCCAGCATCTCTACGATCGTCTCCATGGGAGAATAGCAGCCTGCATTGCTGCGAAAGGTGGATATACACTGTACTAGTGCCGACATTGTGCATGCTCTGTTGCCTGTGTGTATGTGCCTGTGGTTCTGTCAGTGTGATCATGTGATGTATCTGACCCCAGGAATGTGTCAATAAAGTTTTCCCTTCCTGGGACAATGAATTCACGGTGTTCTTATTTCAATTTCCAGGAGTGTATGTTGTTAGCAATGGGATGAATTTCGAAGATTCGTTACCCGATGTTAAATCCATTATACCTTGACACAAAAACTGGAATTCTCAATAAAACTTCACTATCATGCGGTAATTCGTTTTCTGCATGTGCAGGAAAACAACTAATGGTGAGTCGGTGGAAGCATACGGTAACAATGCATCACCATATGACGGAGTGGCAGCATAGACGCTTTCAGTTGGATCAAATGTTTCTGAATGACGGTAACAACGAAGTAACTGGCCAGTTCTTTGTGAAGAACAGGAAGCTGCAAGCGAATTGGAAGCCCTGGAGCTCGAAGGCTGGCGTAATCACAATCAGGGATACAGCGGAAAAAGCTGAAATCAGTCATGAATCAGTTTTCATCATGTTCTACAAAAGTTTGAACTTGGCAAGGATCGCTGCCAGCTGTGATCCGCCTCTGCTCACAGATGTATACAATATGTCTGCTCACACACCTTCATCTTAGTGCGTGCTAATAAACAATGCTGCAAACTGAAAATTGTTGCTAGAATGGGATTCGTATCCGGCTCTCGTGCTTACTAGGCAGATGTGCTGACCACTATATCATCTGAACACGGTGATCAGTACAACCGCATGGATTACCCTAGCACGCCTTCTGTCAGACCCAAATTCTCATCTTACACCACACACAACTGGTGTAGCGCTCCTGCTCATCAACCTTATTACTCACGGAATCTCGCGAAATTCCATAAGAGTACGAGCTTGGTGTGCATCTACACTGAAGTGTTGTCGTCATCGCCAAATATATATATACACTCCTGGAAATTGAAATAAGAACATCGTGAATTCATTGTCCCAGGAAGGGGAAACTTTATTGACACATTCCTGGGGTCAGATACATCACATGATCACACTGACAGAACCACAGGCACATAGACACAGGCAACAGAGCATGCACAATGTCGGCACTAGTACAGTGTATATCCACCTTTCGCAGCAATGCAGGCTGCTATTCTCCCATGGAGACGATCGTAGAGATGCTGGACGTAGTCCTGTGGACACATAGACACAGGCAACAGAGCATGCACAATGTCGGCACTAGTACAGTGTATATCCACCTTTCGCAGCAATGCAGGCTGCTATTCTCCCATGGAGACGATCGTAGAGATGCTGGACGTAGTCCTGTGGAACGACTTGCCATGCCATTTCCACCTGGTCCCTCAGTTGGACCAGCGTTCGTGCTGGACGTGCAGACCGCGTGAGACGACGCTTCATCCAGTCCCCAAACATGCTCAATGGGGGACAGATCCGGAGATCTTGCTGGCCAGGGTAGTTGACTTACACCTTCTAGGGCACGTTGGGTGGCACAGGATACATGCGGATGTGCATTGTCCTGTTGGAACAGCAAGTTCCCTTGCCAGTCTAGGAATGGTAAAACGATGGGTTCGATGACGGTTTGGATGTACCGTGCACTATTCAGTGTCCCCTCGACGATCACCAGAGGTGTACGGCCAGTGTAGGAGATCGCTCCCCACACCATGATGCCGGGTGTTGGCCCTGTGTGCCTCGGTCGTATGCAGTCCTGATTGTGGCGCTCACCTGCACGGCGCCAAACACGCATACGACCATCATTGGCACCAAGGCAGAAGCGACTCTCATCGCTGAAGACGACACGTCTCCATTCGTCCCTCCATTCACGCCTGTCGCGACACCACTGGAGGCGGGCTGCACGATGTTGGGGCGTGAGCGGAAGACGGCCTAACGGTGTGCGGGACCGTAGCCCAGCTTCATGGAGACGGTTGCGAATGGTCCTCGCCGATACCCCAGGAGCAACAGTGTCCCTAATTTGCTGGGAAGTGGCGGTGCGGTCCCCTACGGCACAGCGTAGGATACTACGGTCTTGGCGTGCATCCGTGCGTCGCTGCGGTCCGGTCCCAGGTCGACGGGCACGTGCACCTTCCGACGACCACTGGCGACAACATCGATGTACTGTGGAGACCTCACGCCCCACGTGTTGAGCAATGCAGCGTTACGTCCACCCGGCCTCCCGCATGCCCACTATACGCCCTCGCTCAAAGTCCGTCAACTGCACATACGGTTCACGTCCACGCTGTCGCGGCATGCTACCAGTGTTAAAGACTGCGATGGAGCTCCGTATGCCACGGCAAACTGGCTGACACTGACGGCCGCGGTGCACAAATGCTGCGCAGCTAGCGCCATTCGACAGCCAACACCGCGGTTCCTGGTGTGTCCGCTGTGCCGTGCGTGTGATCATTGCTTGTACAGCCCTATCGCAGAGTGCGGAGCAAGTATGGTGGGTCTGACACACCGGTGTCAATGTGTTCTTTCTTCCATTTCCAGGAGAGTATATATATTTATATATGCTTTTGTTCTTTTCCGCATATTCAGCCTTCAATGAGACACAACTTTCCCCACTATGGATGACTTGAGGGAGACATTGCTTGTCGATGTCGATGTCTATAAAATCACCCCGTGATTCATCCTGGAAATACCTCCTTTTCTTCTATCAGATGAAGAAACCATTGCGTGAAAGGTATTTCCAGGATGATTCACGGGGTGATTTTATAGGCCGAAAGTTTTCTGTAATGCAGACATCGACAAGCAATGTCTCCCTCAAGTCATCCATAGTTGGGAAAGTTGTGTCTCATTGAAGGCTGAATATGCGGAAAAGGACAAAAGCATGTAAATGGGCTGCTTCTGTGTTGGCAGCGCTTTGTTTTGGATATCTGACTGCGCTTTCTTTGTAAGAGACTCTCTGGCTGGTCAGACTCGTTATTGGAAGTTAGTCACCAGCAGTGTTGGAAGTACTGTTGGGCAGTTGGAAGTGAACAACCAGCAGTAACGGATGTTAGATGTGAGAAGTTAGCATTGATGGAGGGTATAAGTCTGAAGTGTTAGCATAGGCTAACGAACTGTACATGTTGGACTTGGAGATTGAAGATTATTCTTGATTATGTACCTTTGTACTAGATGTCAATGACGATTTATGTTCGCGTTTAAACTGGATGTCACGTTATTAAAGTAAAAAAATACGTTATTTGGTTTCCAACAAAATCTTTGCTTTGCTAACCAAATGCCTATTAGTAGTTAGTGGATTTATTAGTTGGAATCTTTTATTTAGCTGGCAGTATAAAGTTCACTGTATTGCAGTAGTTCGCGTAAAGAAGATTTTTGTGAGGCAAGTGCTTAATGAAATGTATAGGTTACTATTAAGATTTCTTTTTAATGAGGGCCATTCTTTTGTATTAATTATTTGAAGTCAGGTTGTAATTTTTTTGAGCATTCAGATACCGTTACCATTCTACACTGAGAGTAATTAATGAATACAAAAAGTTTGAGCTCTGTTTGTCAGGGCAAATTCAGTAGGTCAGTGTTGTAAGGATAAAGAATAGCAAAGTGACACTTGCATTCAATTTCACTCAACATTTTAACCAAATATTTTACTAAGAAGTTCCAAGCATCACCTTGTTTCATGACCGCCAGTTGGTTCTCTTGAACAGAAAATTAAAAATTTGAGACTACCTACATCCCGTAAAAGGCATAAAATGCACGTTCCACTAATCAGTTTACTGTGTTTGAACTTTAAAAATTGAGGAGGTATTAATCATAACCTAATCCAATTGTGATTATATGGTGCTATCATTATTAGTGGGGGTAGTCATCCGTTTGTTTTCCTTTTGGCTATTTTCAGTTGCCAATAGCTACAAGTAAACAGCGAGATGGCTGGAAACATGTCCCTGGAGCAAAGAAAGTGCATTTTGAAATATTATAGGATATGTGGAAACATGAAAGAAATGCAGAGGCAATAGCTGTCACACTTTGATACTGTACTACCGTCACGTATAACAATAACGAAATTACACCACAAATTACAGAGGGATGAAAGTGTGCGCGATCTGAAGAAGGCACAGTGTGGCACGAAGAAATCAACAGCGGACGTGGGAGGAATGGACGCAGTGGTACAAGCTTTCACAAGATCCCCATAGGCCCTTATGACAAGCTCCGCGCGATCAGGTGTAAGCAAATCATGTGTTCTCAATATTTTAAAGCAAGCAAAGTGGAAACCCTATGTTCCCTGGTTGATTCACGCGATATATGAGGACGATCCGGATAAGAGCCTCGAAGTTGTTTGGTCTGATGAGGCGACGTTCAAAAATTGAGGGAATCATCAAGCGCCATAACAGAGTGTACTGGGCCAGAGATAATCCTCATGTTATGGAGCTACGAGGTTTATCTTCCTGGGTTATCAGTTTAGTGTGGTATGCCTGT
Source organism: Schistocerca gregaria (assembly GCF_023897955.1). Taxonomy (NCBI): domain Eukaryota; kingdom Metazoa; phylum Arthropoda; class Insecta; order Orthoptera; family Acrididae; genus Schistocerca; species Schistocerca gregaria. Next base: position 775,069,821 of record NC_064920.1, read on the forward strand.
CAAATCACTGGTAGGGCCATTCTTTTTTGAAGGAGAGGTGAAAGGTATAAAATACCTTACCACGCTGCAGGAACGAATTATACCAGCTGTTTACCAGCTTTAACGAGATGAAAATTATTTTCTTCAACAAGACGGTGCGCCATCACGTTACCATTCATCCAGGCGAGGAAAGGTCACTTCACACTTGAGTGTGGCGACAGTGGCGGTGCTCGCCCATGATTGCACCTACCGTGATGCGAAGTGACTTCTATTCGCAGTAGGCAGTGTTTCTTCTTGCATGTGGCAGTGTACTGTAGCGGCGAAGTTCTTTTCCGACGATCTCATGCTGATTGCTGTGATTTTGGAAGAAGAGCAGGAAAAACTAGTGAAAAAGCGGAAGTGGGTCGTCAGGAATGGAAAAATAGGATAATAGAAGAGAGAGTTTTACTCTGTACAGTTAACTGATGGACGGTGGAGCAAAGTTTTATGAATATTTCGGAGTGTCGAAAAATTAATTCAACTTACTACTGAACAAGTTGCAAGTTCATCCGAAAAACACACTGGAAAAAAGCCACCATACCAAGAGGACGGCTTGCCATTTTTTCTTTAAGGTTAGTACATACTGTAATTAACAAAGACTTTGACTTTGTTTTTAATTAAATATATTAAATCAAAATTCATCATTATTGGCTTCTGCTTTATGGTGTTGAGTGTTTTCTTCTGTTTCGCGTCATACTGATTCGCTACCGCTATGACCACCTGTGAAATCTTCGTTAGATTCCTATAAAACTCTTAAAAGTCGAAAGAATACATAGAAAATGTTGTGGGGAAGCCGAACCAAAGACTGTTTTATTGGCAGAATGCTTAGAAGATGCGACAGATATACTAAAGAGACTGCCTACACTACGCTGGCCCGACCTCTTTTGAAATACTCCTGCGCGGTGTGGGACCCTTACCACATAGGGTTAACTGAGTCCTTCGACAAAGTTCAAAGAACCGCAGCACTTTTTGTATTGTCGAGAAATAGGGGAGAGAGTGTCACAAACATGGTACAGGATTTGGGGTGGACATCACTGAACAAAGGTGTTTCCCGTTGCGGCAGACCTTTCTCAGGAATTGAAATCACCAACTTTGTCCGCAGAGTGTGAAAATGTGTCGTTGGCACCGATCTACTTTGGGAGAAACTATCATAATAATGAAATAAGAGAAATCAGAGCTCGCCCTGAAAGATATAGGTGTTCGTTTTTTCGCACGCTGTTCTACCATGGAGTAGCAGATAATTGTTGTGAAGGTGATAAACTCTCTGCTATGCACGTAAATGTGATTTCAGATATTTAGGCAGTGGAGATGCTTTAAACACGATTTCATTTACTTATTGCATGGGGAAAAATGTGGTTCACAAAATCGTACGAGAAACCAGCAAGATAATTACAGGGAGAAATGTGGAAGAACATCGCTAAGGGTTTTCAGCAGTGTGGCATTTTTCCTAACTTTGTAGGAGATTCGAATGGAAAACACTTTTCTATACAGGTTCCTTCGCACTCCGGATCACTATTCTTTAATTACACGAAGACATTCTCCATTGAGTTGTTGCCCGTTGTAGACTCTCAATGTAAGTATATTGCTATTGACGTCCGGGCATGCGGAAAGAAAATGTTACAGCTACAGCCTACAGTTTCACACATCTTTTACCTAGCTGGTTTTATTTATTTGTGGATAATCAGAAACATACACATATGTATTACGAGTTGTTTTTGTTTCTGCTCGTATTGTATTCCATAGTGTATTATTTAGCTTATGTCCATGTAGTTGGAAATGGAGCGATCATCCAACTCAGGATAGTTGAACATAATTCACGACGTTTTTCGTCATTCATGTTTATGATGATAAACTATTGCGCGAAACCACAACAACCAGACCGTGCTGGAGCCGTAAAGCGAGAAAATATCGTTCGCAAGAAATATAGCCTTCACGGTACGACGCGGGCGGGAGCTCTGTTTGCACTGTCACGGTCAGCAGTGTGAACACTGAACGCTGCTCTTTAAATCCCTAGAACAATACCTTCAAACACGTCGATGTTACAGCGAGCCGGTCACGGCAATGGTTCCGTCATTGACGTGTGTGAAGCGGCCTCAGTATTGTTTCCACCCAGATCTCCTGATCTAGTGGCGTTATGCGGTGAGCTCTTGAAGAACGCTGTCTACGCCACAAAATCACGTGTGCTGCATGACATGAAAGGGGGAACTGTGTTTATCTGTGCGTCAATTCCAACGGCAACCATAACAAGTGTCTCGATCTGTTCCGCAGTGTTACAGAAGCTGTATTGCCGCCGATGGAGAACATTTTGAAAATCTGAAACCGTAAAATATCATACGTACTGTCGTGACCATGTACGTGACTTGAAAATTTAAAGTTTATGTTATTGTTGATCGAATTATTAACGTTCAAACTGTGTAAACCCCGTTTGCGGGACGCTCTTTACGTCTCTTAAACACAAAATCTCCGTTTCATGAAAGTTCTGTTTTCTAATCCGTAAAGCAAGAGATATCCAGTGAGAAACTTCTAGTTCCAAATGGTTCGTTTCAGACGATTTCTTCTATTGTGTAATATCAGTAACTACTGATGTATTTGCTTACTATTGCCGATATGTCTGACAAAATTATGACACTGAAGCATATAGGCCTAATATCATAAAATATATACCTGTCATCGAAATAGCAGTGAGAGCGTATAGATTGCACCGCGTGTGGAATAGTGTGTATTATTTGAATTCTGTTAGCATTCCTGTGTAACCATTCACCCGGTAGCTAAGTCTTTAGAACATGTCGTTCTGTTACTACCGCGCCCTCTACTGTACGCCAGTCGTGTAGCACTGCCGCCAGCATTATAGGAACGACGTCGTACACAACTGTCCATTTCTATAATATGGTACTGTTGATCTCTTTTTTCAGTTTTTTGGTCATACTGCTCACGTAAAGAGACATTTTCATTCAGAATAAATTTTAAAGATTTTTTAAAAAAATTAACTGTGTTAAACTTTTTGTCGTTATGGCAATACTACAAACATCAAACACAAAAATTTGACACGATTTTTGCATCATCTCGGTTCCGAGAGTTCAGGAACCCGTACAGAAAATTGGAATAGAGGTCAAAATAAACATCATTTTCCATGCGAAGACAAGACAGGATGCAACATCGTTCTGATAAGTGGGCTCATAATGCCAAGTTCTTTGTAAATTTGACGCGATTTTTGCATCACCTCACTTCCGAGAGTTCCGGAACCTGTACAGAAAATTGGAATAGAGGTCAAAATAAACATCATTTTTGCCTTCTTGTTGCTTAAGAAAACCACACATGAAACGTCCCCTTAGAAAAATTATACAAGACTGTGCTTAAGCTGACACACAATATTTTTTAGCGCAACGCAATCTGACTTTGAAAAATCCCTACAAAAGAATGGCCCTGGCTAACATTAACCTATACGTTTCACAAATCACTTACCTCACAAATATCTTGGTTACTCGAACTACTGCATTACAGCGAGCACCACTACTGCCAGCTAAATAAAAGATTCAAACTACGGAAGGCACTAACTACTGATAGGTATAGTTAGCAAATGAAAGGTTTTTATAGAGAACAAGCAATGTATTTACCTTAATAGTGTTCAAAAGTCATAATATATATAGCAGTTCATGACATCCAGTCTTACAAATTTCAAAACTCCGCCATCTCTCTCCCCACATCCACCACTGCTGGCGGCTCACCTCCAACTGCGCAACGCTACGCGCTGTTAACATCCAGCTGCCCAACACTACGATGGCAGACAACAATGCAAACTAGCCACAGACTGCGCACAGCACAGCCAGTGATTTTTCATACAGAGCGCTATGTGTCGTTACCAGTAAGAAAACCTAAACAGCCTACTTACACACATAGCTTGTTGTACCACCATACAGCGAGACGTTCACTGGCGGTGGTCCAGATTACGGAACACACCGGTACCTCTAATACCCAATAGCACGTCCTTTTGCATTGATGCATGCCTATATTCGTCGTGACAAACTATCCACAAGTTCATCAGGGCACTATTGGTCCAGGTTGTCCCACTCCTCAACGGCGATTCAGCCTAGATCCTTCAGAGAGGTCGGTGGTTCACGTCGTCTATAAACAGCTCTTCTCAATCTATCCCAGGCATGTGCGATAGGTTTCATGTCCAGAGAACATGCTAACCACTCTAGTCGAGTGATGTCGTTATCCTGAAGGAAGTCATTCACAAGATGTGCACGATGGGGGCGCGAATGCCTTGCCAATATGCTGCCGATATGGTTGCATCGGATGATGGCATTCACGTATCGTACAGCAGTTACGGCGCTTTCCATGACCACCAGCGACGTACATCGGCTCCACATAACGCCACCTCTAAATAGCAGGGAACCTCCTCCTTATTGCACTCGCTGGACAGTGTGTCTAAGGCGTTCAGCCTGACTGTTTTCAAATACGTCTCTGTCTATTGTCTGGTTGATTTTATATGCGACACACATCGGTGAACAGAACGTGATGCCAATCCTGAGCAGTCCATTCCGCATGTTGTTGGCCCATCTGTACCCCGCTGCATCAAGCAGCCTATTGCGCACAGTTCGAGTCGTAACACAACGTCCTGTGGCTGCACGAAAAGCAATATTCAACATGGTGGCATTACTGTCAGGGTTTCTCCGAGCCATAATCCGTAGGTAGCGGTCATCCACTGCAGTAGTAGACCTTGGGCGGCCTGAGTGAGGCACGTCATCGACAGCGCCTGTCTCTCTGTATCTCCTCCATCGACGAACACCATCGCTTCGGTTCACTCCGAGACGCCTGGACACTTCACTTGTTGAGATCCCTTCCTGGCACAAAGTAACAATGCGGATGCGATCGTACCGCTGTACTGACCGCCTAGGCATGGTTGAACTACGGACAACAGGAGGCATGTACCTACTTCCTAGTGGAATGACTGGAACTGATCGGCTGTCGGACCACTCCGTCTGATAGGAGCTGCTCATGCATGGTTGTTTACATCTTTGGGAGGGTTTAGTGACATCTCTGAACAGTCAAAAGGACTGTGTCCGTGATACAATATCCACAGTCAAGGTCTATCTTCAGGAGTTCTCGGAACCGGGGTGAAACTATGCGTTTTTTGATGTGTGTATTTTTACACAATATATCTTGTTGCCACAGATGCACAGATGCTTCACATCAGTATCATTAAATACGCTAAATCCAGACATCTTAATGCAGTTTTATACATTTTGTTGACTGAAATTGTTATACATGGTGGTCCTTGGACCATGACTGTGCCAAATAGCTCACGAAATAAGCATCAAACGAAAAAACCACAAAGAAGAAACTTGTCTAGCTCGAAGGGGGAACCAGATGGCGCTATGGTTGGCCCGCTAGTTGACGCTGCCATATGTCAAACGGATAACAACTGCGTTTTTTCTTTAAATAGGAACTCCCATTTTTATTACATATTTGTGTAGCACGTAAAGAAATATGAATGTTTTAGATGGACCACTCTTTTCGCTTTGTGACAGATGACGCTGTAATAGTCAGAAACATATGGCTCACAATTTTAGACGAACAGTTGGTAACAGGTAGATTTTTTACATTAAAATACATAACGTAGGTATGTTTGTACATTTTATTTCGGTTGTTCCAATGTGATACATGTACATTTGTGAACTTATCTTTTCTGGGAACGCATCCTGTTAAAGCATGATTATCTGTAAGTACCACATTAATGCAATAAATGCTCAAAATGATGTCCGTCAACCTCAATGCATTTGGCAATACATGTAACGACATTCCTCTCAACAGCGAGTAGTTCGCCGTCCCTAAGGTTCGCACATGCATTGACAATGTTCTGACGCATGTTGTCAGGCGTTGTCGGTGGATCACGATTGAAAATATCCTTCAACTTTCTCCACAGAAAGAAATCCGGGGACGTCAGATGCGGTTACGTGCGGGCCATGATATGGTGCTTCGACGACCAATCCACCTGTCATGAAATATGCTATTCAATACCGCTTCAACCGCACGTGAGCTATGAGCCGGATATCCATCATGTTGGAAGTACATCGCTATTCTGTCAAGCAGTGAAACATCTTATAGTAACATCGGTAGAACATTACGTAGGAAATACATCGATAAAATTGGGGGCCAAATATCCTTCCTCCCGTAATGCCACACCATACATTAACCCGCCAAGGTCGCTGATGTTCCACTTGTCGCAGCCATCGTGGATTTTCCGTTGCTCAATAGTGCACATTTGCCGGTTTGCGTTACCGCTGTTGGTGGATGACGCTTCGTCGCTGAATAGAACGGGTGCAAAATATCTGTCATCGTCCCGTAATTTCTCTTGTGCCCAGTGGCAGAACTGTACACGACGTTGAAAGTCGTCGCCATGCAATTCCTGGTGCTTAGAAATATGGTATGGATGCAATCGATGTTGTAGCATTCTCAATACCGACGTTTTTGAGATTCCCGATTCTTGAGCAGTTTGTCTGCTACTGTTGTGCGGATTAGCCGCGACAGCAGCTAAAACACATACTCGGGTATCATCGTTTGTTGTAGGTCGTGGTTGACGTTTCACATGTGGCTGAACACTTCCTTTCCTTAAATAACGTAACTGTCCGGCGAACGGTCCGGATTTCGAGCAGCATACATAGCACACTCTCGTTGGGCATTTTGATCCCAATAGCCATACATCAACACGATATCGACCTTTTCCGCAATTGGTAAACGGTCCATTTTAACACCGGTAATGTATCACGAAGCAAATACCGTCCTTGCTGGCGGAATGTTACGTGATACCACGCACTTAAACGTTTGTGACTATTACAGCACCATCTATGACAAAGCGAAAAAAAGTGGCCCAACTAAAACATACATATTTCTTTACGTACTACACGAATAGCCGTACGGTGTGGCAGTGCGGTTCTAGGCGCTTCAGTCTGGAACCGCGTGACCGCTACAGTAGCAGGTTCCAATCCTGCCTCGGGCTGGATTTGTGTGATGTCTTTAGGTTAGTTAGGTTTAAGTATTTCTAAGTTCTAGGGGAGTGATGACCACAGAGGTTAAGTCTCATTGTGCTCAGAGCCATTTGAACCATTTGAACTACACGAATATGTAATAAAAAATGAGGGTTCCTATTTTTAAAAAAAACGGAGTTGATATCCGTTTGACCTATGACAGCGCCATCTAGCGGGCCAACAATAGCGCCATCCGTTTTCCCATTTCATGCTAGAAGAGTTTCGTTTTTTGTTGTTTTCGTTTGATGCTGATTTCGTGAGATATTTGACCCGGTCACTATCAGTGGATCACCCTGTATATATTCTTTAAAATTTTAAGTGCATATGTCTACGTATGTGGAACAGCGCTGAATACTTAATTATATGCCTACCAAGAGACTATACTTTTGATGGATGATGAGTTCACTTGCGACTTCCTAAAGTGTGTACTGCCGATGCCGGGGTGGTTCCTTTGGAAGTGAACGCCTGATTTCCTTCCCCGTCCTTCTGTAATCCGAGCTTGTACTTAGTCTCTAATGATCTTGGTGTCGGTAGGGAATTAAATATTAATCTTCGTTCTTTCCTTCGCTCCACATTTTCATTGACTGATCATATGGTATTTTGCCAGTGGTTGGACTGAACTACTGCATCCGCCTTATGGTATGCCAACACATGTTTGACATATATTATAATTTTGACGAAATCTAAATAGCTTAACTTATTTTTGAACTTATTTTTCTTCTATATTTGTAGACGGCCGATGACTACCGAAATCAGTTATTTCATAGAATTGTGTGTGAATGTGCCGGAAACTAAATTACTTTTTTAACAAGCACTTGGATAATCGCTACTGATGTCTCCAGTACGACTGAATTGTCGTTGTTTCCATGGCATTGCATCTGGTAACGAGTTCTTCAGTCCGTTAAGAATAATTTATTATTTTAATTTTGTTGTAATGCTGGTACGGTACTTAAGACAAAGCTGGTGAAAAACTACCCATTTTTTTCATACTATGGTGAGAAGCGACATAAAAGCTTAATCCCTCCGCGCCCCATTTATGCAGTAAACCTAGACAAAAGGTTTCCGAGCTATGTGAGCGGCAGAAGTGGTATAAATTTCTCCGGAACAGTTTAACTGAGCTATAAAACAGCCCTATTCTCGTGCATCTCTTATAGCCTCGGCAATTTTCTTGCGGTCTAGCGAGCATTAACCGTTAAGCGCGTAGCGCGAGGCAGAAACGATATCACCATATCAGTTCTGGTATTCACATACAGTTCCGGTATTTAAGCACTCTGTGAGCCGTTATGACGCGGCCATGCCTCTAGGAGATCTACTCTGCAAAAATAATAGATGCTGCCATTCGCCAAATTCGTTGCTCGCGCTAAGCATTAGGGTTCAAATACGCGTAATCTATGACACAGCAGCATGGGGGGTGCTCCTCGCTGCTTGACGGCCAGAATTTTGACCCCGCCGGAGCCTGTTGACGCTTCCCTGTTTACCCAGGAAACGAGAGAACGAGTACACCGACCACACTGGTTCTAGACCAGGCTAGCAGACAACCGTATAACGGCGACCTCTCAGGTTTCCTCAGCGTTATACGAGTACGGTGTGGTTTTGGGAGATCATCAGTGTTGCTCATTCCAGCTTTCTGTTCAATATTTCGAAACAAAGATGTTGGCGAACCTAATGAACCGTTATGGAGGCTTCAATTTAAGCAAGGCTTGAGATCCAGCATTCAATTTATTAATACCCAGCTGGCCATCTCATCCATCAGAGCTGGGAAACGCTGAGAAGAGATTCATTTCAGAGAGTAACAGTGCTGACTCCAAAAACCAATTGAATATCAAATGGTGAAAGGATGTAGCGGCCACGAGAATCGAACTCGGCTATAAACAGTGGAGCGACACCAGCAGTACTTTACCGTGTGGTAGCAGTCTGGGCAGCGAGTTCTCATATATCTTAGCAAAAGATGTGGTAGGGGAAGCGAGAAAATTCTAAGCCTATGTATAATCGCTAAAGGGGTCTAAGGCTTATATCCAGTCACTTGTTGACCAGTCTGGTATGGGAACTGAAGACAGCAAAACGAAAGCTGAAGTTCTAAATTTCACGTTCAAGAAATCGTTCAGCAGGAGACTCGTTTGACCATTAAACGGACTTCCGTATGGACGACATGGAAATAAGCATCCCTGGCCTAGAGAAACAACTGAAAGGGTTGAAAACAAATAAGTCACCAGGTCGGACGAAATCGTGATTCGCTTTTTCAAAATTCCCAACATCAGTTTGCTGCAGAATCTTTGAACGTATTCTTAATTCGAATATAAGAAATTTTCTTTAGACTGCGAAGCTTATGTCCGCGAATCAGCAAAGTTTTAGAAAGCATCGCCCGTGCGAAACTCAGCTTCCCCTTTTCTTACATGATATACTGCGAACTATGGAAGAATGGCAGCAGGCTGATTCCGTGTTTCTATATTTTCGGAAAGCGTTTGACACGGTGTCCCATTGCAGGCTGTTAAAGAAGGAACGAGCATATGAAATAGGTTCACACACATATGACAGGCTCGAAGACTTCTTAAGTTCTACAACGCTTTATGTTGTTCTCGACGGCAAGTGTTCATCAGAGTCAAGAGTATTGTCAGGAGTGCCCCAGGGAAGTGTGACAGTAACGGTGTTATCCTCTTACACATGAACGATTTGGCGAACAGTGCTGATAAGTTGGGGAAACTTATGTGATAGCGGTATGTCATGGACATCGTGGAACCTGATGTGTTCGTTCTCATGCAACAGTACCGTGGTGCCATTTTCAATAGGCCAAACCCTGTCCACACATTGCATGTGGCTCTATGAACTATCTGCACAATACTGAGGAATTCTCATGGCCAGCGAGCTGCTCAGATCTGTTTCCGATAGAAAACGTGTGTGACTAGCTCCGATGTCAACTCCATCCCATTGCCAGCAGCTGGAATATCAAGGACCGGTTAAACAGTTGTGACCCCGTTTGCCTCAGGAGGTGATACAATAGCTTTAAGGCCCATTTTCCATCCGAAGACAAGAAGGGATGCAACATATTACTGATAAGTGGGCTGATAATCCCAAGATCCTTGTAAATTTGACACGATTTTGTAATCACTGAAATAATGTTACATAACTTCTCGGCTAGTGAAGTTACATTTCGTTTCCCCTTCCCATCTGCGGTTTCCACATTTTTTGCCATGCAGTGTATTTCATAACATGTCCCTCAGCAAAGACGTGCTCATCCACCGTTGACTTTCCCAGTTTTTGTAACTTTTTTTTGGCGTCGATGCTCCAAACACCTGTCCCCACCAGTGTGAATAGTTCGAGCAAAGCATGCTTTACCGCACTGTTATGGAATCTTATAAACACCAGGCTTCCTTAGCCCCAGATCATCCATAACAAAACCCAAAAGGTCTCAAACCTTGGCTGGCTGACAAAACACAGTTTTGATTCTCCCTAATTTAGATGGTACGCCCCTTGAAGTGGTAGGAAAGGAACTGAGGTAGATTCATCTTTGTAACGTAAAGAGAAGAGACACTTTATTCAACACAACCACGCGACTGCGGATGCACAGGTGACGGTAAGATCGGGTCATATTCGTGTTGACAGCTGGAATCAGCTAGAGAGGAGCATGTGGAGGGCGAATTTCACACTATTCCCCAAAGATGCTGGACTTCCACCGGCCGCTTAGGTGACCGCGTCACCAGGAAAACCCGTCCATTCGGTAGCACGATGGCTGCTTGTTTCTAATGGCCGCTTTTCGTATCTGGTGCAAAATTAATAAACATTGAACCATATGTGGCCGGCCAGTGTGACCGAGCGGTTCTAGGCGCTACAATCTGGAACCGTGCGACCCCTACGGTCGCAGGTTCAAATCCTGCCTCGGGCATGGATGGGTGTGATGTCCTTAGGTTAGTTAGGCTTAAGTAGTTGTAAGTTCTAGGGGACTGATGACCTCAGAAGTTAAGTCCCATAGTGCTCAGAGCCATTTGAACCATTTTTGAATCAAATGTTTCACTGACGAGCCAGAAGGCTTACTTGAAGCGGAAAGGATGGGCAACTACATTTGAAGACGCCTTATAAGTTATAGCAAGTTAAATGTTATAAATAATCCCAGAACCGTAAAAAGTGACCGGCTGCTGTGACCGGGCGGTTCTAGGCGCTTCATTCTCGAACCGCGCGACCGCTACGGGCGCAGGTTCGAATCCTGCCTCGGGCATGGGCGTGTATGAGATCCTTAGGTTTACAAGGTGTCAATGGGAATGAGATTTTCCACTCTGCAGCGGAGTGTGCACTGATATGAAACTTCCTGGCAGATTAAAACTGTATGCCGGACAGAAACTCGAACTCGGGACCTTTGCCTTTCGAGGGAAAGTGCTCTACCATCTGAACTACCCAAGCACGACTCACGACCCCTCTTCACAGCTTTAATTCTGCCAGTATCTCGTCTCCTACCTTCCAAACTTCACAGAAGTTCTCCTGCAGACCTTACAGAACTAACACTCCTGGAAGAAAGGATATTGCGTAGACATGGCTTAGCCAAGTACTGGCGGAATTAAAGCTGTGAGGACGGGTCGTGTTTGGGTAGCTCAGATGGTAGGGCACTTGCCCGCGAAAGGCAAAGGTCCCGCGTTCGAGTCTCGGTGCGGCACACAGTTTTAATCTGCCAGGAAATTTCATAAGGTGTCTGTGGATACACCTCGTAGAATTGTATCGGCCAGTTTTAGCAGATTTACTGAAGTTATTAATATATTTAAATTAGAGGTTTAAAAGAGGATTTTGTGGAATTAAAATCAATTTTCTTGCTAAATAAATAGAGAAACGTTAAAAGTAGTGGCAGTACTGGAAACTTATTTAATGTATAATTTAAATTGTTTATTATTATTTAAACTTATCAATATGAAAAGAGAGGAAAATTATAGAAATTATTGTTTATAAATAAACTATGGCAGATAAAAGAAAATTGATAACAGCATAGTATTTCTCGGTAGATTCCGTTTGATTTGATGCATCATATGTGTATAAAAGGTTAAAGTGAAGAATTTCAGCAATTTTCGTGTTCAGTAGAGGTTTCCTGGTAAAGAGCGGCGATGTTCGGACGCCATTGGAGGTGGCCAGGCTATGTTCCTCTGTGTTTCGAGCAAAGTTTTATCTGATGAGTGGTGGTTATATTTTGGACTACATGTGATACAAGCCCCGCTTAGAATGATTCAGTACGTGGCGATTGTTATATTTCCGTTATGATATGAATTTCAAGACACAGCGGATTTGCTCCTCAAAGAATCTGTTTCCCTCACACAAACAGGTCTGGAGTTCGCTTCATTATGATAAGCTTCCCGTATCAGACAATTATAGTACATATTCTTTGGACCAGCGTCCTAAAGGCCCTTATCATCATCTTTTCAATCTTATTACAGTTACTGTTCTTCTTCTTGTTATGTTTCCCCTACTTCACGTTTACTACCTTTATGTAATTCCATGTAACGCCACCGACATAAATTATGTCTCCACTTTACTGCAACGGTTCACTGACCATCTGGAAGCAAACGCGCACTCGAATCGAAAATCTCGCATTGTCAGCTCTGCAATGCCCAACGAGTGTGTGCCAGGTTACCAGAGAACTTCAGTTCTGTACATACGATACGGTTATAATTTTTCCAATTTGTCTCACATAAGATCACTAGAACGAACACAGATATAATGCTAATAGTTTCTTTGACACATGTGATCCAACTGTTTCTTTATCTTTTTTTCCTGCTGACAATCAATGTAAGACGTGAGACGTGGCGTTGCTAGTCTCACATAGAGTGGGACGGCAACAACAGTAAAGGTCTTGTTGCACGGCTGAATGTGTCACATTTCAATGAACATACAAAATTATGTAACATCAAGTTTAAGACCAGTTCCAAATGAAGCACTCAATGATAGTTTTCGGCAGTGAAAAGAGTCTTGTGGTGGATGAAGATTACTTTGGAGGCCAATAATGATTTTCTGTTCGTACCTTAGGTTTTTATTTATAGAGTCCTGTACCTCAATTGGTAATAATGGAAGCCTTTTAGAATCACTTTGGTGTCCGTCTGTCTATCTGTCATCTGTCCGACTGTTAAGAATGCTTTTTCTCAGTAATGGGTGGATGTATTAAGTTGAAATTTATGTCACATATTAAGTTCTGCAGTAATTTGGCGATATAAGAAATTTAAGCTTGTAAGTCAACGTAATGAAAAGATACGGCAAATAATGTCACATATTTTGATACTTGCAAACTTGGTCATCTAAGCGTGTAGAGTATTTCCAGGTGAAGATGAATGTTATGTCACATACTAAGATCTACGATCCCTTGGCGGTGTTAAATATTGAAACTTCGAAGTCAATGCAGTCAAAACATACATTAGTTTGTCAATTTATGTGGCATGTTTTGATACTGGCAGACTTATAGGCTACTTTCCGTTGATATAGTATCATGAAATCTAGTAGTTACCAAGGTTTAACAGCACAAGGAAAACAAAGAATCCTAATATTAATAATTTACAATTATATTACACGAAAAGAGTTTTTTTTGTCATCTGTTATCCGACTGTCTGTCTGTTTGCAAACACCCTTTCTTCTCAGGAACTGACAGGCATATTAAATCGAAATTTATGTTTAGCACTAAGGCCTGCGGTCCCTTGCCCATGTAAAAATGTAAGTTTCTAAGTCAAGGCAATCTAAAGATACGACCATTTGGGTCACATATTATGATGCTCACAAACTCAGTCATCAAAACTACTAGGGTACTTTGCGTTGTCCTAGAATCGTGAAATTTGGCAAGCGATAATGTTTAAGAATATAAGTAAAGGAAAAACTAACTGGTTTTGCTAATCAGCTAATAAAATAATTGAAAAATTAGGATAGAAAATTCGAAATTTTGACAAAAATTTTAAATTAAAACTTAAAATTAAAACATTCTCGGAAGTCTTGGAATCGCCAAATTCGCTATTTTACAACTATCGTTCACAGATAAAATCTTCCAGATTCTCGATTCGCGGGGTGGATGAACTATCTAGATACCTCTTGCGTTTCCTGGTAAGGTTCCGATAACATTTAATTTAATTTTTCAAATTTGAGCAAGTCATTTTCGAAATTCAAACAGTACATTACCGAGCAACGTTACACGTCAGGGCTAGACTAAAAGGCTGCGTATACGGACAAGCAGTGGCCGCTCCTAAGGTTGAAAAACAGTAAAGTATCGACAGTTGTCAGTTGCTGTTATTCTTAGTCGGCAGATGAACATGGAGCGAAATGCATAATTACTCTTCAAATGCTGCCCAGGTGGCTGAGCAAAGGCAGGAGCAGCTAACCCGCGATACTTGGGCGGCGGTATTGCGGCTGTGACGCGGTGTCGGGTCGTCGAGCTGATCGAACGGGGGCGGCCTCCGGGGAGGCTGTGCTGGGAGCTGGGGGGCACTTTGTCATCGCGACCAGACACGCCGACGGGGCGTCGCGGCTGCTGCTGCTGGAGCCGCAGCTGTTCGTTAGAGCAGCCTTGTCCTCTCAACCTCCTGTGCGTTGCAAACTGCTATTGCCTCTTTTTGATGGGCAGCCGATATGCCTGACGGAGTGACTGCATCCAAATCCTACATTGCAGAAAAAAATCAAAACACCAAGAGGGAGTTGTGCGAGATGAACGACAGTTGGTACATTTATATCTACATCTACTCTTGACGGTGTGTGGCGGAGGGTACTTTGAGTACCTCTATCGGTTCTCCCTTCTATTCCAGTCTCCTGTTGTTCGTGGAAACAAAGATTGTCGGTATGACTCTGTGTGGGCTCTAATCTCTCTGGTTTTATCCTCACGGTCTCTTCGCGAGATATACGTAGGAGGGAGCAATATACTGCTTGACTCCTCGGTGAAGGTATGTTCTCGAAACTTCAGCAAAAGCCCGTACCGAGCTAATGAGCGTCTCTCCTGCAGAGTCTTTCACTGGAGTTTATCTATCACCTCCGTAACGCTTTCGCGATTACTAAATGATCCTGTAACGATGCGCGTTGCTCTCCGTTGGATCTTCTCAATCTCTTCTATCAACCCTATCTGGTGCGGATCCCAAACTGGTGAGCAATATTCAAGCTTGGACAAACAAGTGTACTGTAACCTACTTCCTTTGTTTTTGGATTGCATTTCCTTAGGATTCTTCCAATGAATCTCAGTCTGGCGTCTGCTTTACTGACGATCAACTTCATATAATCATTCCATTTTAAATCACTCCTAATGCCTACTCCCAGATAATTTATGGAATTAACTACTTCCAGTTGCTGACCTGCTATACTGTAGCTAAAGGATAAAGGATCTTTATTTCTATGTATTCGCAGCACATTACACTTGTCTACATTGAGATTCAATTGTCAATTGGTAGGCGTGTATCTACATCTGAAAGATGATGTCTCTTAAAATTCGGCGCCATTCGCGTAAGAGTGTCTCTATTAGCGCCAGTAGGGGGTGCAAATTACGGCCGGCCCCTGTGCCGAGCGGTTCTAGGAACTTCAGTGCGGATCGCGCTGCTGCTACGTTCGCAAGTATGGAATCCTGCCTCGAGCATAGATGTGTATGATGTCCTTAAGTTAGTTACGTTAAAGTAGTCCTAAGTCTAGGGGACTGGCGACCTTAGATGTTAAGTCTCATAGTGCTTAGAGCCAACTGAACTATTTGCAAATCACGCTTGCTTTAAATAAAAGCTGTAGCTGCCGTGAGTGTTAATTGCGTTTGAAACTGGATGTGGTGAGCTGATGTTGGTGAAGAATAATGCCTTCAAAGCGACAAAGATGCCGTTACCAACATTGTGAACCAGGCCGTATAATAGCTCTACGAGAAGCTGGATGTTTCTTCTGTGATACTGCAGAAAGACTTGGCAGGAATGTAGCCACTGTAAATGATTGCTGGGAGCGGTGGTCACGAAAATGTACGGTCGCAAAAAAGATCGGACTCTGGACGTCCACGTTCATTATTGAGAGAGGAGACCATTGTGCTCGCCGTATAGTTCTTTCGCATCATACAGCATTTGCAGCAGCAATTTGAGCAGTAGTTGGCACCACAGTGACATAACGAACTGTTAGAAATGGGTTACTTCAAGGACAGCTCCGAGCCAGACGCCCTGTAGCTTGCATTCCGCTGATCTCAAACCACCGCCGTTTGGGGCTTCAGAGGCGTCAAGCGACAGCTCATTGGAGGGCAGGGTGTAGGTCTGTTGTGCTTTCTGTTGCAAGCTGATTCTGCCTCGTTGCCAGGGATGGTCGTGTGTTAGTTAGAAGGAGGCCGACTGAGTGCCTGGAACCAGCTTGTGTGCGTGCTAGGTACGCTGGACCAACGCCTGGAGTTGTGCTCTGGGGTTCGATTTCATATGAGGGCAGAAGCAATCTCCTGGTTATCCTACGCACCCTGACCGCAAATCAATACGTCAGTCTAGTAATTCGACTTGTTGTGCCACCATTAATAAACAGCATTCCAGGTGGTGTTTTCCAACAGGATAACGCTCGCCCACATACCGCTGTTGTAACCCAACGTGCTCTATAGACTGTCGACATGTTGTCTTGGCCTGCTGGACACCAGATCTGTCACCAACTTAACACATATGAGACATCGTCAGACGATAACTCCAGCGTTATCCATAACCACCAATAACCGTCCCTTATTGATCGACCAAGTGGAACAGACATGGAAATTCATCCTGCAAACTGACATTCGGCACCTATAGAATACAATTCATGTACGTTTTCGTGCTTACATTCAAAATACTGTTGGTTACACTGGTTATTAATGTACCAGCATTTGGTATCTGCAATGGCTTATATCGTGCTAGCATTAACTTGCTGTCTTGCAATGTTATCACTTAAATATATTATCTAGACAAACGTATTCCAGAAATTTCGTAGCTCTGCATTAACAATTTTTTTGGTGCTGTATACTGAACATGGCTTTTCTCCCGTTAAGGGTTGTGGAGGAAGCTTCGGGTAATTGCTCCATTTTGACGCTGAGCTAGGAAGTCTAAAGCATATGTTGAGCACCTAATTCTCTACAAATTAGTGTTGGGGGTACGCCGTTCTTGAGACGTTCCTGGTGGGGCTATTTGCCGTTGCCTAACTTCAACCTGTTGTGAAGAGTAAAATGTGTATCTGTGTCGTGTGCATCACTGCCAAGAAAGCTTGTACAGCACAGTGTAGTATTTGCATTGTTATGGTTGAAGGAAATGGAGAGGGTGCCGGAACGTGGTCTACTCCTGTCGAATTACACCGAAGGGGCCACCTACCTTCATGTCCTCATCCGCTGGATGGACGCGCAACAACAGCGTCACACGTGCCTCTCCTGCACAGAGACTTGGAATTTAACTCAGGACACTGGCGCATTATTGTTCCAAAGAGTGTGAATCGTGTTCCTCGATGAGTCGTGGGTGCTGAATTTTAACATGGAACATCTTTTTCACTGCCTGGCTCACTTTTCTTGTGACACGCTACTCTCTATAGCCTTGAAAACGCTGCATATTGGTTATTCTTCTGTGGTTGACCATCCGACTCTGTCGAGAGCTGTTGGCAAATGCGGCGCACCCAGTACATATGAGGTCAATTGGGGAGGTACTTGACTGAAAAGTAGTGGCTCCAGTCACGAAAACTGAAAACAGATAGGAGAGAGTGTTCTACTGCATGCACTCCATACCCGCATCCAACGACGCCTATTGTCTAATGTTGACACTGCGGTCGGTCGGTGCCATTGGGCCTTCGGAGGCCTGTTCGGACGCACAGTTCATATTTAATTGTCAAATTACTTCTCTTACTTTTCCATATGTACCTGGTATATAGACATAGTCAGTATCCCCCTTTTCCGTGATGCGAGTGCCCCATTGTGCACTGGCACGTTTATGAAGTTACCACACATAGTTTAAGTGACGAACCGCAACTGTTGCAACCAGATACATTCGCTTTCAGTCTGTTTCATTCATTGTGTTGATCGATGTATTTGTTGTGCACAACATGAGCCTAATTTTAATTTTCTGACATAAATTTGAAGATCTGAAGACGGCGCAAGCCTATGCTGGTTCGAGCAGTCATCGGAAGTAAATAAATTTTTGATCTAGACTGCGTTATTCAAATGGTATTTACAGTCTTAGACATAAAAACTGACCGCTGCCAGACGCCACAGAGACTAAGTCTGAGTGGTTTACCTAAGGTGGCCAATAAAACCGACTGGCCCTGGAAATGCTAAGACCGGCACAATCTGGCAACACTGTAAGATGTGGAAGTGTTGTCTACTTACGAGACATCTTGCGTTAACCCGTGGTCAAGTGGAAACCGTCATGCATTCTAATTTTATAGTTGCGTATTCGCATCCAACCATATGCTACTGCATGATGACACACTTCATAAACAAAAGTATCCAGGAGATTGATAGGATAGTCATCTCTCAGGCACTTGTATTGATAGGGAAGTCATCTCTTAGGCACTTGTCCCTCTGACCGCACACTCGTAAACTTTTACCTTTCCAACTCTTGATCGATCAACCGTCAATGCAGTTCATTTCTAGACAAAAATGCTCTTCATATTACGCTGGTTTCATGACGTCGTTAGAACCAGTAGGATTTTACGGGCATAGAATTTGTGAACTACTTTAGCACTGTCAGATAGTTTTATATCTTGTGAAAGAATATAGAGTACTGTTGCTGATTAATGCCTCTTCGGTGATTACTGATGTGTTCAATAAACTAATGGAAAACGCAATTAAAATATTCACTGTACTAATACAAACTAAATTCAACTTAATACAGAAATATCACGACGGCAGTCTATCTTAATAAAGCATTAAGTGTATGTTAGACGATAGTGCCTATTTTAACACGAATTAGTAGAATATTACCGACTTTTGACTTTGAAAAGGTCAGGGCTTTCGTGCGCCCAAAAGTATTAACTGATATCCTGATATCACATCTCAACTGATAATTTCTCACATTATTGAACTGCAATGACACGATAATATCAAGTGAATGTAGTAGAGAGCTCTGTGCCATCGTCAGTCACACAGTTTCCAAACCTATTCTGCGTTGTTCCCAAGTTTATTTGTGTTTTAGTGTCTTAATAGGACCGAAACCTTGAAAGCGTATTCAATAGACGCGATTTACAATTTTGGACATTCTCCAGTGGTTGAGGTGAAAACGTATCTTTGCTATACAATATTACTGAGATCACTTGTTGTCAGCTTTTCTGACGGATATTCTGTCGCTGCTCGAAACTTGAAGACTTAAGGTGAATTCGAATATTCTATATGGAAAAAATCTGATATTATTCTTCCAGCTCTAACATAGAAAAAGTAGAATAAGCGGCAGAAAAGCGCCTGTGAAGCAATAATTAATAAGGCATTCATAATTAGTGGAATCTGACAAACTTCACGTGTCATCTGATAATAGTGAAAAACTATTTTTCTCATCTGCGCAGTACCGCAGTATGAACTCAAGGGTTTCGTCGGACTCCTATACTTAATTTCGTTGTGAACGTTTTCAGTGACAGTAAAGGAGGAGCACAACCATCTGGCTTGAAACAGAAGCACATCCAGTGAGGCACCAAGAACGTAAGCAATCACTCAAAGCTGTAGTATAGGTTAGCACAGAAAGAAGCAGCTTTCCTACAAAGTAAACCTTTCCTGCAAAGTAAACCTTGTTAATCAGTTAAATGTCGAACGACAGGTGTCCAGGCTGTCACAGCTACGGCGGCAGATGAAACGTTGTGCCTGAACAGGATGTCCTTTCTTTCGGACATGTCTTAATGAGCAGACACCATACATATATGCATATACAGGGTGTTTCAGGAGGAATAGTAGCTGGTCGTAGTATAGACGAATTGCATAAAAAATTCCATTTAAATGTGTCCACTTTTTATTGAGTACAGAGATTCATCTGCTAGTACGTAACCCTAACACAGTCAAAGCAGAGGCAAATGAGGACGTTCCAAGTTGATTTTTAAAAATTAGCTACTTTATTGCACTGGGAATTTGCGTCTGACGAGGAGCGTGTGTAGATAGGTCCTGCAGGCAAGTCGGCCTTTGTGTCCCGATAGTGCAATGGTCAGCGCGTCTGCTTCCTAAGCAGGAGGTCCATGTTCGAACCCCGATCAGGCACAAAATTTCATCTGCCGCAGTTGCTGTATTTCAATGCCTCTGATAGTATGGAAGTCTGTCCTTCGATATTTAAGATGCAATTGTTTTTTGAGGCAATACAGGTGATTTGTGAACGCTTGTCTTGCTCTCAGTGTAACGGGTCTTCAACGGCTCCATTCCTTAATCATTGCTTTGTGACGGTGCTAACCCATGTCATATACATGAGAATCATGTTGTAGCGTATATATCATCAAATAACGGATTGTCAGTATACAAGTATTTATGAACAGTAGAAGCAGGTTTGCAGCGAGCTGATCACTGAACAAAGTGCAATATAGAGTACCTGTGTAGTGAATCATTCAGCTGCATAGCTGACGGTAATATTTGTCAAGCAATTCACTGCTGAGTTAAGGTAAGACCCGCACGATGATCTCTGTAGTGATACTGTATCATTAGCACCTCGTAATGGAGTACTTGTTGTTGTTGTTGTTGTTGTTGTCTTCAGTCCTGAGACTGGTTTGATGCAGCTCTCCATGCTACTCTATCCTGTGCAAGCTGCTTCATCTCCCAGTACCTACTGCAACCTACATCCTTCTGAATCTGCTTAGTGTACTCATCTCTCGGTCTCCCTCTACGATTTTTACCCTCCACGCTGCCCTCCAATGCTAAATTTGTGATCCCTTGATGCCTCAAAACATGTCCTACCAACCGATCCCTTCTTCTAGTCAAGTTGTGCCACAAACTTCTCTTCTCACCAATCCTATTCAATACCTCCTCATTAGTTACGTGATCTATCCACCTTATCTTCAGTATTCTTCTGTAGCACCACATTTCGAATGCTTCTATTCTCTTCTTGTCCAAACTAGTTATCGTCCATGTTTCACTTCCATACATGGCTACACTCCAAACAAATACTTTCAGAAACGACTTCCTGATACATAAATCTATATTCGATGTTAACAAATTTCTCTTCTTCAGAAACGCTTTCCTTGCCATTGCCAGTGTACATTTTATATCCTCTCTACTTCGACCATCATCAGTTATTTTACTTCCTAAATAGCAAAACTCCTTTACTACTTGAAGTGTCTCATTTCCTAATCTAATTCCCTCAGCATCACCCGATTTAATTTGACTACATTCCATTATCCTCGTTTTGCTTTTGTTAATGTTCATCTTATATCCTCCTTTCAAGACACTGTCCATTCCGTTCAACTGCTCTTCCAAGTCCTTTGCCGTCTCTGACAGAATTACAATGTCATCGGCGAACCTCAAAGTTTTTACTTCGTCTCCATGAATTTTAATACCTACTCCAAATTTTTCTTTTGTTTCCTTTACTGCTTGCTCAATATACAGATTGAATAACATCGGGGAGAGGCTACAACCCTGTCTCACTCCTTTCCCAACCACTGCTTCCCTTTTATGCCCCTCGACTCTTATTACTGCCATCTGGTTTCTGTACAAATTATAAATAGCCTTTCGCTCCCTGTATTTTACCCCTGCCACCTTTAGAATTTGAAAAAGAGTATTCCAGTCAACATTGTCAAAAGCTTTCTCTAAGTCTACAAATGCTAGAAACGTAGGTTTGCCTTTTCTTAATCTTTCTTCTAAGATAAGTCGTAAGGTCAGTATTGCCTCACGTGTTCCAACATTTCGACGGAATCCAAACTGATCCTCCCCGAGGTCTGCATCTACCAGTTTTTCCATTCGTCTGTAAAGAATTCGCGTTAGTATTTTGCAGCCGTGGCTTATTAAACTGATAGTTCGGTAATTTTCACATCTGTCAGCACCTGCTTTCTTTGGGATTGGAATTATTATATTCTTCTTGAAGTCTGAGGGTATTTCGCCTGTCTCATACATCTTGCTCACCAGCTGGTAGAGTTTTGTCATGACTGGCTCTCCCAAGGCCGTCAGTATTTCTAATGGAATGTTGTCTACTCCGGGGGCCTTGTTTCGACTCAGGTCTTTCAGTGCTCTGTCAAACTCTTCACGCAGTATCGTATCTCCCATTTCGTCTTCATCTACATCCTCTTCCATTTCCATAATATTGTCCTCAAGTACATCGCCCTTGTATAAGCCTTCTATATACTCCTTCCACCTTTCTGCCTTCCCTTCTTTGCTTAGAACTGGGCTGCCATCTGAGCTCTTGATATTCATACACGTGGTTCTCTTCTCTCCAAAGGTCTCTTTAATTTTCCTGTAGGCAGTATCTGTCTTCCCCCTAGTGAGATAAGCTTCTACATCCTTACATTTGTCCTCCAGCCATCCCTGTTTAGCCATTAATTTTGGAGTACTATGTTCGTTAAATCAGATTACTCAAGCTGATGCCAAATAAAGAGAAATGACGACGCCACCACACTACCTTTCCTTAGGTAGTCAGTGCTAGATTATGTGCGCCACCATTAACGTTACTGTTAATAGTTTGACAGCATAACACCACCACATCCACTGACAATCTGTACCATTATCGTCCCACAGTTGTTACTCGCAGTGATTAGAAGGTGCTGATGTTTGTCAATAATAGCGGAAAGCGCCTCGTGAATGTGAAGTTCCATTTGCATTACGCCTAGGACAGAGAATCCTAAATAACCGAACGAGATTACCCAGCGAAGGGAAGAGTCCACGTATTGTCTCGAGTTATTGCAGCTTGATATTAATGTAGTTCCCGATAGTTTCATACTAACGAGTTATTTTGGCTATAGGAATACTCATACGGGAATTATCGAAGTGTATTTGCTAGAACACTGAACTACCTTAACGCCGCCTCATTTTGGATTTAATATGTCTTAGAGAGCGACGTTAATTTGACGTTTCCGTCTGTCTCCTGACGACTTGATGAATGAAGTCTGAAGTGCACTCACAGTTGTGTTGCCTGCCGCATGAGTTCTGTAAAGTGTTGTGGCAGCTGGCAGTCATTGCTGAACACAGACAAGTGCAAATATCTTCACTGCTCTAGGGGAACTCTTCTCTGTTGCTTTTTCCATACCGTAATTTGCACAAAAATATGAAGCTCATTCTGCTGAAGAACGTGATGCCCGCAAGTCCTTAAATAAGTATCTGAGAGTAGTAGTAACGCATGAAAGAAAACAGACTGTTGGACAAAAGAATGGAGAGCTCTCTGCTTCTTGCGTTTCCGATAGGGTCTACGATAAGAATCTGGTGCCACATTCTACTTCAGAACCCTAAACTGCTTAATATCTCGCTTCATACTAACACACGGGCTTTGATGTGAGAGGACGAAATGAAGTATACGCTTCCGAGACATATTGCCTTGTGTGCTACTACTGTGTGCATGAAAGGTCTGCAGTTACTTTTTGTGTGTTGGATAAATTTTGATATCACCTCACATTACTTTGTGAGAAGGTTCCAGTTTTCTTGGGATTCAAATATTGTGGACGTTATCACTGGTTAATATTCTGAGGACTGATGACATGATATCCGTTCCAATTGCTCCATGGCACTAGTGAGTAGAGTCTCACGTTGGTTACTATTAGAACTTACAGGCATTACAGGCAGTGATGTCTTCTCACTGCAGTCAGAGCCAAGGTGATTTCTTCTTACTTATGGCGAAGCGTCTGCTGCAGTTTCCACGCTCAGCCAACATAAAAAAATCGTGGCGGCGCAGGGCACCAATACTCGCTGCACTAATTGCGAGCCGCCACAAGAGCGCACTGTCTTTGCTAACGGTATTCTGGAGTTAATACATATTACTTACTTAACATAATATGCAGGACATGGGTTGGGTAAAAATTCAGTTTGTAGTAACTAGCCATTGCACTTATATTTGATTGAATGTTTATTGTTGCTTGACTCTCTAATGTAAATAGTACTGATTCGGATTGTGCGTGAACATGAAAACACACACACCCAAACATACACACACACACACACACACACACACACACACACACACACACACACACACACACACACACACACACACGCTGTCATTGATTCCAGTGAAAGCGACGACTGCTGTCTGTTGAACAACAAATGTGCCAATCAATTCCTTAGTTGGCACCTAATGGAACAGAGTTATCAGTTAGCTTGGTTGCAAGAATTGTGGAGAGGAGACTGGAAGTAAATGGACTTCTATGCTAAAGAGCTGCGACAAAGCAAAGCTTGACCGATTACGAGATGATTGTCCACATGGGTTTTGTGGACGAGTACACTTTTAGTAACCAGTCCACCAAGCATCACTACGTAGGATTCCACTTAGGTATCCCTCCCCCCCCCCCCCCCCCCCCCTTCACCATGAACCATGGACCTAGCTTTGGTGGGAAGGCTTGCGTGCCTCAGTGATACAGATAGCTATACCGAAGGTGCTACTACAACAGAGGGGTATCTGTTGAGAGGCCAGACGAACGTTTGGTTCCTGAAGAGAGGCAACAGCCTTTTCAGTAGTTGCAGGGCAACAGTCTGGATGATTGACTGATCTGGCCTTGTAACACTACCCAAAACGGGCTTGCTGTGCTGGTACTGCGAATGGCTGAAAGCAAGGGGAAACTACAACCGTAATTTTTCCCGAGGGCATGCAGCTTTACTGTATGGTTAAACGACGATGGCATCCACTCCAGAGGTCGTCGTTATCAGGAGAAAGAAAACTGGCGTTCTACAGATCGGAGAGTGGAATGTCAGATCCCTTAATCGTGAGGTAGGTTAGAAAATTTAAAAAGGGAAACGGATAGGTTAAAGTTAGATATAGCGGGAATTAGTTAAGTTCGGTGGCATGAGGAACAAGATTTCTGGTCAGGTGAATACAGGGTTATGAATACAAAATCAAATAGGGGTAACGCTGAAGAAGGTTTGATAATGAATAAAAACAATAGGAGTACGGGTAAGCTACTAAAAATAGCATAGTGAATGCATTATTGTGGCCAAGATAGACACGGAGCCCACGCCTACCACAGTGGTAAAAGTTTATATGACAACTAGCTCTGCAGATGACGAAAAGATTGATGGCATGTATGATGAGATAAAAGAAATTATTCAGATAGTGAAAGGAGACGAAAATTTAATAGTCATGTGTGACTTCAATTCGATAGTAGGGTAAGCATGGAAGGAAACGTCGTAGGTGAATATGGAATGGGGGTATGAAATGAAAGAGGCAGTGACCTGGTAGAATTTTGCACAGAGCATAACTTAATCATAGCTAACACTTGGTTCAAGAATCATGAAAGAAGGTTGTGTACATGGAAGAAGATTGGAGATACTGGAAAGTTTCAGACAGATTATATAATGGTAAGACAGATTTAGGAACCAGGTTTTAAATTGTAAGACATTTCCAGGGGCAGATGTGGACTCTGACCGTAATATGTTGGTTATGAACTGTAGATTAAAAGTGAAGAAACTGCAGAACGATGGGAATTTAAGGAGATGGGACCTGGATAAACTGACAGAACCGGAGCTTGTACAGAGTTTCAGGGAGAGCATTATGGAACTATTAACAAGAATGTGGGAAAGAAATACAGTAGAAGAAGAATGGGTAGCTTTGAGAGATGAAGTAGTGAAGGCAGCACAGGATCAAGTAGGTAAAAAGACGAGGACTAGTAGAAATCCTTGGGTAACAGAAGAAATACTGAATTTAATTGATGAAAGGAAAAAATATAAAAATGCAGTAAATGAAGCAGGCAAAAAGGAATACAAACATCTCAAAAATGAAATCGACAGGAAGTGCAAATTGGCTAAGCAGGCATGGCTAGAGGACAAATGTAAGGATATAGAGGAATATCTCACTAGGGTAACGTAGATACTGCCTACAGGAAAATTAAAGAGACCTTTGGAGGTAAGAGAACCACTTGTATGAATATCAAGAGGTCAGATGGAAACCCACTTCTAAGCAAAGGAGGGAAAGTAGAAAGGTGGAAGGACTATATAGAGGGCCAATACAAGGGCGATGTACTTGACAATATTATGGAAATGGAAGAGGATTTAGATGAAGATGAAATGGGAGTTACGATACTGCGTGAAGAGTTTGACGGTGCACTGAAAGATCTAAGTCGAAACAAGCCCCCGGGAGTAGACAAGATTTCATAAGAACTACTGACATCCTCGGCAGAGACAGCCCTGACGAAACTATACCATCTGGTGAGCAAGATGTATGAGACAAGCAAAATACCCTCAGACTTCAAGAAGACTATAATAATTCCAATCCCAAAGAAAACAGGTGTTGACCGATGTGAAAATTACCGAACTATCAGTTTAATAAGTCACAGCTGCAAAATACTAATGCGAATACTTTACAGACGAATGGAAAAACTGGTAGAAGCCGACCTCGGGGAAGATCAGTTTAGATTCCGTGGAAATTTTGGAACACGTGAGGCAATACTGACCTTATGACTTATCTTAGAAGAAAGATTAAGGAATGGCAAAACTATGTTTCTGGAGTTTTAGACTTAGAGAAAGCTTTTGACAATGTTGACTGGAATGCTCTCTTTAAAATTCTGTAGGTGGCAGGGGCAAACTATGGGAAGCGGAAGGCTATTTACAATTAGTACAGAAACCAGATGGCAGTTATAAGAGTCGAGGGACATGAAAGGGAAGCAGTGGTTGGGAAGGGAGTGAGACAGGGTTATAGCCTATCCCGGATGTTATTCAGTCTGTATATTGAGCAAGCAGTAAAAGAAACAAAAGAAAAGTTCGGAGTAGGTATTAAAATCCATGGAGAGGAAATAAATACTTTGATGTTCGCCGGTGACATTGTAATTCTGTCAGAGACAGCAAAGGACCCGGAAGAGCAGCTGAACGGAATGGCCAGTATCTTGAAAGGACGATATATGATGAACATCAACAAAAGCAAAGCGAGGGTAATAGAATGTAGTCGAATTAAATTGGGTGATGCTGCGGGAATTAGATTAGGAAATGAGACGCTTAAAGTAGTAAATGAGTATTGCTATTTGGGGAGCAAAATAACTGATGATGGTCGAAGTAGCGAGGATGTAAGATGCAGACTGGCAATGGCAAGGAAAGCGTTTCTGAAGAAGAGATATTAGTTAACATCGAGTATAGATTTAAGTCTCAGAAGGTATTTTCT
The DNA here is from genome assembly GCF_023897955.1 of Schistocerca gregaria. Lineage (NCBI taxonomy): Eukaryota > Metazoa > Arthropoda > Insecta > Orthoptera > Acrididae > Schistocerca > Schistocerca gregaria. Next base: position 775,096,996 of record NC_064920.1, read on the forward strand.
GAAAGTATTTACATGGAGTGTAGCCATGTATGGAAGTGAAACATGGACGATAACAAATTTGGACAAATGTGGTGCTACAGAAGAATGCTGAAGATTAAATGGGTAGATCACATAACTAATGTGGAGGTATTGAATAGAATTCAGGAGGAGTTTGTGGCACAACTTGACATGAAGTTGGGATTGGTTGGCAGAACATGTTCTAAGGCATTAAGGGATCACCAATTTAGTATTGGAGGGCAGCGTGGAGGGCAAAAGTCGTAGAGGGAGACCAAGAGATGAATACACCAAGCAGATTCAGAAGGATGTAGGTTGCAGTAGGTACTGGGAGATGAAGAAGCTTGCACAGGACAGAGTAGCATGCAGAGCTGCATCAAACCAGTCTCTGGACTGAAGACCACAACAACAACAACAAGGTAACTGATAGTGTAACGTTATGGTTTACTTCCCACCACACGTTTCTATGTTCATCCAAAGATTGCTTGCATTTCTAGGTCCACATGGCAATGACTTCGTTACCCCTGTTCACATATTCTCTATCGGGTTGAGGTCCTGTGATCACGAACGAACGTCAAAACTTTTATCTTCTCTTGGCCTCGAAACCACTGATCTGCTCTGATGGATTCCTCCTGAAGCACCCTGTATTTGCATATACAGGGTGGTCCATTGATAGTGACCGGGTCAAATACCTCACGAAATAAGCATAAAACGAAAAAACTACGAAGAACGAAATTCGTCTAGCTTGAAGGGGGAAACCAGATGGTGCTATGGTTGGCCAGCTAGATGGCGCTACCATAGGTCAAACGGATATCAACAGCGTTTTTTTTTTAAAAATAGGAAGCCCCATTTTTTATTACATATTTGTGTAGTACGTAAAGAAATATGAATGTTTTAGTTGGAGGACTTTTTTCGCTTTGTGATAGATGGCGCTATAATAGTCACAAACGTGTAAGTACGTGGTACCACGTAACATTCCGCCAGTGCGGACGTTTACCAATTGTGGAGAAGGTCGATAAGATGTTGCTGTATCGCTATTGTGATTAAAATGCCCAATGGGCGTGTGCTATGTATGCTGCTCGGTATCCTGGACGACATCATCCAAGTGCCCGGACCGTTCGCCGGACAGTTACGTTATTTAAGGAAAGGAAGTGTTCAGCCACATGTGAAAAGTCAACCACGACCTACAACAAATGATGATACCCAAGTAGGTGTTTTAGCTGCTGTCGCGGCTAATCCGCACATCAGTAGCAGAAAAATTGCGCGAGAATCGGGTATCTCAAAAACGTTGGTGTTGCGAATGCTACATCAACATCGATTGCACCCTAACCATATTTCTATGCACGAGGAATTGCATGGCGACGACTTTGAACGTCGTGTACAGTTCTGCCACTGGTCACAAGAGAAATTACGGGACAATGGCCGATTTTTTGTACGCGTTCTATTTTGCGACGAAGGGTCATTCATCAACTGCGGTAACGTAAACCGACATAATATGCACTATTGGGCAACGGAAAATCCACGATGGTTGCGACAAGTGTAACATCAGCGACCTTGGTGGGTTAGTGTGTGGTGCGGCATTATGCGAGGAAGGGTAATTCGCCCCTATTTTGTCGATGGCAATATAAATCGTGCAATGTATGCTGATTTCCTACGTAATGTTCTACCGATGTTACTACAAGATGTTTCACTGCATGACATGATGGATGTACGGCACATAGTTCGCGTGCGGTTGAAGCAGTATTGAATAGCATATTTCATGACAAGTGGATTGGTCGGGTAAGCACCATACCATGTCCCGCACGTTCACCGGATCTGACGTTCCCGGATTTCTTTCTATGGGGAAAGTTGAAGGATATTTGCTATCGTGATCCACCGACAACGCCTGACAACATGCGTAAGCGCATTGTCAGTGCAAATGCGTACATTACGGAAGGCGAGCTATTCGCTGTTGAGAGGAATGTCGTTACACGTTTTGCCAAATGCAATGAGGTTGACGGACATCATTTTGAGCATTTATTGTATTCATGTGGCATTTACAGGTAATCACGCTGTAACAGCATGCAGTCTCAGAAATGATAAGTTCACAAATGTACATGTATCACATTGGAACAACCGAAATAAAATGTTCAAACGTACCTACGTTCTGTATTTTAATTTAAAAAACCTACCTGTTACCAACTGTTCGTCTAAAGTTGTGAGCCATATGTTTCTGACTATTACAGCGCCATAGCGCCATGTATCACAAAGAAAAAAAAAGTCCAACTAAAACATTCTGAATATGTAACAAAAATGGGGGTTCCTATTTTAAAAACGCAGTTGATATCCGTTTGACCTATGACAGCGCCATCTAACGGGCCAACCATAGCGCCATCTGGTTTCCCCCTTCAAGCAAGACAAGTTTCGTTCTTTGTAGTTTTTTGTTTGACGCTTATTTCGTGAGATATTTGGCCCGGTCACGATCCATGGTCCACCCTGTATATGTGTGGTGTCTGTTCTTTCGAAAATGTTCGAAAGAAAAGGCATCAAGAAACTGGTTTCCAACCTGGTCAGGCACAAATTTACATTTGTTGGTGTAGTTGTATTTTTACGCCCCGTGACAGCCTGGACATCCACCTTTCGATATTTAATTGATTAATAGGGCTGTGTTTCGATTCGTCATGTCTGTTTTTTCGGACATGTCTGACAGAACAGACACCACACACACACACACACACACACACACACACACACACACACACACACACACACACACACAATTCTATCTTAAGCGCTACTCGGAAAATGTTTGGCAACTCAGTGATAGTGATGGACAGAGCTGCATCAACCTATTCATTTCACTAGATACAGTTGTAATTTTATGAACAATTCATGTTTAATAAGTGACAGCGATTTGGAAAATTTATGTTTGCCAATGGTTACTTTATGTGTTAATTACAGTGTCTCTCATCGTTTACTTTGTGGGAAACCTGCTTCTTTCTGCCCTAACCTAAACTACAGCTATGAGTGAGTGCTCACACTCTTCGTACCTCACTGGATGTGCTGCTGCAACTGTAGCCAAAGATTCAAAACCTGCTGGAAAAGTATGTTTCAAGCCAGATGGTTTTGCTCCTCCTTCACTGCCATTGAAAACGTTCACAACTTAAATAAGTATTGGAGTCTGAGGAAACCCTTGAGTTCATACGGCCTCGGGCATGGATGTGTGTGATGTTCTCAGGTCAAAAATGGCTCTGAGCTCTATGGGACTTAACATCTGTGGTCATTAGTCACCTAGAACTTAGAACTACTTAAACCTAACTAACCTAAGGACATCACACACATCCATGCCCGAGGTAGGATTCGAACCTGTTACCGTAGCGGTGGCGCGGTTCCATACTGAAGCGCCTAGAACCGCCCGGCCACACCGGCCGCCGTTGCCAACTCAACCACTGGATAATCTCCAAAATTGTAAATCGCCTCTAGTGAATACGCTTTCAAGGTTTCGTTCCGATTACGACATTAAAACACAATAATTATTTGCTTCAATTATTAATTTATGACGTTTCGTTTGCACTCAGTCCATCGAGGTATTACAAGTATTTACACTCTATCCCCTAAACCTAGTTACAGAAATGCGAATAAGACTCATTCACATATAATGAGGATATTTCGACTCTTGTCACCCACAACTTTGAGACAAACTTACTGTCACTTCCGAGGTCACTCACAGAACATATCAGCTGGAATCCTTCCCGGCCGTATAAATGAACCTTGAAGACAACGCAGAATTGGTTTGGAAACTCTGTGACGGACGAGTTACTTCCGTGATGGCACAGAGCTATCGTGCTACATTCACTAGATATTATCGTGTCATTTCGGTTGAAACATGTGAGAAATTTTCCTTTGAGATGTTTCACCAGGATATTAGTTCATGCTTTTGAGCGCACTACAACTACTCTAGTCTCTTATGTTGCGATATAGGTGTCATAGCGCCTACTGAGCCAATAAGACACATTGCAGCCCCTCTTCGCTAGCTCCGCGGAAATGTGCTTGGCTACCAGGTACAAGCTGCTTTTGTCCGACTTCTGAAACTCACTGAAAATCAGATTCTTAATTCTTTTGTAGCAGAGGTACAACCAGGCAGATAGAAATTCAATAAGGGAATCGTAAGAGAACGCTCGAGCAAAATTAGTCTTGCTACTTTTAGTATCTCTTACTATCAGAGCGAAAACCTTATGGTACAGAAAAAATTCATAATGCCAGTTTTGTTTTCTGCCGACATATTTTGTTGTTGTTGTGAATACATAATTTTATCTATGAACTGCCACATTTTCATAATGCTTGAGTATTATACAGGAAATGAAGTAAAGACAGACCTTGTGGAAGTCAAAAGTTGGTAATATAGGTAAATAGGCTCAATCGTCTTACAGATACAGGGTGTTTCAAAAATGACCGGTATATTTGAAACGGCAATAAAAACTAACCGAACAGCGATAGAAATACACCATTTGTTGCAATATGCTTGGGACAACAGTACATTTTCAGGCAGACAAACTTTCGAAATTACAGTAGTTACAATTGTCAACAACAGATGGTGCTGCGGTCTGGGAAACTCTATAGTACGATTTTTTCCACATATCCACCATGCGTAGCAATAATATGGCGTAGTCTCTGAATGAAATTACCCGAAACCTTTGACAACGTGTCTGGCGGGATGGCTTCACATGCAGATGAGATGAACTGCTTCAGCTGTTCAATTGTTTCTGGATTTTGGCGGTACACCTGATCTTTCAAATGTCCCCACAGAAAGAAGTCACAGGGGTTCATGTCTGGCGAATAGGGAGGCCAATCCACGCCGCCTCCTGTATGTTTCGGATAGCCCAAAGCAATCACACGATCATCGAAATATTCATTCAGGAAATTAAAGACGTCGGCCGTGCGATGTGGCCGGGCACCATCTTGCATAAACCACGAGGTGTTCGCAGTGTCGTCTAAGGCAGTTTGTACCGCCACAAATTCACGAAGAATGTCCAGATAACGTGATGCAGTAATCGTTTCGGATCTGAAAAATAAGCAACACGGCGACGGAAACCCGAGGCCGCTGTTGGATCACCTGCTGCACTAGCTGCGCGTTGCCCTCTGTGGTTGCCGTACGCGGTCGCCCTACCTTTCCAGCACGTTCACCCGTCACGTTCCCAGTCCGTTGAAATTTTTCAAACAGATCCTTTATTGTATCGCTTTTCGGTCCTTTGGTTACATTAAACCTCCGTTGAAAACTTCGTCTTGTTGCAACAACACTGTGTTCTAGGCGGTGAAATTCCAACACCAGAAAAATCCTCTATTCTAAGGAATAAACCATGTTGTCCACAGCACACTTGCACGTTGTGAACAGCACACGCTTACAGCAGAAAGACGACGTACAGAATGGCGCACCCACAGACTGCGTTGTCTTCTATATCTTTCACATCACTTGCAGAGCTATCTGTTGTTGAAAATTGTAACTACTGTAATTTCGAAAGTTTGTCCGCCTGAAAATGTACTGTTGTCCCAAGCATATTGCAACAAACGGTGTATTTCTATCGATGCTCGTTTAGTTTTTATTGCCGTTTCAAATATACCGGTCATTTTTGAAACACCCTGTACTTAATGCTTTATTAAGATAGACTGCCGTCGTGATTTTTTGTAGTAAGCTGAATTTAATTTGTATTAGTACAGTGAATATTTTAATTGCTTTTTACATTAGTTTACTGAACGCAACAGTAATCATCAAAGAGAAATTAATCAGCATCAGAATTTTCTTTCACGATATCTAAAATAATCTAACAATGCTAAAGTAATTTACAAATTCTATGCCCGTAGAAACCTACTGGTTCTAATGATGTCATTAAACCAGTGTAGTTTGAAGAGTATTATCGTCTAGAAATGAATTGCCTTGACGGTTGAACGATCAAGAGTGGGAAAGGTAAAATTTTACGAGTATATGACTAGAGGGACAAATGCCTGAGAGAGGACTTCCCTATCAATACAAGTGCCTGAGAGACGACTTCCTTACCAATCTCCTGGATTTTTTTTTCATATCAACAGAGTGCGTTATCAAGCAGTAGCACAGGTGATGTAGTTTTGTCGGTCGGTTTTCTTACACTGCGACCAGAGGGTGTCTCAATCGATGGCAACAAATTCCAGCTGTGATGGACACACCCTTGGGGAAGAATTCGTAGAGAAGAGCACACTTTTGGAGGTATCAGATGAGAAATCGTACTTTCACACTACTCTTTGCTCGAGTTTACGCCTTTTGATGGGGCTCAGCCTTTCATTTCTTCTTAGGAAGTTGACAATAAAGGCATCATAACTCGTAACCAGTAACAGTATTGCACAGCAATGCTCAATGAGCGACCTGTTGATGGTCAGGCAAGACTGCAATAATAGTCACTCCATTGATTTTTTCGAATTAGAGCACGCAGTACTCGTACTTCAGACTTCTGAGCCTTGCCTGTTGAATGCAAATGACCCATGACGGTTAAATGGTTTTGTACATCCATAGTTGAAATGGAGGACAGTGGGACGTTATCTGGTATAGATTTATATTAAAATGATGAAATTCCTCCAGCTGCATTTAAAGTGTCTATTTTATTTTGGCAAGCAATTTCAACGTTTTAAGAACGTCATTTGGTTCAAATGGCTCTGAGCACTATGGGACTTAACGTCTGAGGTCATCAGTCCCCTAGAACGTAGAACTACTTAAACCTAACTAACCTAAGGACATCACACACATCCATGCCCGAGGCAGGATTCGAACATGCGACCGTAGCGGTCGCCCGGTTCCAGACTGAAGCGCCTAGAACCGCTCGGCCACACCGTCCACACCGGCAACAACGCCATCTTCATGCCCACAGACCTGTTGACGCCAACTGCGTGTAGCTGATACTAAAAGTCTGTGGTGAAATATTGACGTGCTCCGTGTGGAAAGTTGGTTATTAGTATCAGCCGCACGCAGTTGACGTCAACAAGTATATGGGCCTGAAGATGACGTTGTTACAACGTTGAAACTAGTTGGCAAAATAAAATCGACACTTTAAATACAGCTGGAGTAATTTCTTCATTTTCAATATAAACTTGTATTAGCAGTCGAGACTTCCTTCATGCGGAAAATCATTCATGCCAGAACGATCTTTGTTGAAACAAGAATATCTTTTTCTGGCGTATTTTTCCCAAACGCACTCGCTCCAGACACAGTTCAAATTTTTCGAACTGCTTCCTCTGCATTCATCCCACTGTTATAAAAAAAAGTAAATTCTGTGTTGCAGATGTTAAACCTTTCTCCAGTTGCGAACCATTTTTACAACGCTCAACCGTAGTTAACGACTTTAGATTATGGAAAATCTAATGTTTAACTGCGAGATGATAACTGCACTTCAAATTTGAAAATAGCAGTTGACACATTCACTGATAGCGTAGCGCCGCGATGCGAAGGATCGCGAGGTAACGCTCGAGCGTACGGTGCTCTGATCGCGACGCAGCCACGAGCTGTGCTGCGGAATTGTTTCTGGAAGTATTTGTTATTACTGACGGGTAGAATGTGAAGCACAATATCTTCGATGTTCAATCAGAGTCATAATTTTAGACGAGGGCCGAAATGTGGTATAAAAAACCACGGCTGGACGCGAACACGCGACTGTACGTTTACGACTGGACCAGGGCCTCACACAACACTACAACGTCTCGGAAGTAGACTACACTTCCTCCTGACACTTCCTCATCTTACAGTCTTGCCAGATTGTGCAGATGGCCGGACTTAGCGTTGTCAGGGGCGGTCGATTTTATTGGCCACCTTAAGTGAACAACTCGGACGTACTCTCTGTGGCGGCCGGCTGGCGGTCAGTTTTTATGTCTAAGACTGTACATAACATTAGTGAACATGACTCTCGCTGTTGTTGTTGTTGTTGTTGTTGTCGTTGTCTTCAGTCCTGAGACTGGTTTGATGCAGCTCTCCATGCTACTCTATTCTGTGCAAGCTTCTTCATCTCCCAGTACTTACTGCAACCTACATCCTTCTGAATCTGCTTAGTGTATTCATCTCTTGGTCTCCCTCTACGATTTTTACCCTCCACGTTGCCATCCAATGCTAAATTTGTGATCCTTGATGCCTCAGAACATGTCCTACCAACCGATCCCTTCTTCTGGTCAAGTTGTGCCCCAAACTTCTCTTCTCCCCAATCCTACTCAATACTTCCCCATTAGTTATGCGATCTACCCATCTTATCTTCAGCATTCTTCTGTAGCACCACATTTCGAAAGCTTCTATTCTGTTCTTGTCCAAACTATTTATCGTCCATGTTTCACTTCCATACATGGCTACACTCCATACAAATACTTTCAGAAACGACTTCCTGACACTTAAATCTATACTCGATGTTAACAAATTTCTCTTCTTCACAAACGCTTTCCTTGCCATTGCCAGTCTGCATTTTATATCCTCTCTACTTCGACCATCATCAGTTATTCTGCTCCCCAAATAGCAAAACTCCTTTACTACTTTAAGTGTCTCATTTCCTAATCTAATTCTCTCAGCATCACCCAACTTAATTCGACTACATTCCATTATCCTCGTTTTTCTTTTGTTAATATCCATCTTATATCCTCCTTTCAAGACACTGTCCATTCCGTTCAACTGGTCTTCCAAGTCGTTTGCTGTCTCTGGCAGAATTACAATGTCATCGGCGAACCTCAACGTTTTTATTTCTTCTCCATGAACTTTAATACCTCCGAATTTTTCTTTTGTTTCCTTTACTGATTGCTCAATATATAGATTCATTTACCTCCAGGCCGGCCGCGGTGGTCTCGCGGTTCTAGGCGCTTCAGTCTGGAACGGTGCGACTGCTACGGTCGCAGGTTCGAATCCTGCCTCGGGCATGGATGTGTGTGATGTCCTTAAGTTAGTTAGGTTTAAGTACTTCTAAGTTCTAGGGGACTAATGACCACAGCAGTTGAGTCCCATAGTGCTCAGAGCCATTTGAACCATTTTGCCATATACCTCCAGGAAATGACGTGATTTGGCAGCACAGCTGATGAGTCATGCTTGAACAAGTAGCATAGTGTTGTGATTGTTGTAACTTGCATCTCAAGACTGTGAGTTCTGACAGTTGATGGAAGTGCCTGCTTGTTGTTCTAAGTTCGTGAAGATTAGTTGTTAGCGTTCTGTATTAGTTCGGAAGTAGAATGCTCAACCTGTGTCAACAGCGAAATTTATTTATTTTATAGTCGTGGAGAGTTAACCATGAAATCAAATTGATCCTCTTGTAAAGCAATGCTACGAACTTTATTTCGATCTTAAGCCTGGCTACCAGAGCAAGAAGTACCCTCCTCCTCTCACTTGTACTGTACTATGTATCTCACTCTTCATAGGTTGATTAAAATTATAACGTTGCATGCTCTTTACTCTTCCCATTATTTGGGGGAATCAGCTGATCACATGACGGACTGTTATTTTTGTCTGGCAAAAATAGAAACAATTCGTAAAACAGGAAAATCGTGCAACATCCTAACTCATCATCTGCTGTGTGGCCTATATGGCGCAGTGAAGAACTGCCGACAGCAATGCCTAATGAGGGTGTCACTATGGCTGTGAGTGAGGACTAAACGATGATCATCACTTGAAAGACGGCGCAGGAGATGTGTGTGCCGACACAATATTTCAAGGCCACTGTGAATTAACTGAGTTACACCTTTTGAACGAAGAACAGCTTTGACGATCTTGTTCTGATTTACATTGGTCGTAGCAACGGGTTGAGCTTATAGCTTCGTGATACGACAGTAAGTACTTATCATTAGCGCCGTGCTACTTTTTCTGAGTATTACTTCAAGGAAGGAAACTTGGGTCCTTTTTAGAGATGCTACGGTCGCAGGTTCGAATCCTGCCTCGGGCATGGATGTGTGTGATGTCCTTAGGTTAGTTAGGTCTAAGTAGTTCTAAGTTCTAGGGGACTAATGACCACAGCAGTTGAGTCCCATAGTGCTCAGAGCCATTTGAACGATTTGAACCTTTTTAGAGAATGAAATTTTCACTCTGTAGCGGAGTGTGCGCCGATATGAAACTTAATGGTAGATTAAAACTGTGTGCCAGACCGAGACCCGAACTCGGGACCTTTGCCTTTGTGCTTCACCATCTAAGCTACCCAAGCGCGACTCACGACCAGCCCCCATAGCTCCAGTTCCTCCAGTATCTCATCTCCCAGCTTTCAAACTTCACAGAAGCTCTCCTGCAGGCCTGGTAGGACTAGCACTTCTGGCAGAGCACTTGTCCTCGAAATAGAAAGGTCCCGAGTTCGTGTCTCGGTCTGGCACACAGTTTTAACCTGTCAGGACGTTTAATTGGTTCCTTTTTTTCTTAATGCTATCGAGTCCGTTACGGAGACTCTTATCGTTTTTCGGTGTATATGAGTGGCGATTGTTCATCAACTCTGGCAAAGTTAGTCTAAAAGTAGTGCTTCTCCACCCTGAAAACAAATTTGCTGCTGTTCCGATTGCTCTTACAGTTAATGTGAAGGAAACATATGACAACTTAAAACTACTGCTCTCGCGTACTCAGTATGAGAGATAGAGATGGCGTATATGTGATCTCAATGTAAACTGTAGTGCGGGTACACAAAGCACTGAGACAGCAGAGATTGAAAAAGACAGCTGCTACGGGAAAAATAACCTGCTCTGAATGAACTAAAGCCTGGCCAAAAGAATTTGATGAACCCTCCTCTTGTTGACACCAAAAATGTGCATCTACCTCCGCTGCACATTAAACAAAATGTCGTCAGAAACTTTGTGGAAGTTATGGACAGTGCTTTACGCAAATTGGTGTACACTTCATGCAAACAGAGGAGGATATTCGTATGCGCCGGAGGAGAATTGCAAGGAAAAGGAAGAGGTATTGCCGTGTAGCGGACCAGCAAAGAGGTTAGAGGTGCCAGGAGCATGCATAAGAAACTGAAATTTTACAAGCACAGCCATGTGAAACGTGCAGTTTGGTCGTAGGCAGTAGCTTCACTGTTAAGAAGACCTTCACAAATCTTCAGAGTAATTTTGTACGCTATTGCACATTACAAAAAATGCACTTCATCGTTCGAGGTAATACTATGGATATTTCAGTGTCACTGTTTCCATATACAAAATACATTTAGAAAATGCTCCACCGTACGTTTCTTCATTTTCAGTAGCCGTGTCTGTTTCACTTTAACCGAAATGTCAGTTGGTTCACTTTCCTCTTCACTTGCCGAATCAGTATTGCTTCCATCACTATGACTGTCATTATTCCCGTCTGTTCAACTCCCCACATTTACGGTCGTCTCCAGCACTTGTTCCAATTTCATTTACGCGTTGAGAGGGTTTCTTCCAATTTTCATTTCTTATGGAAGCAATTTTTTCCATCTATAAGGGTTCATAGCGCATCCATTCTGAAAATCATATTACGTTCAGAAACGCCGTTCTTTACTCTTGCCGATATCAGCTCTAAAGGATTCAGTTCATGGTAGTATAGAAGTCTTAACACAGTATGGCCACGTTAGGTTAAAATGTTGTCTATTTTATTAGCAGCCTTGTTTATTGATTTTGATTAGTGAACATTACTGGCGTCTGAGCATGTCCCTGCGAAAAAGAATTCTCTTTTCTGTTAACCGGGGCATCATTTCTCCTCTCGTGGAGTTTGATTTTAGAGCACAAGTGCAAATGGTTCAAATGGCTCTGAGCACTGTGGGACTTAACATCTGAGGTCATCAGTCCCCTAGAACTTTGAAATACTTACACCTAACTAACCTAAGGACATCACACACGGCCATGCCCGAGGAAGTTGATTACTGTGGTAACGTCCATTAACTGTAATGAGGGCAGTATGATGTAGTAGACTGGGTCTTAATTTCTCCGGGCCCTTTTCATAATTTTAGATGACTAGTTCGTTGTGATAATCCCCCCCCCTTTTTTTTTGACCAGATTTAAGCCTTTCGTAGCGTGCGGTACAAAACCGTCCTCCCCAGCAGCATGGATGATGATGTTTCTGCTTCCTTTCGAGAAATGGTTGTAACAGACTCTGTAGTGAATTGTCACTTCATCAGTACGATGCTGTGCGACAAGATTGAACAAGTGTATCGTCCATATAGACAGTTAGGCGACACTCACATCTGTACTCTCGGATCCTTTTAAGTAAGTTTTTTTTTTGCCTGAGAGTAATATGTTCCTAGAGAACTTTTCTGTAATTCGCCTTCTTCCACCTACAAATAAGAGTGCGAAGGATTTTACGAGGAATGCTTATACATCATTCAAAATTTATGAATCTCTAACTTGAATTTCCTTGAAATTGGGTCTTTATATGTATTGTAGAAATCATTTACCTCACAGCGGACGGCTTGCTCATTAAAGTTGTCTACACTGGTCTTCTAAGGTCTGAATCTTTCCTCATGTGGTGTTAATTTTTCGGACGGAAGTAAACGATACACCAGTTACTTCACCCATTCGCTTCGATGTGGATTTTAGTTTCAATGGAGCACCTAGCACAGCCTCTTTCCCGAGAAATTGGTAGACATTTGCAACCACTTCGAGTTTTTGACTATGAAGATCTTTGCCCTTTAACTTTCTTTGTTCTGGTGGTGTCTTCTAATGTGATATTCCACAGTATTTACCATGTCGTGAAGCGCTCCGCCTGACTTGATGGCAACACGAGCGACACTGGCGGTCTACTGTGCATCTCGCTTACAGTGTTGACGCCTGTATGCGTGAACCGTACCATAGAGTATAAATATCTATGGAGTGAGCATTCGGATGCGCAGAACGAGAAATCTGTCCGCAACATCTCCTGCTGCTCAAGTCACGTGATATTGGGACGGCGGGTCCGTACAGCCTTAGCGTATTTCAAGTGTTACTGCTTCGCTAGAACAGATAGATCACCTTCAGAAGTATCCTGAAACTTTGTATATGCGTTTTATAGACATCTTAACACTTTTATACCCGGAACTGAAATAGTTTTCAAGCTGTGAAGAGCAAGGGTATTGTGCTTTTTCTCCACAGTATCATAGGTCTGTTCCACTTTACTTACGTTATTTTCGGGTGCGGGAAAATAAGTGACAGCCAACAATACCTTATGATGCAGCGAACATATAGTGTGTAGTGGGGCGATCAATCTGCAGAGTGATGCCGACCGTTGTTAGCCGAGCAGCGGTCATGTACCAAGTAGTTTTATCTTGTGACTTCGGTTTTACATATCTTATGGAAAAGAATGACCATGAGAAATTTTTTTTAATGTTTTGTGACAATGATTTTATATCAGCCGGTCTGTCTCATGTATCTTTATATGGTTAATAAATGTTAATCTACATTCATGTCCGATGATGGCACCTTTAGTGTGTTGAAACCGGCTATCCAGTAAACAGTATTTAAGCGATCTTGGCTTTTGAATTATTTCTAGTACCTTATTAGGTTTTCTACTGCAGTTGTTCATGTTGTCAATTCTCCATTCTAATTAATTACGTCACAATGACATTGTATTGGACACCGATGCATCACAAGAAAAGGGGGGGGGGGCATTTGAATAAACCGGAGGAAATTAATTACACTGTCTTCTATAAATTTTATCTGTAGAAGAACACAACACGAATACGTAAACACTGACTGGCAGCTTAAACGCACTTGCAAATTTATCTAACAATTTTCTCGTAAACACATGGGGAAAAAATCGCAGTAATTTTCTCTGCAAGACATTATACTACCGCGTCTTGATATTTTTAAACATATAAAGCGCCCCACATCAATGTGATATTCACTACTAGAGATTTTTTGTACGTATCTATGAAAAGTAACTGGTCCTCCTTTCACGTACTTGTCTTTACATCCGTAGCAAAAACAATACTGCACTACGGCTGTTGTTACTATTAAACAGTGTAGAATGGCATGCAAAAACAGGTGAATAAGCGTAATATCACAGTTTCGATGTTACCACGAATTGCAGACAAGCAGCGACATCCCACCACCACGTGACTAGTCTGGTTTGATGTCGAGGACATGCGCAGTAGGCTGTGCTCACTCCATAGATATTTATACTCTATGAACTATATTTGCGAGAGACGTCTCCAAGGATTGAAGCAAAAATAAAGGAAGAACTGCAAACTAGGGAATTAATGTCTCGTTAACATTTCATTTATTTGTTGAAATAATGACTTGGTAGTCTTACACAAATGATTGCAAGAATTTTTTAGCATGCTTATAGCACAGAAATATTGGGAAAATTAATTTCATTCATTATAATCGATGTTTTTGGAAAGCCTACAACTGTGACATTCAAGATTTAAATAATGAAACCTGTGCATTTGTTTACATAACTTTTTTACGTTTGAATGTAGGATTTTCTACCTCTCTTGCACTGTACAGTATCTTTGTACGCATTTCACTCGCAGGCCTCTGGCCCTGGTACATGTAAGTTTTGAGCCTGTAGTGCGAGAGGACGCACTGCCCTCCCCTTATTTCCACTCGAACCTGTTATTCTGACACTTAGCGAGAAACGATGGATTCAACTCACAGCGGCATCTGCCAGGATGAGACATCCATCTGCTCGCTGCTCTGTCTCCAAGGTAACTCTTATTCTAACACATTAAACAATATGACAGTGCTTTCCTGGCTGCAGATTCTCTCAGCTAACTGCTACGTCCGTTCACTGCAGCCCCTCATTAATACCTGCCTGCCACGAACAAAGGGACAGGTAGGCGCTCACAAATGCAGTTACGAAGTTCCCGACAAGGAGCAACTGCTACTGGTCCTGTTTGCTATATTCGGCACTAGACACCAAAAGAAGTGACAAAAGTGAGTGACGAAATTCAAGAAGCATATAAATTCAAGAAGACAACTATAGTGCAAGAGAGACAGAAAATCACACATGCAGACATCACAAATAATACTTTTTTAAAAAAATGCAGTTGACAGTGAGAATAAATTCTTGAAACGTGTTGTGCCAAGAAAGAAAAAATGCTTTAGTCGTGCAGTTTTAGTTACCTATTTAAATCATATTGCCAAATTGTACAAGTACACCTTTTCCAGCACCAACCGACAAAATCTAATAGGGTACTCGCTAGTACTTGTTCGCTTGTTGCTGCTCTACCTGTTGCATAGACTAATAGGGCTATTCCCTTATGTTGGCGACCCAAAGACTGCGTTTTATTGACAGAACGCTTAGACGATGCAATACATGTACTAAAGAGACTGCCTGCACTACGCTCGTCAGACCTCTTTTGGAGTACTGCTACACGGTGTGGGATCCTTACCAAATAGGTTTAACGGAGTACTTCGTGAAAGTTCAAAGAAGGCAGCACGTTTTGTATCATCGAGAAATAGACAAGAGAGATCCAAGGACATGATACAGGATTTGGGGTTGACATCATTAAAACGAAGGCGTTTTTTGTTACGGTGGAATCTTCTCAAAAAATTTCAATCACCATCTTTCTCCTCCTAATGCGAAGATATTTTGTTAACGCCGACCTACATAGGCAGAAACCATCATCATAATAAAATAAGGGAAATTAGAGATCGCATGTAAAGGTATAGGTGTCTGTTTTTTTCCGAGCGCTATTCGAGAGTGGAATAATAGAGATTTTTTTTATTTTATTGAAACTGAAACTCCTCCAGCTGTATTTAAGATTTCATATTTATTTGGTTACTACATTCGACGTTGCGTCAATGTCATCTTCAGGCCCGTACACTTTGATGATATCAATTGTGTGTGGCTGAGTACTAGAAGTCCGTGGTGAGACCAATACGTGGAGCACGTATTGGTGAAATCATAAATACATCTGGATGAGTTTCATTTTCAATAAAAAAAATTATACCAGCTGATGTCCAACAATCATCCAGTTTAAATATGGATGTACGAAGATTAATAGAGAGTTAGTGAGAAGATTGTTCAATGAACCCTCTGCCAAGTGTATTTGTAGAGAAGCCATGTAGATGTAGATGGATCCTTTGCGTCCGGGTCTGTTCTCTGTGTAGTTTGCTTGCGTCCGCGAGACTTTTTTTGTGTATTATTTACGTCATCGAGACTCTCTTCCTTGTGTTACTTGCGTCATAGTGACTTTCTTTCATGTGTTACTTTCGTCATCGGGACTTTTGCTGTGTGTTTTCGTGCGTGTTCGCCGTCACTTCCGCCGCCACTGCCGCCGCTGTCGGCGACGTCATCCGTCCCTCATACACAAACCACCCCCTCGCAGCCGCCGCAGCCGTCGTTGCCGCCACTTTCATTTGTTTGTCGCCGCAACCGCTTCCGTACCTGTCACATCGGAGACATTCTCATTGTTCACAGTTACACCACAGCTCATTACCGTCGTCTCAGCGCCTCTTTGGTGATCGCTCAACCAAGTCTACGCCACTTATTACTGT
This sequence comes from Schistocerca gregaria, assembly GCF_023897955.1. Taxonomy (NCBI): domain Eukaryota; kingdom Metazoa; phylum Arthropoda; class Insecta; order Orthoptera; family Acrididae; genus Schistocerca; species Schistocerca gregaria. Next base: position 775,113,364 of record NC_064920.1, read on the forward strand.
CCCCGTCATGAATCATACCCCTCCTTTCCCTGCTTCCATTACCACAACATGGAACACATCCTCTAACCTACTACCTACATCTGTCCTTCCTTACCCATAGTATCCTCTGCGAACCACAGCAGTCACATACACATCTCTGTCTCTGTCTCCAGGTCCCTCTATCTTTTATCTTTCAGCTATAACTCATCATGCACCATATATACCACTGCCGCATGCAACACAACCTGTGAGCATTCCAAAGATGACCTGCACACTCTTGGTAACCCTCAACACACCAACACGCAACCCCCCCCCCCCCTCCCCACTCCTCCAACACTACAACAGTCCTTTCCTCCAACAGCCCTTAAGAACCCACAAAACGTCAAAACTCCGACGACTGTCCCACTCTTACAGTAAGAAAGTACCTCAAAACTGGCCTTGATGACACTCAGAAAATGGACACAGATCCTCTTCCTCAAACATCTTCCTTTACCATTCACGCCTTCATCCTCTCCAAACCAGCCCCAAAATTCCTCAAACCCAAATCCTCACCCTCGAAATCAAAAAATACCAACCAAGTCTTCACATACAACAAATAAGCCCAAGAAAAGATTCCATATTATTTAAGTTCCTGAACCCTCAACTTCAATAATGACCTCTTCAAACTTCCTTGCATTACATTTGGTCCTAAAGCCTCCTTAACACGTCTTACCATAATACTCAACGTCAAACAACTTCAACCTCCCTGCCGTCCTCCAAACCTCACAGCCAAGGTCAACTTTGAGATCTCAGATGAGGAAGTGGAATCCAAAGTGAACAAAACCTGAATTTAGAATTTTAAAAAACCCTTTAGATCAATAATGATCATGGTCCCACTTACCTCGCCTGTGTTTTTACTGAATCTACCTCATCCATAGACCTTCTCTTTAAAGAGAATGTCCTGATATACTACCACCATCAGAATTCTGAACCTTCAAACTCCCTTCCTCAGTCCTACTGCTGTAAAAATTGTCTTCATTACAATGATCACATAATTGTAGATTGTAAAAACCCATCCATTTGTTAACACTGCAAAGATGAGGTTAGTTTAATTGAACAATTCCTTGATCTTGCTTCCCCTCATACCTGTAACACGTGCAATGACTCCCACTCCACTTATTCAGCGGAATGCAAAGTCAAGCCTCAACCAACCGAACCTGCACTTACTGTTCCAGGTGTCACAACAATTCCCTCCACCCAAACCTCACTGCTGAGGACATCATCAGATTCGTGACAATCGTCCTCCACAACATTCATCGATTTCAACAGCGACACACCCTTCAACAAATCTCCCTTGCTGCCAACTCAGTAACCAAGCTAAATACTCCCACAACCATGTATAATTCCTCTTCACCAACTTTGACACCCTAGTCTAAGCCCTGTACAGCCCTCAACCAGACACACAACTCTTGGCTCTTACAATGGCACTTACTATCCGCCAGTAAAAATCTTTTAATGCATATACTGTCCCAACGCAATGTCCGTACTATCATCCCTAATGGAACATTGCTCAAACCCCTTCACACCATCTGAACCTCTCCTTGTCTGTATATCTACCACTGCACAGATAACCTCCTTCCCCTGGCCAGATGTGGCATTGCTGTTGGCCACAACAAGAATATCCCTGTTTGGTTACAACCCTTACCAAAACTTCAACTGAGCACCTTATCCTTATTCTCTTCTTCCAAACCCTAATTATTACCTGTGCCACCATCTACATCTGACCTGATCATTGCATACCCTATGGCTTCATCACCCACATAGTCCTTACCTTTTCCAGCCATATTATTGCCGCTGTCCTCAACATTCATAGTTGGTCCCCTGCTGAAGTCCAGCAGTGGTATCACTTTACATACTCCCTGTAAGGCGACATTGTTCCCATCTCACAGCACACACATCCTAGTTGCAACACTACCCCAGAGTCATCCTAGCAACGCTGCAGAAGTTCTTTATCCAGTTTGAGGTGACCATCTACCTGTATTCCTCACCAGTTTCTACATATGACTTCATCCCAGTGTCCACCATCCCAGTACCATCCAAGTTATCCAAGACTTCTTTGCCAACTGAAATGCCTACCAGCAATCCTTAGAAACCTAGATTGGGAGCCACCCTCTGACGTGCCAGCAACCTGATCCTTCCTCCACCAACATTCCTACCAAGACCATATATCCGCACCATCGTGTCATCCCCCCGCAAGCCCTACGCCTCTTCCAGGAAGCCCAACACTTGTCTGCCCCTTCTGCTCCTTCTTGCGGACTCGTGACTGGCATACATTCATACACCATTGAGAAATACAGAAACACTCAGGAATATACTCAGTGGCAAAAAAACGCTGGAATTGGCGCCAGACATGCATGAGATTCAACACTACACTCTCCGTTAATTCTTTCAAGTACTGGAAAGCATTCCATCAAGTCATTGGCAATAACCTCATACCTCACTACCCCCTCCTCCACAACAACCATCCATAACCTGACAACCAGAGTAAACCTGCCCACTTTGCTCCCTGTCTCTCTGATGTCTTCGCCATCCCTGATGATCTCCATTTTGATCACTTCCTGTTCCCTAACATCCATGAATACTCAAACTCGATTCCTCCATTCCTGGCTCCCAGTTTCCAGTACTTTCACAACATACCTTAAACAGAGTTAAATACGCCAGTCATATCACATGACATAAAACAAGTACTCCACAAAAAACGCACCACTTCCCTGTGTCATGACTCCATTAACTATCAACACCTCAAGGAATGCCCCCTTCTTTCTAGCCATCCTTGCAACCCTTAATACCTATGTCTTCTCCTCTCGTTACTAACCTCAATTATGAATACCACCAAGATACTAATGTTCCTCAAACTGCACGAATCTCAGCTGATACCTTCTCGTACCGTCTCATCTGTCTCACCTCAGTGTTAAGAGAGGTCTTAAAATCCGTTCTCTTCTTCTGCACCCATCAACACCTGTAATGATCTCCTTCCTGTTAACCAGTGTGGCTTCCATCCTAATTTCTCCTCTGACGACCAGCTCCTGCACCTCACCAATCTCCTCTCCATTTAAGTTCCTCTAAATAAGAAATTTTTGTCTCTCTCGACTTAGAGAAAGCCTACAACCATGTGTGGTATTCTGGTCTACTTTTCAAACTACAGACATACGCACTTCCAATTAACTGTGAGTGCCTTATTCCATCTGCCTACGATAATCTCCCATCCTTAGTCAGTGTTAACTATACAAATTCCTGTAACCTTCCATCACACTGCAGGACTGCCTCAGGGCTCTGTTGTCTCTCCTCTCCTCTATCTCCTCCGCACTGCTGATATGCTCAAATCACCTCGACAATCCACCTCGTTCAGTATGGTGATGACACCGCCTCCATCGCTCTATATACTACACTCCATAAATCACAATGATCCCTCAAACTCCACCTCAATCTCCTTGTGTAAAAAATGGCACCTACAGATCAACCCCACCAAGACCCAGGCAATATACAAGATGAACTAACCCACATTCCGCCTCCCTGACTTTTACCTTACCGTTTATGACTGTCCTACCCAGTTAACGAATATACTAAAATATCTAGGACTATCCTTAACTGCAACTAATGTGGGAACCTTACCTACTAACCACCTAACAAAAAGTGTTGTTAAGGCACATGGAATAGCTTGACGGTTAGAATACTGCTGGTCCGTACGTGGCGAAGTTCCTCAGGCCCATGAAATGGGGAAAGAAATATATTTTAAGTAAAGTTCTGGACTTCCCATAATCTTCCGGTTCTCATTTCCTTTAATTATATACTATCAGATTTTTATTTATTTTGCATTTAGAGGTGTTTTTGTAAGAGTGTGACACTTTTCCATATTCATGTAATGCAAATGCTGCTGTAAGAGTTTACAGAAACAATTATCACATGAAATCTGAGGCCAGTTAGAAATTTTGAAGTTAGATCTAGATTCAGCGGACAACTGTGTTCTAGAAACAGTGTCTATTGTTCTTGTAACTGAAAAAAAGATTTTTCTGTTGATGGCAGTAATCAGCCTTTGCTGGCCAAATACTAGCTATGAAAATTCCTTGAACCTCCTCCGAGTGGGGCCCCACTACACAGGCGTGAATTGGCAGCTTGGACGACGGAGAAGAGTATTCTGTGACCATAATAATGTACTGTAATCGACATCATTGAAACTAAATAAAGGGCTCTGTTTGGAATTACTGAGTACGTACACTCATCTAGCGATGTTGTGCAGTATTGGGCGTAATTAATGTTGCAGGAAATCTGTGGATGTCGTACTACGCCAAAACTTTTAGTTTATTGTGACACGCAACTACGTCATAAAATGTTGACCCGTAGGTTTATTTGGGGGAAGAGACCAAACAGCGAGGTTATCGGTCTCATAGAGATTAAGGAAGGATGGGGAAGGAAGTCGGCCGTGCCCTTTCAAAGGAACCATACCGGCATTTGCCTGGAGCGATTTAGGAAAATCACGGAAAACCTAAATCAGGATGGCCGGACGCGGGATTGAACCGTCGTCCTTCTGAATGCGAGTCCCGTGTGCTAACCACTGCGCCACCTCGCTCGGTGTGGACCCGTAATTGAGACTGTTACAGAATACAGAGTAGACGTACTGCAGGCCAGCTCCATTACAGAGTATTCTGATTTGATCTCTGGCATACAGGAAAAATTATGGCTGGCCTTAAAGAATACTAAGAACGTGATTTTACACAACTGTGCAAAATATTCGAATCAAAATAGGATGTAAAGAAAGATAGCCAAAAATGCACAGTCCCCGATGAATTTGCAGTTTCTCAAAAAAACTGATTCGAATATCGGCTTCCAAAGAAGTCGCAATAGTGGCTCAATACTGCGCCACGAAATCGGCTTGCTGTTGGGTACCCATCATTGTTTTGATTAATAACTTGGTCTTTCAATGCCACGGCTATGTTAGTTACAGAAAGTTACGTTAAGATTCAACAGATTTTTGAATGCAAAACGAATAGTAATTCATATTTGTAATTATAACTTTTTATGTACATGATAACTATTTGACTTTATGTGTTATGTAAGGGGTTATGCCACAAACTAAAGCATTTGATAACACACATGACAATACATAAGCTCTTCAGTACATCAGTTGTACATGTGACGACATACGACAGGCACAGTCAAATATTTTAACTACCGTTTACCTTTTGTATTAATGTTAAAAATAATATTTTGTAACCACACTTCAGCTTCACAGAAATGCTGATTTCCAAAGTTGGGAACCACCTTCACTTTATAAAAAAATTTAAACCAGAGCAATAGCTAGTCAAGGGGAGTTGGGACACCCTATTCCGACAATGTTAAATTTAGTGATTTGGCTTCACAGTATTTCACTAATGTCTGTAGCCATTGACATGAAACTTTTACAGGACATTAAACTGTATCGTCTGCGTCTACTGAATTGTAATAATTGCATTTCAGCCACAGCTTTCGGAAAAACAATTTTTTAACTACACAGTTAAAATTTTGTGTAATTTTTTGTACGTTATCCTAAATAACTTTAACTATACATGGCATTATGTTTTTCTTTTAGTTCAGTAGACTCAGGATATGTGTGTTATTACTCCCTGAAAATTTAAATGCTCTACTCCGAGTGGTTTCTGAGATTTAGGGAAAAATGCAATAGAAAACCTAAATTTTCAGGAACGGCTTCTAAAGTTTCAAAAGACTGTAACGCACTTAATATATGCTTAATTTGTTATTTGTAGTCACTCAGAAGCATCCTGCACCATATTTTATACCATCCTCTTGATCTTTATCCAAGTCTTTTCTTCTTTTCTTCTTTCTGGACTCCTTAGTGGCCAACTGTGCTGCATACTCTGCTTTATCAATGCGAACCTTGTCCTTCCGTTCAAGTTCTCTGCTGCAGTTTGCTCCAGGATTAATTCCCATATGCCTGTAGCACGTTCACCGTACTAATGTTGCCATCATTAAAACCAATTAGATGAACACTGAGCCCGCACTTTAGTGTCTTCATTCCGACAAAAATATTTTTTGGTAAGCGAGTCCATATGATTATTGAACGACTCATTGAGATTTGGAGTCTGATCATGGAGACACTTCTTCAGTAATTCCGGATTTGCCAGGTCTCTGTAAATACACTACTGGCCATTAAAATTGCTACACCAAGAAGAAATGCAGTTGATAAAAGGGTATTCATTGGACAAATATATTATACTAGAACTGACATGTGATTACATTTTCACGCAATTTGGTGCATGGATCAGTACCCAGAACAAACACCTCTGGCAGTCATAACGGCCTTGACACGCCTGGGCATTGAGTCAAACAGAGCTTCGATGGCATGTACAGGTACAGCTGCCCATGCAGCTTCAACACGATACCACAGTTCATCAGGAGTAGTGACTGGCGTATTGTGACGAGCCAGTTGCTCGGCCACCATTGACCAGACGTTCTCAGTTGGTGAGAGATCTGGAGAATGTGCTGGCCAGGATAGCAGTCGGACATTTTCTATATCCAGAAAGGCCCGTACAGGACCTGCAACATGCGGTCGTGCATTATCCTGCTGAAATGTAGGGTTTCGTAGGGATCGAATGAAGGGTAGTGCCACGGGTTGTAACACATCTGAAATGTAACGTCCACTCTTCAAAGTGGCGTCAATGCGAACAAGAAGTGACCGAGACGCGTAACCAATGGCACCCCTTACCGTCTCGCCGGGACATAAGCCAGTATGGCGATGACGAATACACGCTTCCAAAGTGCGATCACCGGAATGTCGCCAAACACGGATGCGACTATCATGATGCTGTAAAGAGAACCTGGTTTCTTCCGAAAAAATGACGTTTTGCCAGTCGTGCACCCAGGTTCGTCGTTGACTATACCATCGCAGGCCCTCCTGTCTGTGATGCAGCGTCAAGGGTAACCGAGGGCCGTGGTCTCCGAGCTGATAGTTCATGCTGCTGCAAACGTCGCCGAACTGTTCGTGCAGATGGTTGTTGTCTTGCAGACGTCCCCATCTGTTAATTCAGTGATCGAGACGTGGCTGATCGATCCGTTACAGCCATGAGGATAAGGAGCCTGTCATCCCGACTGCTAGTGATACGAGGCCGTTGGGATCCAGCACGGCGTTCAGTATTACACTTGTGAACCCACCGATTCCATATTCTGCCAACAGTCATTGGATCTCGACCAACGCGAGCAGCAATGTCGTGATACGATAAACCGCAATCGCGATAGGCTACAATCCGGCCTTTATCAAAGTCGGAATCGTGATGGTACGCATTTCTCCTCCTTACACGAGTTATCACAACAACGTTTCAGCAGGGAACGCCGGTCAACTGCTGTTTGTGTTTGAGAAATCGGTTGGTAACTTTCCTCATGTCAGCACATTGTAGGTGTCGCCATCGGCGCCAACCTTGTGTGAATGCTCTGAAAAGCTTTTGCAGATCACAGCATCTTCTTCCTGTCGGTTAAATTTCGCGTCTGTAGCACGTCATCTTCGTGGTGTTGCAGTTTTAATGGCCAGTAGTGTAGGTTTTATGATATCCATAACTGCTGCGGAGATGGATTGTATATGGCTGTATGAACTGTTTGAGTACTGCGTATTGCGGTAATTGCACCATGAATCAGGTGCAGGAGGGCAAAGGTGATGTACTGGTTTTTCATCAGTTGACAGTCTGTGGAAGAAGCTAACCCATAATGCCTGCTTCATTTTCAACACATTCTTTAATTTTTAATGGACATCCGATAATGCTGCTGTAGTTCGTCAATCGTATTGTCTGTCAGAAAGTTTCTTATCTCTCAAACTTTGTTTCAACTTCCTCAACCTGGTGCTTATCCTCTCCTGGACATGACCAATATAAACTCGTAATTTAACCTTTATAAAACAGCAATCCACAGCCTTCTATATAAAACATTACCGATTTTATTAAATCTTGAAGTAATGCGCGTAAAATTTTAGCATTTTCAACCGGTGTAGATTACATTTAAAAAATAAAATAAAGTAATTCCCATGTGAGTTTACAAGTGATATATATGTCATTTTATTCGGAAAATTACAAATTTTATAGTGAGATAAAAATCCGAAACTGTGAAAAGTTTTTTCCGTTCTAACTCCTCTTAAAGCATTTATTAACAGTTACTTACCAAATATTTTGTGTCAAATATTTACGAAAACAGGAAATTTTGATGGCGAATGCATCAATGTGAGCGTACTGTCGTGCTGCTCAAACTACTGGAGCACAATTCTACCCTTGTCTCACGGAGACTTGTCCCGCTGGAAAAAAGCCGTCGCCGTCAGGAAAGTAACCAAGAATGAAGGGACACGAGTGGTCTGGAACTATGTTCACGTAGTACACAGCTGTTGTGGTGCGTTAGGTTACTACTACTGATCTAGTGGTAACCCGGGTGAATATCTCGCATAGCACGATACTGCCCTCACTGGCCGGCACAACCATCCACACTGTGGAACAATTATCCAGATACACCCGACCGGATGAAACGTTTCTATTGATCTACCCCAAATCTCTATGGGATTGTTACCACTACAGTAGTAACTGACGTTGTTGTTGGGTCAACACGCGAACACGTAAGGTCGTCTTCTGCGAAGCCCCGTGTTCAACAATGCGCGCTGGACGGTGTTCTCCGGAACAATGTACCAGCCGAACAGGGAGGGTGTCGACAGATCTGCCAAAGATCGCCACCTATCCTAATTTGCAGAGTGGGCATGCCTCCAAGCTTCGGTGAGCAATTCGGTGGCCGAACTTCCCCAGGTGGTTATTCTCGGCCAGCAATGCCGAACTATTTATTCATTCCATTTATCCCACGTATTGTCATTAGAATTGTTCCATATTCGTCTCTACTTCACGTACGTATATTCCTTACCGAGTTACGTGTCCACAGCGTCATGGCGAGGCATTAGAGTTGTGCTCTACTAAGACTACCTAAACATACTATTAGGTAGTTTTGGTACAGTACGAAAATGACATAGTAAATAATAGAATTACCGGTAGTATTGGTAGCATTGGTAGAGCAAAAAATATAAATGAATGCGTGAGAGGGGAACTGGAAGCCGACGACTTCCCCTTTATTTTTTTTTTTTTGTTTTGCACATAATCAGAACCACAGATTCATTATAACCACACATCGTTCAGTTTTAGTCCGTTGTGCACTGTATGTCCTTAAAAAAATATAAACTGCATTTTATATCCAAAAAAATTTGCCGCTCACTCAACTACTCCGCTTGCCTGTAACCAAAACAATTAGTTCTGATGCACAAAAAGAAAAAAAACTAAATAATTATTTATTTGAATGCATAGTGTCGGTTTCTTCGAAAGAACAGACACCACGCAGATGCAGCAGCTGTGAAACACTACATGTAAATCGAAGGGGGATCACTGCTATAAGCTGCATCGGTACATTAAGCGGAATTAACAGCGACGAGCGAAAATGTGTACCGGACCGGGGGATCGACCATGAGGCTTACCGAGACAGTCTGTGCAGTTGCGATAAAGCTGTGTCCCAGACGCCGCAGTGCTGCCGCACCTGCCTGGTAAATAGGAGATCCCCGGTTCGAGTCCCGATCTGGTGCACATTATCGCTCGTCGCCGCTGATTCCGTTTAATGTCCCGATGCAGTTGATATTAGTGATCCCCCTTCGATTTGCATACAATTAATTATTGTTGTTATACTTAGCTCCCTGGCACTAGAAAGTACAGGCCGTGGAGCTATTCCTGACAATGTTCTTTTTTCCAAAATTATTGGCAAGCCTTTCAGATTGGCTGCTGTCCAAAAAGCCGAAGTCTATATGGGACAACTAAAGCTATTTCCGGTGCTGCTCGATGCAATGCGAGGGGAGCCATCAGTAGCTTGCACCAGTGGCTCGGCGGCAAGGAACTCCTTGAGACCACATCTGATTCGACTGGTACCACAGCGCTTCGTGCAGTGCTCTTAGTGACTCAGCTGTTACACGACTCAAGAGCCACCCTCATGGCTTCAGTTTTCCCAGTACCTCTCTCCTACTTTCCTAACTTCACAGAAATTCTCGTTCACATGCCTTGCTAGATTAGCACTCCTGGAAGAAAAGTTCTGTACAGATAGGCCTGAGCCACGGCCCAAGTGTTGTTTCCATATTGACTCTTCCACTCTGTAGTGGAGTGTGCGCTGTTCCGAAATTTCCTGGTAGATTAAAACTGTGTGCCGAACCTTGTAACTGGCCGACAGAAGTGCAGGAGAGATTCTGTAACGTCAGGAAATTATAAGAGACCTGTTGGCACAAGTGAAACAATGAGTGCGCGATCAAGACAGTGTTGACAAAGGTCCAAGCATACGGAATAGGTTCTCACAAAGAATCTCTTGAGTCCGAGGTCGCAGATTCAATCTTTTTGTAGGAGTCATTTGAAAAAGTTATATTGACAGTTATCAAAGGAAAAATATTAGCCCCTAATGACTCACCATGTGCATCAGGAGACAGAAAATGAGTGTCGCGGAAGTCAAGATATCAACATCCTATGCGATTTATGTATTAAATTTGACAAAATGGACATCGTCAACATTCAATAAATGTTCAGAATAAATCATTAACTTGCAATACGAACGCCGAATGCAAAATGGCGCGTCACAGTGAGCACAAAGGTTCGCACCGTCAAGATGGAAGGCGAATTCCTTGGCAGCTACGAACCGAGCAGGACGTCCAGCTAATATCCACCCTTAAAGAATGCATATAGGATAATATTGGTGTCACGGGATTATGAGAACTGATGGATCGAGATAGCACACAATCGAGTGCGAAACAGTCTGTTATGAAACTGGCTATCCTTTCAGGCATGGCTGCAGATAGTGCGTTAATGTTTTATAGTCACGGAAACGAACATCCTGGCTCAATTTATCCACTGGTTCCAGGTGGTATGAATTACAATGTTACTCACGCATAGTTTGCTCTAAAGGAGTATGATTTTTATATCCAGAGCAGGAATCAAGGAAAAGCAAGTTATTTTTACCAGCTATTGGCCAAAAGCAGAGTTTAGACCATAGCTGTAGTTCTCTTACGCCTATTTTTCCATTCTTGTTTTGTATGACGTGAATACTCCATAATGTTCTTGCAAGATCACGTACACGAGAAAGAATCGAAAGGGGCAGAGCACCAACTTCTTGTAGCACAATAAATAACTTTCCAGCCAGTTTACCATCAAGGATAACAGTTGTTATAATTGTATACGAATGCGTTAAGGCATTAATATTACTTGATCTTCGTAAAACTCTCTAGGTACCTATAACTTCCAAGGCTCTTTTCATATGTATTTCTTCTTCAAATCCCGATTGGTCGTAATTGAAAAGTAATTCCTTACTGAACAGTTGAATAAGTTTGTTTAACTCGTACACAAATTTTCGGGCCGATTCTGCAGTTTTATGTGCACTTTCTTTGAAATTTCGTTGCCTTATGTCTTCCAGTTCTGTAGCATTGTTGAAGGTACTTTTCCTATGAAATTATTTTAATGGTTCAAATGGCTCTGAGCACTATGGGAATTAACATCTGTGGTCATCAGTCCCCTAGAACTTAGAACTACTAAAACCTAACTAACCTAAGGATATCACACACATCCATGCCCGAGGCAGGATTCGAACCTGCGACCGTAGCAGTAATTATTTTAATCTGTTTGGCACCCAACTTGATGTGCATAACGTAGTAGGTCGCTGTCAAGTACATCCCGTAAATTGTATCGCGCATCCTTGAAACGTGAAGACTCCCGTTTTTGTGACAAGTGTGAGCTTATACGACTTCACAGATTTCACTGACTCATTTTGCAGAAACGCTAATATTTCAACTACAACTAGTTTCTCATTCTAGAAAATGCCTTGGGTTCCTTTCTGACAAAATTCCAACTTCGCCAACTGTTGTTGTAGTTAGAATGCAATGTTTGCCTCGTTCATCGTCATTGCTCTGCTTTGTATCAACACCGGTAGCACTTTAGCACTGCTGTGAGTTACTCGTCAACAAAGCAGTTCACCTACGCTCCGTAGCCTCATGCTCTAGTCACCCTGGATACCTTGCATACCTTGGATACCTCCAGTCGAGCCCATGTTGCCATCAGCAGCCAGTATTGTGGCTGCTTCGTAGAGGTGTACAAATTCTTCTTCCAGCCCTCCTGCCTCTCAACGCAAACATTAAAGAATCTCAGTCTGCCGTAATTGAGACAAGAGTGCATGTATACTGAAACACAGTGGTTCAAACTGGTCGTCTTGGGTTTCTGAAAAACTGGCAAGCTGCAACGGGACCCGATCAGTCTTCTGCAACTGACAACAGGTTGCGCTATCAATCCACGTGTCTACGATATAGCCAGGTATATGTTTGAGTAGGCAGTCCCATTGCAGCTTGTTGTGGAGGTAAGTTCTTATGGGACCGAACTGCTGAGGTCAACGGTGCCTAGGCATAGACACTACTTAAACTAACTTACGCTAAGACGCACACGCACACGCCCGAGGCAGGGCTCGAACCTCCGACGGGGGGGAGGGGGGGGGGGGGGAGGGCGTGATCCGTGGCAAGGAGCCCTGTACCGCACGACTATTCGGCGCCGCATTCAATGCAGCTCATTTAACCGCAACAGTGGGGGCAGAAAGTGAACAAACCAAGCTTACAGACTGGGAAAAGTTTTCGTGTGTTTATGAGGTAGCTTCAAATAAATCAGTAGGTGTCTTGCAACGCAAATTGTGTAAAAAGCTACTAGACACTCATTCTGGAACTTAGAGTATTTTACATGTTTGTAAATTTGGCCAGCAATTTCCTCACTACAGAAATATTTTGAAAGAGGACGGAGACCTGTTGTGGTCTTCAGTCCTGAGACTGGTTTGATGCAGCTCTCCACGCTACTCTATCCTGTGCAAGCTTCTTCATCTCCCAGTACCCACTGCAGCCTACATCCTTCTGAATCTGCTTAGTGTATCCATCTCTTGGTCTCCCTCTACGATTTTTACCCTCCACGCTGCCCTCCTATACTAAATTGGTGATCCCTTGATGCCTCAGAACATGTCCTACCAACCGATTCCTTTTTCTGATCAAGTTGTGCCACAAACTTCTCTTCTCCCCAATCCTATTCAATACTTCCTCATTAGTTATGTGATCTAATCTTTTTAATCTTCAGCATTCTTCTGTAGCACCACATTTCAAAAGCCTCTATTCTGTTTTAGTCCAAACTACACTCCTGGAAATGGAAAAAAGAACACATTGACACCGGTGTGTCAGACCCACCATACTTGCTCCGGACACTGCGAGAGGGCTGTACAAGCAATGATCTCACGCACGGCACAGCGGACACACCAGGAACCGCGGTGTTGGCCGACGAATGGCGCTAGCTGCGCAGCATTTGTGCATCGCCGCCGTCAGTGTCAGCCAGTTTGCCGTGGCATACGGAGTTCCATCGCAGTCTTTAACACTGGTAGCATGCCGCGACAGCGTGGACGTGAACCATATGTGCAGTTGACGGACTTTGAGCGAGGGCGTATAGTGGGCATGCGGGAGGCCGGGTGGACGTACCGCCGAATTGCTCAACACGTGGGGCGTGAGGTCTCCACAGTACATCGATGTTGTCGCCAGTGGTCGGCGGAAGGTGCACGTGCCCGTCGACCTGGGACCGGACCGCAGCGACGCACGGATGCACGCCAAGACCGTAGGATCCTACGCAGTGCCTTAGGGGACCGCACCGCCACCTCCCAGCAAATTAGGGACACTGTTGCTCCGGGGGTATCGGCGAGGACCATTCGCAAACGTCTCCATGAAGCTGGGCTACGGTCCCGCACATCGTTAGGCCGTCTTCCGCTCACGCCCCAGCATCGTGCAGCCCGCCTCCAGTGGTGTCGCGACAGGCGTGAATGGAGGGACGAATGGAGACCTGTCGTCTTCAGCGATGAGAGTCGCTTCTCCCTTGGTGCCAATGATGGTCGTATGCGTGTTTGGCGCCGTGCAGGTGAGCGCCACAATCAGGACTGCATACGACCGAGGCACACAGGGCCAACACCCGGCATCATGGTGTGGGGAGCGATCTCCTACACTGGCCGTACACCTCTGGTGATCGCCGAGGGGACACTGAATAGTGCATGGTACATCCAAACCGTCATCGAACCCATCGTTCTACCATTCCTAGACCGGCAAGGAAACTTGCTGTTCCAACAGGCCAATGCACGTCCCCATGTATCCCGTGCCACCCAACGTGCTCTAGAAGGTGTAAGTCAACTACCCTGGCTAGCAAGATCTCCGGTTCTGTCCCCCATTGAGCATGTTTGGGACTGGATGAAGCGTCATCTCACGCGGTCTGCACGTCCAGCACGAACGCTGGTCCAACTGAGGCGCCAGATGGAAATGGCATGGCAAGCCGTTCCACAGGACTACATCCAGCATCTCTACGATCGTCTCCATGGGAGAATAGCAGCCTGTATTCCTGCGAAAGGTGCATATACACTGTACTAGTGCCGACATTGTGCATTCTCTGTTGCCTGTGTCTATGTGCCTGTGATTCTGTCAGTGTGATCATGTGATGTATCTGACGCCAGGAACGTGTCAATAAAGTTTCCCCTTCCTGGGACAATGAATTCACGGTGTTCTTATTTCAATTTCCAGGCGTGTATTTATAGTCCATGTTTCACTTCCATACATGGCTACACTAAATACAAATACTTTCAGAAATGACTTCCTGACATTTAAATCTATACTAGATGTTAACAAATTTCTCATCTTCGGAAACGCTTTCCTTGCCATTGCCAGTCTACATTTTATATCCACTCTACTTCGACCATCATTAGTTATTTTGCTCCTGAAATAGCAAACTTCCTTTACTAATTTAAGTGTCTCATTTCCTAATCTAATTCCCTCAGCATCACCTGACTTAATTCGACTACTTTCCATTATCCTCGTTTTGCTTTTGTTGATGTTCATCTTATACCCTCCTTTCAAGACACTGTCCATTCCGTTCAACTGCTCTTCCGAGTCCTTTGCTGTCTCTGACAGAAATACAATGTCATCGGCGGACCTCAAAGTTTTTATTTCTTCTCCATGGATTTTAATACTACTCCATTTTTTTCTTTTGTTTCCTTTATTGCTTGCTCAATATACAGATAGAATAACATCGGGGATAGGCTACAACCGTGTCTCACTCCCTTCCCAACCAGTGCTTCCCTTTCATACCCCTCGACTCGTATGACTGCCATCTGGTTTCTGTACAAATTATAAATAGCCTTTCGCTCCCTGTATTTTACCCCTGACACCTTCAGAATTTGAAAGTATTCCAATCAACATTGTCAAAAGTTTTCTCTAAGTCTACAAATGCTAGAAACGTAGGTTTGCCTTTCCTTAATCTTTCTTCTACGATAAGTCGTAGGGTCAGTATTGCCTCACGTTTTCCAACATTTCTTCGGAATCCAAACTGATCTTCCCGAAGTCGGCTTCTATCAGTTTTTCCATTCGTCTGTAAAGAGTTCGCGTTAGTATTTTGCAGCTGTGACTTATTAAACTGATAGTCAACACCTGCTTTCTTTGCGATTGGAATTATTATATTCTTCTTGAACTCTGAGGGTATTTCGCCTGTCTCATACATCATGCTCACCAGATGGTAGAGTTTTGTCACGACTGGTTCTTCCAAGCCTGTCAGTAGTTCTAATGAAAAGCTATCTACTCCGGGGGCCTTGTTTCGACTCAGGTCTTTCAGTGCTCTGTCAAACTCTTCACGCAGTATCGTATCTCCAATTTCATCTTCATCTACATCCTTTTCCATTTCCACAATATTGTCCTCAAGTACATCGCCCCTGTATAGACTATATACTCCTTCAACCTTTCTGCTTTCCTTTCTTTGCTTAGAACTGGGTTTCCATCAAAGCTCTTGATATTCATGCCAGTGGTTCTGCTTTCTCCAAAGGTCTCTTCCAAAGGTCTCTTTAATTTTCCTGTAGGCAGTATCTATCTTACCTCTAATGAGATAAGCCTCTACATCCTTACATTTGTCCTCTATCCATCCCTGCTTAGCCATTTTTCACTTCCAGTCGATCTCATGTTTGAGCCGTTTGCATATCTTTTTGCCTGCTTCACTTGCTGCATTGTTGTATTTTCTCCTTACATCAATTAAATTCAGTATCTCTTCCGTTACCCAAGGATTTCTACTAGCCCTCGTTTTTTTACCTACTTGATCCTCTGCTGCCTTCACTATTTCATTCCTCAAAGCTACCCATTCTTCTTCTACTGTATTTCTTTCCCCCATTCCTGTCAGTTGTTCCCTTATGCACTCCCTGAAACTCTGTACAACCTCTGGTTTAGTCAGTTTATGCAGATCCCATCTTCTAAAATTCCCACTTTTTTGCAGTTTCTTCAGTTTTAATCTACAGGTCATAACCAATAGATTGTGGTCAGAGTCCACATCTGCCCCTGGAAATGTCTTACAATTTAAAACCTGGTTCCTAAATCTCTGTCTTACCATTATATAATCTGATACCTTTTAGTATCTCCAGGGTTATTCTATGTATACAACCTTCTTTCATGATTCTTGAACCAATTGTTAGATATGAGTAAGTTATGCTGTGCGCAAAATTCTACCAGCCGGCTTCCTCTTTCATTTCTTAGTCCCATTCCATATAGACCTACAATGTTTCCTTCTCTTCCTTTTCCTACTCCCAAATTCCAGTCACCCATGACTATTAAATTTTCGTCTCCCTTCACTACCTGAATAATTTCTTTTATCTCATCATACATTTCATTAATTTCTTCGTCATCTGCGGAGCTAGTTGGCAATAAACATTTACTACAGCAGTAGGCGTGGGCTTCGTGTCTATCTTGGCCACAATAATGAGTTCACTATGCTGTTTGTAGTAGCTTACCCTGGTTCTTAAATCTCTGTCTTACCATTACATAATCTATCTGATTCCTTCTAGTATCTCCAGGATTCTTCCACGTATATAACATTCTTTTATGATTCTTGAACCAAGTGTTAGCTATAATTAAGTTATGCTCTGTGCAAAATTCCACCAGGCGGCTTCCTCTTTCGTTTCTTACACCCAATCCATATTCACCTACTACGTTTCCTTCTCTCCCTTTTCCTACTGACGAATTCCAGTCACCCATGACTATTAAATTTTCATCTCCCTTCACTACCTGAATATTTTTTTTTTATCTCATCATACATTTCTTTAGTTTCTTCATCTGCAGAGCTAGTTGGCATATAAACTTGTAAGTGTGGGCTTCGTGTATCTTGGCCACAATAATGCATTCGCTGTGCTGTTTGTAGTAGCTTACCCGCATTCCTATTGCTTTATTCATTATTAAACCTAGTCCTGCATTACCCCATTTGATTTTGAATTTATAACCCTGTATTCACCTGACCAAAAGTCTTGTTCCTCCTGCCACCGAACTTTACTAATTCCCACTGTATCTAACTTTAATCTATCCATATTCATATCAGCGCACACTCCGCTGCAGAGTGAAAATCTCATTCTGGAAATATCCATTTCACTTTTTTAAATTTTCTAACCTGCCTGCCGGATTAAGGGATCTGACATTCCACGCTCCGATCCGTAGAACGCCAGTTTTCTTTCTCCTGACAACGATGTCCTCTTGAGTAGTCCCCGCCCGGAGATCCGAATGGGGGACTATTTTACTTCCGGAATATTTTACCCAAGAGGACACCATCATCATTTAATCATACAGTAAAGCTGCATGCCCTCGGGAAAAATTACGGAAGTAGTTTCCCCTTGCTTTCAGCCGTTTGCAGTACCAGAACAGTAGGGCCATTTTGGTTAGTGTTACAAGGCCAGATCAATCATTTAGATTGTGGCCCCTGCAACTACTGAAAAGGCTGCTGCCCCTCTTCAGGAACCATACGTTTGTCTGGCCTCTCAACAGATACCCCTCCGTTGTGGTTGCACCTACGGTACGGCTATCTGTGTTGTTGAGGCACGCAAGCCTCCCCACTAACGGCAAGATCCATGGTTCATGGAGGGGGGG
The DNA here is from genome assembly GCF_023897955.1 of Schistocerca gregaria. Lineage (NCBI taxonomy): Eukaryota > Metazoa > Arthropoda > Insecta > Orthoptera > Acrididae > Schistocerca > Schistocerca gregaria. The sequence continues at coordinate 775,131,350 of NC_064920.1, forward strand.
AGGACGAAGACCTAGTGACTGACAATTGTGTGAAAATATAGCTTTCTAAATATACGGCAAACAGTGATGAAAGAGGGAAGCATATGGCTCAGTCGATATTAAAAACTACGTTCAGGTGGTATGCAATGTAGTGCGAAGAGAGTTTCGTATGAAAAGAATGCTTCGACTTTTAGACATGTACTTTTTAGATTGACATTATATGAAGAACAATCTTCGTTATTTCTAAAATGCATTTCGGGTATTTAGAATAAATTACTCATGTTTTGGCCACTTAGGATGAATTCAGCAAACCAGCAATATGCACCGTGGAAAAATTATTTAACATTGGTGTAACTGGGTTTATGTTAGGTTGAAACACGCTAAGGTTACAGAAACGACACATCGAAAACCGTAGTTTGGCTGGCGTTGTAGTATAACAGTCATCTTCAAGTTTTTAAGTGCAAAGGATCTCGATTTTCAGTGATGGTTCTGCATATTACAGAATGCATACATTAGAGGAGCCCTGATGATGGTTCTAAATGAGGATAACCGGTGGTCTTCTAGTTGAAAATGGGTGAAGTTGCAGAGAAAAATGTTCCTACCTAAATAATTAAATAAGCCTGAAATACAACTAAATGGAAAAAGGTAAACTAAAATCCACAATTTTCTGGGCTACAATGACCCAAAATGAATACATATTATATTGGGCCTCGTCTTGCGATACGCCGGTAGAAAATTCTTCCGAACTCTACTCATAATACTACAGTTAAAACGTAAGGAATAATTCGCTACGTAGCCCAGCACTGCGGGAAAACTGGCGGGCAGACAGGCTGGCAAGCACGACTTCCTTAGCCTGCTTGGGCTGAGCGTAGCTTGGCTTGGATTACGGTAAAGTAGCCTGCCCGCTCGACTGGAAACGCGCGGCAGCTTGCCTGCCTGGCTAACAGGCGAGTATGGTCAGGCTAAAAGCGGGATGTGTATACCTCTGTTGCATGGTAGACAATGTGTGGGACGTCGAATGCCGTAAACGCCACTGGCGTTCCTTGTCATATATGAGAGTCGATCGAACAATTCTTAAGTGATCGAGCCCATTATCTGCGACCGTTTTCTGATGATGCTGGAAGTTTATGTGGATGAGTAGGACAAACAATGTTCGAATACACACGTTTATTCAATACCTACGAATAACATTACCAAGCGAAGTGAAAAGAAAATTGGTAGTAGGGAACGAGAATGATTTCGGTTTACTGGGATAATTCTAGGAAAGTGTCTTCTTTCTACTTTTTTAGCATATGTGTCCTACCGCGCGTTTCAACTGGTAGTTCTCCTTCTCCTGTTCTCAGTATTTTCCTTGATGTGTTTGTATGTTGGTCCTCTTCTGATGTCATCCACCATAAACATGCTTTGTGGTTTCAATCACAAGTAACAAAGCGTACGCATATTTAAACATGAAATACAATGGTGTAAAATTTTGTTGTAGTTACCTGACACTGACACAGCAGAGACAGCGATGTGCTATTTCAATGAATTCTGTTTTTTTGCATCATATTTATTACGCAACATCGCATATATTCTGATCTGAGGATGACTGGAAACGATCGAAACTAGTTACATTTTTTTCCTATAGGCGATCATGCCTAACAAAAATTTTCGAAAAAATAAAAGTTTGGCGTCTGACGGGGATTCAAACACAGCACCTAGCCCTATTGATAACTTAGTACAATCAAATGTTGGATGTTGACATTTTTCACGAGTAGCGAGGTGATTGGATCTGGAATGACGAGACAAAAACGTTCTGTTTTACCGGGATTCGAACGCAGAACCTATCGTAGTAATTTTCCAGTCATGAATAGACGTTAAATATCGGGTTATTTCCACCAATAGCGGGATGCGCACATGCAAGTAACGAAGCGAAAAGTTCTGTGCTGACTCGACTGAACGCAGTCCATATCATTCAATGCATACATTGTTTTTTATGTTTTGCTGTATCTGTCTTCAATGTTACATCTAAAATGTGAGCTTAGTATTTTACTATTTTATCATTTCTATTACTTAGTTACATGCTCCAGGGATCTTTTGCACGATAGATCGTAATGATGTGGAACGAATCATTTACATTCACGTCGCAAATCCTGAACATTTGTAAGGTTCTTTTTTTTCTTTTCTTTTCTTTTTACAAAAAGAAAAAAGATATGTTCAGATGTGAGATATTAATTCGTATTCACCATATTTTACACATTACAGTAATAGAATTTCTTCTATGGAATAGAAGGAGTTGCCAAGGAGAAATTTTTTTAAGTTTGTTATCAAATTTTACATTTCTGTCTTTCAGACATTTTATGTCACTGGGTAAGAAACCAAAAAAAAATTTGTTGCACCACTGTGCACCCCTTTTTGTGCTAAAAACAACCTTAATGTGCAGTAATGAATGTCATTTTTCCTTCCGGTATTGTAATAAAGCACTCAATTGTGCCTTTTGAGCTGTAGTGGATTATGTACAACGAATTTCATGAAGAAATAAATATACTCTGAAGCAATAGTCGCAATGAGCAACTCCTTAAACAGATGTCTACAAGATAATCGTGGGTGAGCACATTTTTACAGCACGTTTTTTTGCAATGAGGACTTTCTTAAAGTTGAGTTACCCCAGAACATTATTCTATACGCCATTATTTAATGAAAAATACTCAAAATGCATCAACTTACTGATTTTTCTCTCCCCAAGATTTGCAGTGATTCTAAGCACAAATGTCGCAGAACTAAGTCGTTTTAGGAGCTCCAAAATGAGTGTTTTTTCCAATTTAAATTGTCATCAATATGGACCTGTAAAAATTTTGAAGTTTACACCTTATTTATTATTTGCTCATTATGTATTATACCTATCATTGATGTAATACCTCTAGATGTGCAGAACTGAGCATCTTCTGTCTTTTGAAAATTGAGGGTCAATCATACTTTTAAGCGCTTTGTTTGCCATTGCTTCTGTTTCTGTATGTATGCGGGGATTAATTACAATACTAGTGTCATCTACAAAAAGAACTAATTCTGCTTGTTATACACTAGACGGAAGATCTTTTACATATACGAGGAACCAGAATTATGAGCCTGGACTAGATTGTATCAATAAGTACAACTTTCTGCTACTTTTGGTTAGGTACGACATTATCCACTGGTTGACAATGCCATCAGCCCCATAAAACATCAATTTATCTAGGAGAATACTGTGATTCACACAGTCAAATGGCTTGGAGAGGTCGCAGAAAACAACCTGCGCTATTTTGTTATTTAATGCTTGTAAAATCTGATGAGTGAACGTGTAAATGACATTCTCAGAAGAGCAACCCTTCTGAAACCCAAACTGTGATTTGCTAAGGATACTGTTGTTAAGATGAGACACTATTCTAGAATACATCATCTTCTAAAAAAAAAAATTGGAGAATGATGTCAGCAGTACTATGCGCGTCTCACAGAACTGTTGTCGGTCAGCGTCTGGCAGTCAAACATCTGGAAATCTATGGTGAGTCGAGGGCAAGCATCAAACTACATTATAACTAAGCTGATTATCGAAATCGAGTTTCGTATCAGTATATGGAAAGAGAATGTAAAAGTAAATTCAACAGCGTTGTTTACATGTCTTTCAGATGGTTCAAATGGCACTAAGCACTATGGGACTTAACATCTGAGGTCATCAGTCCCCTTGACTTAGAACTACTTAAAACTAACTAACCTAAGGACATGACACATCCATGCCCGAGGCAGGATTCGAACCTGCGACCGTAGCAGCGTGGTGGTTCCGGACTGAAGTGCCTAGAACCGCTCGGCCACAGTGGCCGGCTACATGTCTTTAACAACTGTTTATAACATGAAGTAATCATAGTAAGAAGATTTGTGAAGGTCATTAACCAGGAGACTTATACTTTAAACACGTCAGAAATGCTTCATATTGTTGGAAGAACGAGTACTTCAAGAATTAAAAGGCTGTCGAAGTATTTTGGCAAATACTTAAAATTTAAACTCTTACTCTCAGTCGGAGATATGTCCTGTGCCTCTCGAGTAAGGCGTCCAGTTCCTAAACAAATGAGCCATATCACTCGGTAACACTTAACAGGTGTGTCTGACTTTCAGGATGGAGCCTGCGGCAGGCAAAAATTTTTTCAAAATGTTTGGAATGTTTATTTTACATTCTCCACGTGTTTACTGCTGTTAAACATTCCTTGTTACATACACCAACTCTACCTCTTGCAACTTGCTTTGTAAGTTTTTGCCCGCTTCATTAGTGAAATGCTTGGTCTAAAAGAAAAAAAAAATTCCAACAATATAAGTACGAGTTATTATTAAACTACTAAATCGCACGATTGTTTAGTTCCAAAACATAACACCACACTAACGTAAGGACGCGGTGGTCTCGCGGTTCTTGACCACAGCAGTTGAGTCCCATAGTGCTCAGAGGCATTTGAACCATATATATATATATATATATATATATATATATATATATATATATATATATATATATATATATATATAGTAGAGAACCTGTACTGCTGAACATGAACATACGAGAGCATTAAAATTCTACATTTGTTAAAAATGCTATACTGCAGAGATCCTTCAAAACAATTGTAGAGAAATTTTACAAATCGGTGCACTCTCTCAGATGGAATTCTTGATTCTGCAGCGGAGTGCACATGTTAAAATTGTGTTACGGACCGGTACTCGAATGTGGAACGTTACCGTTCGCGGGGTATGCTGTTGCCGAAACAGCTATCCAGATACACCATATTTACATTTACATTTACATTTACGTGTTCTGCTAGCCATTTTCCCTTTCCCGTTAGACTCGCAGAAAGAGCGAGAGAAAAACGACTGGCTATATGCCTCCGTGGGACCGCTAATTTCTCTTCTTCAACTCAAATGCGGAATACTGTTGATAAATTTTATACAAGCGATATTTGTGGATGACTGCAGAACGATTCTACTGCCGCCAACATACATTTCGCATAAGGACGGCGAAAACACGATAATTTAAATTTTGAATCTTTTCTCAAAATTACTCCTGACAAATACTTTCGTAATTTCTACAAGCGCTCTTAATTGTCGAAGCGCACGTCATTCCAGCGGTATGAAGTGCTACCGACCTGTTCGATGCATCACAGACGTGCTAGTTAATCACCTTCACAAACAGTCTTCCTATGTTTATTTTACGTCATTGACAATTACTAAACAAATGTACACAACACCAATCAGTTTCGGTTTTCATTCTCTTCAGATTTCTTGTTGAGACTAACCTTGTTTTCGATGGTATGATTAATTATAATGTATTAATATCAGTTTCGTAACAAATATCGGTAACCCAGAATGAGATTTTCACTCTGCAGCGGAGTGTGCGCTGATATGAAACTTCCTGGCAGATTAAAACTGTGTGCCAGACCGAGACTCGAACTCGGGAACTTGCCCGCGAAAGGCAAAGGTCCCGAGTTCGAGTCTCGGTCGGGCACACAGTTTTAATCTGCCAGGAAGTTTCAAACATCGGTAAGGTATATGGATTATAAATGGTCTCACAAATTCACTACTGGCAAAGATTAACATGATACATATACATCTCGATTGTTAAACCACAACTTGGAAGCACACTACTGAAGGCTAACTGCAAACTTTAAATGAAGAAGACGAGTAACCTAATGTGCGAACTGGTTGAATGCTTCCCCAATAATCACTAAAGATTTACACCTGTTGACTACCGGTCGCTGACCGTAAGAGCTTTGTGCAAGACGCCTGTGTAATGACGCACGTAGTACATAAATGGCAAAATAGTAAACTATTAACCTAGTACACGTTAGATATCAACACAAAAGTAAAAAATACAAGAAATTTAGGCAGTGAATATACTTAATACCAACATAAAAGACGAAAAAGTAAAACACACAAATAATTTTAGAAATGAATATACACTATGTGATTAAAAGTCTCCGCGCGACAAAAAAACGTACGTTTTTCATATTAGGTGCATTGTGCTGCCACCTGCTGCCAGATACTCCATATCAGCGACCTCATTAGTCATTAGACATCTTGAGATGGCAGAATGGGGTGCTCCGCGGAACTCGTGGACTTCGAATGTGGTCAGGTGATTGGGTGTGACTTGTGTCATACGTCTGTACGCGAGATTTCCGCACTCCTAAACATCCCCAGGTCCACTGTTTCCGATGTGATAGTGAAGTCGAAACGTGAAGGGACACGTACAGCGCAAAAGCGTACAGACCGACCTCGTCTGTTGACTGACAGAGAACGCCGATAGTTGAAGAGGATCGTAATGTGTAATAGGCAGACATCTATCCAGACCATCACACAGAAATTCCAATATACATCAGGATTCAAGGCAACTATTATGACAGTAAGGCGGAAGGCGAGAAAAGTTCGATTTCATAATCGAGCGGCTGCTCATAAGCCACACATCACGCCATTAAATTCCAAACGACGCCTCTCTTGGTGTAAGGAGCGTAAACATTGGACGATTGAACAGTGAAGAAACGTGGTATGGAGTGACGAATCACGGTACATAATGTGACGATCCGATGGCAGGGTGTGGGTATGGTGAATACTCGGTGAACGTCATCTGCCAGCGTGTGTGGCACCAACAGTAAAATTGGGAGGCAGTGGTGTTATGGTGTGGTCGTGTTTTTCATGGGGGGGACTTGCACTCCTAGTTGCTCTGCGTGTCACTATCACACCACAGGCCTACATTGATGTTTTAAGCACCTTCTTACTTCCCACTGTTCAAGAGCGATTCGGGAATGGCAATTGCATCTTTCAACACGATCGATCACCTGTTCATAATGCACAGCCTGTGGCGCAGTGGTTACGCGACAATAACATCTCTGTAATGGACTGGCCTGCACATAGTCCTGACCTGAATCCTATAGAACGTCTTTGGGATGTTTTGGGACGCCGACTTTGTGTCGGGCCTTACGGACCGGCATCGATACCTCTCCTCAGTGCCGCACTCCGTGAAGAATGGTCTGTCATTCCCAAGGAAAGCTTCCAGAGCCTGTGAGAGTGGAAGCTGTCATCAAGGCTAAGGGTGGCCAAACACCATACTGAATTCCAGTATCACCGATGGAGGGCACCACGAAATTGTAAGTCATTTTCAGCCAGGTTCCGCATACTTTCGATCATATTGTGTATCTTCATTAAGTATTAGCTGTGAAATAAGAAATTGGGAAAATTGTATACGCTATTGTATGAACTCGAAAATCTAATGAACACTCGAATTTGTAAAGCCCGTCAAGAATTTTCTAGGAAGTTAATTTCCATAAACCGAATATTTCATATACTAACATTATATTTTAGCGAAAATATACGTTGTTGGAAATAGAAAAATTGGGGTAACAGAACTATAACAGAGTTATTGTGACAGAATTGCATTTTAAATCCTGAAATAGGGAGATTTAGAGTACCATTAGCTTTAGAAAGAACAAATTTTTGAAAAAGGAAAACGTTTCTTTGGAAGTGGAAAATCTATGTCAGTTTTGAAACAAGCAGAGTCTAATTTTGATGTGCACATGGTTTATAGGTATTGTAAATTTAGAATATTTAGCAGAAGGAAGTGTTTCTACATAAACTATTTACGCTGTTGCCACTATCAGACAGTAAATTATACTTTGAATAATGAAGTTTAGTGCAACATAGTGTCAATAAGAATTTAGCAATTTTATGTACTCATGGTATATGCATGACTAGTTGAAGACAACCACCTGATTCTAGTAACCGATAGTCCACTAAACTTTTCTTCCCTTTCAGGCGATTTTTTGAGTCGAATGGAACAACCAATGTATATGTTCTCTACGGCCTTGTTAAGTTTGTGAATGTTTTCACCCGGTTCCCGGGTTTGAACGGTTTCAGTCTGACTATTACAGTGTCTGGCGGTTACGATGATCATATGAATGTATTCACTCAGTCTCCGGGTTTGAATGAGTTCATTTACACACTTCTCCAGCGTTTTCGGTTGTACATGAACCTTGACTATGGTTGCCAACCTTCTTTTAGAGACGAATAACGATGTTATTTCATGGAGAGGTGAATAAAAAGTATATGTCTCAAAGGGAAGTATCTTAAAATTTATTGAATTTATTTACTTAAATACGAATTTTTCACGTTTCCGGCATTAAATATGGGTTTTTTATGCTTTTAAAGTGTTAATAACTGAATCTAAATTATAAATGTATGTTTAATTAAATGAATAATTTATTGAAGCATTCTCTCTCTCTCTTCACTCCGGTTTCCACGCATCACCGACAATTCTCTTTCGATAAGTGCTGAGGTGGCGTGAACAGAAAACATATAATATGCAGTTTGTTAATTGTTTGGTGACGTAAGCACTTGCCTTTTGAAGCACTTACTGACATTTGTCAGGTGTACCGTATTTTATTTTTGCCGGAAATATTTGTCACCAATGTTAATTTTGTTTGAATTTCTATAAGTGACATAAACCATCCTTGTAGATTAGCATATTGCACTGAATTTATCTGGATAATCAATTTTTATCCAGCCTCTGACCGTGTCAGCATTCTGACCCACACTCAAAGTTCGCTATTAAAGAGAAGCATTTTTGTAAATATGGACGAAAAACTGAACAAACGGGTATTTATTTACTGTCCATAAAAAAACAAATATCGGAACGGAAATAACAGTGATGACAGATAATGACGGAGTTTAACGATAGCAAAACGATCGAGTGTTTTCGCTCATAACTGAATGCGACGGACTGCGTCGACTGTTTTCATTGACTGAATGAACTTATGATAATCCTACGGATTCCTAAAACCACAAGCGAGTGAATCGACTGTTTCCATTCAATGGCTCCCACAGACTAGTTTCATTCAAAAGAATGAATGAGTAGTTCAACCGATAGCTGAAGCCACAACCGACTAGATCGTCAGCGTTACGAATTGCCGTCTTACGGGCCAGGGCTCGTTTCCCGACTGGGTCGGGGGTTTTCTCCACTCAGGGACTGGGTGTTGTACTGTCTTCATGAAATATCCCCATCCGGCGCGCAGGTCGCCCAATGTGGCGTCGAATGTAATAAAACCTGCACCAATGCGGCCGGACCTGCCCCCCAAGGGGCCTCACGGCCAATGACGCCAAACGCTCATTTTCATTTTCCGTTTGTTTATTGTACACTGATAATCCACAACATTCCGCATCCCTTCATGCTTGATGTATTCCGCGACGGCGATGTCATCTTTTACCCGCATAATTGTCCTTTTCTCTGAGCCAGAACTGTGCTACAGAGGTTTCAGGACCATTGCAGTGAACTCACATTGATGTCTGAGCGACCGAATTCTTCTGATGTAAATCGTATGGAACCCACCTGGGTCATTATCGGACGCCATCACCACGTATGTAAATCAGCGGCCCGTTGTTTACTCGATTTATACGACCTGTGCGTAGACATCTAATGCCACATACCTCCATACACCTACCAACAATCTCTCTGATCCCTGTTACGCAGAAACAGTGATGTATTTCGTTCCAAATATTGACAAGCCTTTAAGTTGGTGGTCATAATGTTTTGGTTCATCAATGTAGATGACAGTGAGAAATACGTGTAAAATTTAAATGGTTTTTGTTGCTGTATATGATGATGATGATGGTGTTGATAATGAGTATTGTGGTCGGAATTTCAACAGGGCAACGAGCCCGACAACGATGACTCCGTGCCAGTTACCATTGACCAGCTAAAATAGTTGTATCTGGTTGTATGTTCTTTCGAGCATGGGTTTGAGATAGAAGACATGTAAGAAATTCGAAAACCGAGCCAACCATCGAGATGGGAAATGATGATCTGTTAAAGTCGATCGATACCGGCGTTATAGTCCCGAATAACGGGTATTTTTCGCTCCTATTTCCCTCATTTTCGCAGTCTTTTATGAAGTCACTGAGGCCCATTTTTGTCGCATCCTCAATCCTGTACCGATCGTTATATCCAAGTCTTTCACCTTCAGTAGAATTTTTCAATGTTTGTTCGACGTCTACGTTTATTACTGGAAGTAACAAGAAAAAATAAAAAATAAAATAAAACAACGAAAATCTGTTATTTCAGATTCAGGATGTTCTCAGCGGTTTTAACAGTCAACTTGAACCAGACGAAAAGAGCAGTGTAACTGAAAACCGACTGTTTCAGCGATAACTGCCATTCCTAATCAAAGACCACGTTTTTGCAGTTAACTGAATTTCAGCGCTGTCTTGCAAAACAAAGTGCTGGTGAAGCCGAAGCACGGAGAGCGAAAGATTAACACAAAGTAAGAGATGACGTAAAGCACATCAAACCAGTTAAAAGACAAAATGAATTACTATCAAATCATAACAAAACAACAAACGTATTATTTCTCATATGTCACTGTACATGAAGGGCTTCCATGATATCTTCCTATGGCATGATTCTTTGAATACACGGATATTTATTTCCCACATTTCGTTGTGTGCTCTGGATAACCTCACATATTTGCGCATTCTCATCGCTTCTAATTTGCTGTGTTATACAATCCATTCAGTTTCAGTCCTGACCCATCATTCGCTGACATTGCTCCGTCTGTCACTTGCCACAACATGTTATGGATCACTGACAGACGTTTCTTATCAGTAGATGTGGTATGGCGCTATCAAGGCGTTGACAGGAAATAAGTTAATTGTTGGAAGTTCCTCAGTACTCAACTCATCCTTGCAACGCTGTAGTCGGAATGGTTTTACTAAACAGAAAAATGTATCATGACTGTGTATAGTCAATTATGAGGGATTTGTTCCACTTGTGACACATTGAAGCAGACCACGTCAAAAGAAACTTGAGCTATCACTAATCATCGCTGTCTGTGATGGATAGCTTTTTCAGCCACATTACCTACAATGGGTCCATGATTTGCGACAAATTGACATCACACACCGAATGCAGAAATATAAAAGCTCACTGCCAATGTGTTAGTCCCTCGCAGTTTTGGGCTACTTTCGTTTATGGACAACGCCGTTTTCAATCGCGATTGAACTGCTTTCCTTGATATGAGCTATTTTCTGTCTGAAATCTGCCCTATACTTCACTTGCGGTTAGCTTATTTCGCCCCCTTGTGTATTATCAAACAATATCACACAAATGTTACGTTATATATGGAGATGCAAGCTTTCGGGTTATTATCTGAGTCGTGGCGTCGTGTTGTCGTAGCGTTTAGACCAGTGTCCTACTCGTCAACTTGTCAGTTTCATCTAAGCACGGATAGAGGAATCGTGGAAACATTGGGACAACACGATGTCACTACACTGATGACAGCCAGAGTAAATTTCATCAGTTATGTTATATGCTTCCATTTGTTAGCTCGCCATGAACCATGTTGCACTCTGGAAGGATCAGCACGTAGTGGCGTCCGTGTTTCCATCCTACGGCCTATTGTACACTGAAGAGCGAAATAAATTGGCACACTTGCCTAATATCGTGTAGTGCTCCCGGGAACACGCAGAAGTGCCGCAGTACAACGTGGCATGGACTCAACTAATGTCTACAGTGGTGCTGGAGGGAACTGCCACCATGAATCCTGCAGGGCTGTCCATAAATCCGTAAGAGTACGACGTGCTGGAGATATTTTCTGAACAGCTCGTACCAAGGCATCCATAATATGCTGGTAATGTTCATGTTCGGGGTGTTTGGTGGCCACCGAAAGTGTTTAAATTCAGAAGAGTGCTCCTAGGGACACTGTAGCAATTGTGGAAGGGTGGGGTGTCACATTGTCTTGCTGGAAATGCCAAAGTTCACCGTAATGCGCAATGGACATGAATGGATGCATGTGGTCAGGCAGTATACTTACGTACGTGTCACCTGCCAGAATCGTATCTAGACGTATCAGGTGTCTCATATCACTTCAATAGCACAAGCCTCCTACCATTACAGAGCCTCCACCAGCGTGAACAGTCCCCTGCTGACATGCATTGTCCATTGATTCATGAAGTTGCCTCCATACCCGTACACGTCCATCAGGTTGATACAATTTGATACGAGACTCGTCCTACCAGGCAAAATGTTTCCAGTCATCAACAGCACAATGTCGGTGTTTCTAGGCCCAGGCGAGGCGTAAAGCTTTGAGCGATGCTCTCATCAAGGGTGCAAGAGTGGGCCTTCGGCTCTGGAAGCTCATATCGATGATTTTTCGTTGAATGGTTCGCACGATGAACTTGTTGATGGCCCAGCAATGAAATCTGGGAAAATCCCCACTTCATCGCTACCTCGGAGATGCTGTGTTCCATCACTCGTGCGCCGACTATAACACCACATTCAGATTCCCTTAAATCTTGATAACCTGTCCTTGTAGCAGTAGCAACGATCTAAGAAGTGCACCAGACAATTGTAGTCTTATATAGGCTTTGTCGGCACAGCCCCGTATTCTGCCTGTTTACATATCTCTGTATTTGGATACACCTGCCTGTACCCGTTTCTTTGGCGCCTCAGTGTAGTTCAATCACAGATGTGATTTTCTATATCTAGAATTGAAAAACTACAGACTATATGGAAGTTCAATCAACACACTACCACATGCATCGAAATAAAATTGGTCAGCATACATATGGAAATAAAAACACGCACGATGTAGACAGTGTCTAAAAGTCAAACAGTAAATAGCACAAAAAGCTGCCTATATCTGAAAGTTGGCTCCTTTCAAGAAACTGCATGCGTTTGTGTGCCCAAGTATAATAAAATTTATTGAAACGTTTTAGTCTAGGTAGTGCACCCACATCTCTGCTACATTTCCTGTGTATTATACTAGAATATGAGGCAATGTGCACTAGCAACCCAAGTCATATAATTTGAACTCCCACAGTAATTTAGTAGGATGATATTAAAAATAGTTAAGAGGAAGCGCTTTTTAAAATTTCCTGTAAAATATTATTTATTTGGTTAAGAACAGGCTTCCGGCCTTTTAGTCCATTGTTAAGTGACAAGCATAGAGACCATAGAGAAATTAAGTGCGCCCCACATACATATAGACACAGTGGGTGATCTCTATACTATCTAGATGTCTCAACGTGTCGACCAAAGAACTCGCATTTCGTTCCTTGCCTAATTGCAACAAGGATGCCACGAAATGTCAAGAGAACTCAAAATGAAAATACTTTTCGATTCTCCTTCCATATCTGCCTGTTATACTGATTTGAAGTTCAAAGCCAGAAATAAGGAAAGAATTCTTTATCACGTACAGATCAGTGGAACATTTTTGGCCTGATTACAACATGACGGATTATTCAATAACAGGAATCTGCGGACACGTCTTAGTTCCGTGTTCTGAGTTCAGGGATCTACAGCCAGGTAGTATAGAGATTCATGGACACTATAAAGTAGGAGGAATATATCTGTGAAGGGAGCATAGCCCACTGCACATGCGACCAACATAAAAGAACAATTGCCACGTGAAGCTGGTATGGTATTGTTTTTACCTTTTTGCAGAGATCAATTTTATACATATTTTCACTGTTTTGACACATTTCTTTAATAGTAACGTCAATGGTACTTAATGTTGGTGCTACTGATGCAAATCTAAATTCTTCAATGGAGAAAAAATTAGTTTCAGAGGTAAACTTGCAGTTACAGTTATCATACTAATAAGAAGTGCTTTATATGCTAATTAATATCGAAACACAGTGTAACGAAGGCGTAAAATGCCAGGTTTAATATGCATGAATGTACGGCCACTTATTTAAGAGATAAATTCTGGATGTGTAGGAGTGTGCCTCCGGTCAAATCACTGAATGTATTCAAATTCGCAGCAATTTTTCACCTGTAGATAAGATTCATATATGACAGTGTGACTCATTATCTTCGAGTTACACAGAGCTCCAAATCATTAAATTAAATGTAGTCACAACAGGGAAACATGGGGTAGAGGATGAGTATGTGCTATTAATATTTAAGTTTCACTAAGAAAAAGCGAGGATTAAATATATGCTACCTGAAAGTAAAAACTGAAGAATTTACACCCAAAGAGTATTTCAAGTGAGATAAATCACTAATTTTATGCGTTTGGCAGGACAACTTCACTATGGCGTAATAGGAAGTCAATTCACAATGTTGCCGAAGCATATTTTATTACAACACTCAGCAACCCATTAATGTGCGGTACTTAACCTAAAAATTTTGGTGGCTGCCCGTTCTTTTCCTCTAAAAAAATAGCAACATCTGAGCTTTGATAGTTGCCGCAAGCAGTCGAAATTCCATTGCATTTATCTCTTAAAAGCCTTATCCGAAGCCCATTCCGGATACAGAACGGAAATTATTAAGAACATTGTGAGATGAGTGTACAAAATATGAGATACTTTTGAATCGGCTCTGTCAGTTAAAATCTGTAGGGAGCTTACGGTCAAACTTCATGCAGCATCACAGTCCCGTGACTGTTAAGGCCAAAAATTTCCATTCTGCACATCTGAATGCTCACTCCATAGATGTATCTACTCCGTGACTAGTGCTGAATTTACGGAAAATTATGAGAGACGGAGCGCTTACAAAGCGAAGTATTACGTTGTTATGGTAGCCAGAATCGTCACATTAGGTTACATATGGATGTATCACCGACGATGGTCTGAGAGGGCGAAAGTTGGTTCTTGATCAGATAAGTAACATTTTGCAAACCTCAGCAAAATGTATGTTATTTAATAGTGTCATGCTATGTCCACCACTGCAGATAATTAACTGCAAAAACACATCTTTCTGAAACGTTAACGAACATTGTCCTAGAGATAAAGGAGCTTCTATAACAAAGGTTCAAATGGCTCTAAGCACTATGGGACTTAACATCTGAGGTCATCAGTCCCCTAAACTTAGAATTGCTTAACCTAACTAACCTAAGGACGCCACACACATCCATGTCCGAGGTAGGATTCGAACCTGTGACCGTAGCAGCAGCGCGGCTCCGGACTGAAGCGCCTAGAACCGCTCGTCCACAGCGGCCGACTATAAAAACGAAAGAGTACTAAGTGACTTATATAAAAAATAAGAAGTTACGTAATAAATACTCTGAAACTAAGCCAAAGTCGATAACTCTTGACGTAGTATGAATACAGCTATAAAGCAAGAATTTATGGTCTATTTAGAACGTACGCGCTAAGACAAACAAAACAACTTATGAATTTCCCGAATGGGACGGAAATCGGTAGATGTGACGTACATGTATAGACAAATAAATGATTACAGTTTCAGAAAAAAATGGATGATTTATTCAAGAGAACGAGTTTCACATACTGGGCATCTTTGACCTGAGGCATATCGTGCAAATTCTGCCTAATTGGCGCATTAGATCGCCAAAACACCCAGTTGGTTGGAGGGCCCTGCTCATAATGTTTCAGACGTTCTCAACTGGCGAGAGATCCGACGACGTTGCTGGCCGAGGTAGAGTTTGGAAAGCACGGAGACAAGCAGTAGAACCTCTCGCCGTTTGTGGGTGGACAATATCTTACTGAAAGGTAACCTCGAGATGCCTTGCCATGAAGGGCAACTAAACCCGGCATACAATATCATCGACATACCGCTGTGCTGTAAGGTTGCCGTGGATGGCAATACAAGGGCTGCTATGAAAAGAAACGGAATCCCAGATCATCACTTCTGGCTGTGTGGCCTTATGGCGAATGACAGCTAGTTTGGTATCCCATCGCTGTCCAGGGAATTTCCAGACACGCCAGGCGAAAGAGGTATCTGAGAGGTCCCGGACAGTGGTGGGGTGCAAACCTAACTGTTGCTCGCCAGACATCACCACAGCAAAGAGTGATGATCTGGGATACCATTTCTCTTCACAGGAGGACCTCATTGGTTATCATCCGCGGCACCGTTACAGCACATCGGTACGTCGAAGATCTACCACCAGTTTCGTTGTCCTTCATGGCAAGCCAACCTGGACTTACCTGTCAGTAACAAAATGCCCGCTCCCACACGGCGAGAGTTTCTACTGCTTGTATTCGTCCTTGTCAGACCCTGTCTTGACCATCAAAGTCGGTGAATCTCTTTCCAACTGAGAACGTTTGGAGTGTTATGGGCAGGGCCCTCTGTTGAAAAATGTTCAAATGTGTGTGAAATCGTATGGGACTTAACTGCTAAGGTCATCAGTCCCTATGCTTACACACTACTTAACCTCAAGTATCCTAAGGACAAACACACACAGCCACGCCCGACGGAGGATTCGAACCTCCGCCGGAATGAGCCGCATAGTTCTAGACCGCTCGGTTAATCCCTCGCTGCCTCTCCGTTGAGCTCGGGATTGTGACGATATAAATCGCCAATCGGACATAATCTACATCTACAGCTACATGGATACTCTGCAAATCACATTAAGTGCCTGGCAGAAGGTTCACTGAACCGCCTTCACAATTCTCTATTACTCCAATCTCTTATAGCGCGCAGAAAGAAAGAGCACCTTCCGTACGAGCTCTGATTACCCTTATATTATCGTCGTGATCGTTCCTCCCTATGTAAGTCGGTGTCAACAAAATATTTTCGCGTTCGGAGGAGAACGTTGGTGATTGGAATTTCGTGAGAAGATTCCGTCGCAACGAAAAACGCCTTTCTTTTAATGATGCCCAGTCCAAATTATGTATCATTTCTGAGACACTCTCTCCCATATTTCGCGATAATACAATACCTGCTGCCTTTCTTTGAACTTTTTCGATGTACTCCGTCAGTCCTATATGGTAAGGATCCCACACCGCTTAGCAGTATTCTTAAAAGAGGACGGTCAAGGGTAGTGTAGGCAGCTTCGTTAGTAGATATGTTTCATTTTCAAAGTGTCCTGCCAATAAAACGCAGTCTTTGTTTAGCCTTCTCCACAACAATTTCTATGTATTCCTTCCAATTTAAGTTGTTCGTAATTGTAATACCTTGATACTTAGTTGAATTTACGGCTTTTAGATTAGACTAATTTATTGTGTAACCGAAGTTTAACGAATTACTTTAGAGCACTCATGCGGATGACCTCAGACTTTTCGTTATTTAGGCTCAACTGCCAATTTTCACATCATTGAGACATCTTTTCTAAATCGCTTTGCAATTTGTTTTGATTTTTTGATGATTGTATTGGTCGATAAACGACTGCGTCATCTGCAAACAACCTAAGACCGCTGCTCAGATTGTCTCCTAAATCGTTTATATAGATAAGGAACAGCAAAGCGCCTACAACACTACCTTGGGGAACGCCAAAAATCACTTCTGTTTTACTCGATAACTTTCCGTCAGTTACTACGAACTGTGACCTCTCTGACAGGAAATCACATATTCAGTCACATAACTGAGACGATATTCGATAAGCACGCAATTTCACTGCGAGCCGCTTGTGTGGTACCGTGTCAAAAGCCTTCCGGGAATCCATAAGTACGGAATCGATCTGAAATCCCTTGTCAATAGCACTCAACACTTCATGTGAATAAAGAGGTAGTTGTGTTTCACAGGAACGATGTTTTCTAAACCCCTGTTGACCGTGTGTCAATAGACCGTTTTCTTCGAGGTAATTAATAATGTTGGAACACAATATATTTTCCAAAATCCTGCTGCATATCGACGTTAACGACATGGGACTGTAATTTAGTGGATTACTCTTACTACCATTCTTGAATATTGGTGTGACTTGTGCAACTTTCCAGTCTTTGGGTGCGGATCTTTCGTCGAGCGAACGGTTGTATATGATTGTTAAGTATGGAGCTAAGGCATCAGCATACTCCTAAACGAACCTAATTGGTATACAATCTGGACCTAAAGACTTGCTTTCATTAAGTGGTTGAAGTTGCTTCACTACACCGAGGGTATTTACTTCTACGTTACTCATGTTGGCAGCTGTTGTTAATTCTAATTCTGGAATATTTGCTTCATCTTCTTTTAATCTGGCACGATGTCTCTCAGGAGGGCATCGAACCTTTCTGTCAATCAGTGCCAAGCCGAATAGCTGCTTACGTAACAGCCAGAGGTGGACCAACGGGCTATTGATTTACTCAGATTGTGAAGCTCGTTTTCTTGAATAAATCATCCTATTTCTACTGTCAGAAACACAAGCGCCTGTGGAGAGAAAGCGCAAAACACCTTCCGAGAGGTTTACTGTCTTCTGTATCATTTACTGGATGATGTCAACGACAAGTATGTGGTTAGAAATAGTTCCAACCATTTATGAACAACAGAAAAATGTACATTTGTCGTCGATCGGCAATCTGTACTTCACTGCCGTTGCGCAAGCTCAGTCACATACAATGTAAAACAGCAAACCGAACTCTCCGATGGAGGGAGACAACACTAAGTCCGAAGGGTGGATGCCAACAGTAAACGACGATGCAGTCCAAAGAGCGATACAGAAGCGGAGACTGAATTGTATGCAGTTGCTGATAACGGCATTGTGTAACACGAGGCATGAGAATTGCAGCATCCTGGAAGCTGGGACCGTGTTGTTAGCGGACAGCTGCAGCGGGGCAGATAAAGGCTTACAGCGATCCGCTGATCTGCAGTGATTCGTTAGCTTTCCCTCCTGTGGCGCCGCTCTGGTGGACAAGAAGCGCAGCTCAGCTGGGCTTACTATCAGTCCTTATCGTATAATCCGAATCATACGCCACACCTCTGCGTAGGTGTCCTAAACCGAGGGAGATGAGGCAGTGATAAGACAGTGGATTGGCGTTCACGAGGAGCGCGATTCAAGTTTCAATTTTTTGTGATTTCTTCATATCGCTAAAGGCAAATGCCGGAATGGTACTTCTGAGATGCACACCGTCGACTTCATTTCCCAATTCGAGATTGTGCTCCGTCTCTAATAAGTTTGTCGCTGACGGAACGTGAAACCTCAAACATCCATCTTCAAAATGTCAGTGTAGTTAATTGTGTCTAAATAATACACGCATGCTAGAGTAACTAATAATTATATTAATTAATCTAGCGATTACATGTGATCCATGTACAATGCTGAACACAAATTTCGCTCTTCCGTGTGAACGAAAAGTTCCCTAATTTATAGCTTACTTTTCCTCCATCGTTAAGAACGGAACCCTTATACGATCAGTTTATTGTTCGTCTGTCTGTTCGTCTCTCTGTTCGATTGTTAAGACCCTTTCTTCTCACGAACGGTTCGAACTATCAAACTGAAATTCGTGTTACATACTAAGGTCTACGGTCTGTGTAACACATTTAAGCATCTAACTCAATGTCGTCAAAAGGTACGATCATTATTTCACATACTTCGATACCTGCTATCTCACTCGCTATACGGTACTGGCCATTGACCTAGATAATGAAATTTGACAAGAAGCAAGATTTCACAGCACAAGTAAATGAAAAAATTCCTAGAATTGTTAATCTGTAATTATATAACATAAAAACTATTTTTGCCATTTATTGTCCGTCTGTCCGTTTCTGTGTCTGTTGTGGTTGTGGTCTTCAGTCAGAAGACAGCTTTGATGCTGCTCTCCATGCTGCTCTATCCTGTGCAAGGCTCTTCATCTCTGAATAACTACTATAACCTACGTCCTTCTGAATATGCTTACTGTATTCATCTCTTGGTCTCTCTCTACAAATCGCCCCCCCCCATACTTCATTCCAATACTAAATTAATGATCCCTTGATGTCTCAGAATGTGTGCTTCCAACCGATCCCTCGTTGTAATGAGGTAACGCCACAAAATTTACATCCTCCCCATTTCTACTCAGTACCTCCTCATTAGTTGCGTGAACTACCTATCTAGTCTTCAGAATTTTTCTGTAGCACCACATTTCAAAAGCTTCTATTCTCTTCTTGTCACTTCCATACGTGGCTACATTCCATGCAAATACTTTCAGGAAAGACTTCCTAACACTTAAATCGGTATTCGATGTTTACAAATACCTCTTCTTCGCAAACACTTTTCTTGTCATTAGTACTCTTCTTCTATGTCTTCTCTACTTCGCTCACAATTAGTTACCTTGATGCCCAAATAACAAAACTCATCAACTACTTCAAGTGTCTCGTTTCCTAATCTAACTCCCTCAGCATTACCTAATATATTTCGGCTAAATTCCATTATACTTGTTTGGGTTTTGTTGATGTTCATCTTACATCCTTATTTCAAGACACTGTTCATTCCTTCATCTGCCCTTCCTAATCATTTCTTGCCTTTAACAGAATTACAGTTTCATCGGCAAACCTCAGAGTTTTCATTTATTCTCCCTGAACTTTTAAACCTATTCCAATTTTTTTTAACGCTTGCTCAGTGTGCAGACTGAATAATATCGGGGATAGCCTTGAACAGTATCTCACTCCATCTCGTTCACCGCTTTCCTATCATGCTCCTCAACTCTTATAACTACCATCTAGTTTCTGTACGACTTATAAATAGCATTTAACGTAAATTTGCCTTTCCTTAACCTATCCTCTAAGATAACTGTATGGTCAGCAATGCCTTGCGTATTCCTGTATTTCATCGGAATCCAAATTAATATTCCCCGAGGTCGGCTCCTACCAGTCTTTCTGTTCTTCTGTAAAGAATTCGTGTTAGTATTGGCAATCATGACTTATTAAACTAATGATGGGTGTAAAGTTACGAGTATGTACGCGAGCTAATCATCCGCCTAGAACTGCTGCGAGGAAAAATTAATTTGTCGTACGGCTGGATGTTAGCGGACCCAGGTGTGGGGTGCACAGCGGCAGTTCCGGCTTCCGACTAGGTGTCCAGAGCGAGCGAGTCCACGTACAAAGACTAACAGCGTCCCCGAAAATAGAGAAAATCCAAGCATGGGGAATTTTGAGAGCTGTCACTCGTATGGATTTTGTGCAGGAGGAGTGCTCCAAGACATAGTGGACTTTTAGACAAGCTGAAAGACGGCTCCTTACAGCTCTTTAAGAGTCTTTAATAATTTACAGCCGGCCGTTGTGGCAGAGCGGTTCTAGCCGCTTCAGTCTGAAACCGCGCGACCGCTACGGTCGCAGGTTCGAATCCTGCCTCAGGCGTGGATGTGTGTGATGTCCTTAAGTTAGTTACGTTTAAGTAGTTCTAAGTTCTAGGGAACTGATGACTTCAGCTGTTAAGTCCCATAGTGCTCAGAGCCATTTGAATAATTTACAATAAATATTAATGCACATCTGAATACATCGATGATCCCAAGTAAATGAGGATCATCCAGTGACACAACAGTATTTCAATATCTTTAAAACTGCGGAAGTTCCTATTTCGCAGCGAATAAAACTTTCACAGTGAACCTCTGAATTAAGAGTTTTTAAATGCTTAGTGCAACTTCAACGTACGTTATCTCAAAGGACAGCACTGAACTATAGTTACCATCTCTGAAAGCTATGTATCTGTATCTATTTCATTTCTTTATTTATTACGTTTCTTGTATTTTTCATCGTGCAAGTGTTTGTCAGAACATCATATTCTCCACAGTTACACAGCAAAAGAATACGGTACGAATACCTCGCATATTGCTATACTTGTGTAGTTATTTAATGAACAGTTTACTACTTTGGTAATGTGCTCAAGGTGGTCAGTTGCATGTGTTAGCGGAAACTAGAATTGAAAAGACAACCAAAAACGCTTCTGTCAGGAAGGTATAAATAATTGTTTACACAAATTTAACGGCAGTTCGTCGTCATTTAACATGAGCGCACTTGCGCAAGAATACTATATTATTTATTTATGAACAGACATTATTTTGTAATTATTGTACATGCTCTGAATGTCAGTAAATGTTTGTAACATTTATTTTATTTAAATATTGTTGTCGTACACTAGTTTAGTGTGGGAAAGCTGTCAACATGAGTCAAATCATGTTTGTAGCATGTAGGATCAATGTATTTTTGGTGGGGACGGCCTTCAGTCAATGGAAAAGCAGTCGGTAGTAAAGCACTACGGGAATCAAGTGAAGACTGGAATTTTTTTTGAGTGAATCGCTCGAGGGAGCGATTCTGAACACTTTATGTAAAGGTATTGAAGAAGACAGTCCTTCCTGCAGTAACGTGTGATTTGATAGTAGAGTTGTTTGATTCTGGGGTTTGAATGGCTGATCCATAATTCTGAAGGAACTTTATAATTCCACAGCTCCGAATATGCTCCAGAGTAGAACTCTCAGTTCTTCCACCTGTAATATGTAACTACACACAGACGGAGTTTGAGTTACTATTGTTTGTATCGCATGACTTGATTTGCAAATCATCATGTTGAACTCTGAAGTGTTTTGAGCTGATATTTCGTGTATTGGGATAATGAAATAGACTGTTTTCGCATCTTTCATAAAAAATTAGTTAGGGATTTTTCTTCCATTCTCATAATGCTCTCAACGTAATTTTACTGCATTTGTCTGTATTTTAACTAAATATCGTAGAGCCACTTACTGATTATTTGAGACGTCCTTTGTTGAATAAACATTATTCAACGTAATTGTCTGTCGTCTATATCAATTACAGACGTCAGAATAGAACTCTTGTTATTAAATAATGCATTTAACTTTCATTTTCTATTTCTGTGTATTTTATTAACTCTTAGTTCTAACCAATGCATAGACTGTCTGCAGGATCAAAGCTACAGATTATCTGCAGCGAATTAGCTGCAGCTCATGAAAGCAAACGTGCACAACTCGACTCTATGACTAAATCGAGCTATTCTTGTTAAATAGTGCCGTGCATATCCCAAGTACCTAAATTACGAGTAACCACAGGTAATGACGCAACTGATTTGCTCTTACGGACTGTTGTCAGGAAGAGTAGCAACTCATTGCTAACCGTTCGGCACCGTCGCATGGGCTATCTCACGCTGACAAGTATGACTGCCTTCTTCGAAACTGAGTTTCATGTAATCTTAAGTGAATGTAAAGGCCAATCCTGGAGTTGCACATTTCCCTCGTTGTTCAGAGACGTTTGTTCTGGTGGCAACTGGCTGCGTAGCGTTGCTTATCTTCAGGAGTTTTTGTCGTTTCCTAGCATTACACTTGTCAATTTCTGTTTTCCACCTCACTTGCTCGAAGCGATTAACTCCTTCCCAGGAATTTCGACTTCATACTAGACTGTTAAGTGCAGCAGTTTCCCAATTACCATCTTCAATTTCATATCTTTTGATGTTGTGCTTTAATAAATCTTTTCCTCGTTTCTGTGGTCTTCCTAGTTTCTTTGGCCGTCCTTTATCTGGAAACATGTAATTTGTTTTGGTTAGTGGGATTCAGGCATACGAACAGTGCGGTCCGTCCAATGAAGTTGATGCATAATGATCACGACTTCAACCCATGTTGAGCTTGTTTCTTCCAGAATGCTGATGTTGGTGCGCTGATCTTGTCATGTCACCCTTAGGATCCTTCTCAGGCAGCACTGATGATACTTTTCTAGATTTCATACTTTGCTTCTGTAAGTAGTCCACGCTTCGCATCCTTATGCGAAAGATTGCATAACAGTAACTTCGAATATATAGAGCTTTGTCTTAATGGTAATGTTATGGTCATAAAGATCCTTACACGAAGACGACCAAAACCTTTAGTGCCACATTTGAGCCCTTGTTCTATTTCGGCATCAATATTTGCATTTTATGAAAGATGGCTACCGAGGTATGGGAAGTGTTCTATTTTTATAGGACTTTGCCTTGCGCTATGATTCTTGGGGTATGGCGACAGAGTTGGGTGCTGGTTGATGTAGGATCTGCGTCTTCTGGATGCTGACTGGACTCGCATTCGGGAGGACGGCGGTTCAATCCCGTCTCCGGCCGTCCTGATTTAGGTTTTCCGTGATTTCCCTAAATCGTTTCAGGCAAATGCCGGGATGGCTCCTTTGAAAGGGCACGGCCGATTTCCTTCCCAATCCTTCCTAACCCGAGCTTACGCTCCGTCTCTAATGACCTCGTTGTCGACGGGACGTTAAACACTAACCTCCCCCCCCCCCCCCCTCTTCTGGATGCTAAGGCCTAGTCCACTGCTCGTATTAGTTTCATCAAAAACATTTAGTAATGCTTGTAGAACTTTTTCTGAGTTGGCAAGAACGACTTTGTCATCCGCATATTGGAGTTCAATGATGGTTGTAGTGGATGCTTTAGTCTTGACCGGTAGTCTATTGACAATGAACAAACCGCCATCAGTCCTGTGGTCTATTTCTATGCCCTTCGACAGCTTCCGTCGGGAAGATGAAGTACGGTTCCAACAAATATTGAAAACAAAGTGAGAGCTACCATACAGTTTCAACCGCTGTGATTTCGAAATTTTTTGCAGGGATATTGTTGACAAGGACAATGCCATTCATATTATCGTGCATGAATTTAACAATGCTAATGTACATCACCGGACAACCTGTTTTAGCTAAGATCTTCCACAAGGCATCTCTCTCTTGACTGAATCGGTCTTGAGATGATCTATGAATGCCTTGTACAAAGAATGTTGTTGTTCTTTGCATTTCTTCTGCATTTGTTTGGCACAGAAAATCATACCTGTGCAACTGACATTAGCTCGAAATCCACACTGTGTTTCAGGGAGAAGTATTAGGTGACTGGATAAAATTTGAGGAAGTATTTCTCCAGCATCAGATAGAAGGGGTATTCCACGGCAGTTACCACAGTCAGTTCTGTCGTGTTTTTTTGAAGATGGTTACTGTCAGTGCATCTCTGAAATCAGGAGGAATGGTGTCAGTGCTCCATATTGCGGCGATGAGAATTAGTATATGTTCAGCGAGGATACGTCCACTGTCCTTGAAAAATTCAACAGGGGTTCCATCTAACACGGCGGCTTTGTTGGTTTTGAGTTGCCTAATAGCTATATCAACTTCTTGTAGAGAAAAGACTTTACCAAGATGAGGTTTATTAGGTTCTTGCAGAATTGTGGCAACTGTTCATTTACCGAGCTCTGCTGTTAATGCAAGAGTTCGTGGAAATCGTCCTCCCATTGTGTGTCGATAGTGTTGCTGTTCATGAGGAGGGTGGAGCCTTCACTAGATTTAAATGGGTTTAGACCTTGAATTACTGGGCCATATATAGCTTTCGTCAGCTGAAGAAAGCTTGATTGCAGTTAGTTTCCGCTAGAAGTTGCATTTCTTGAGATGTCCGCGTCCACCACTTGTTCTTGAGGGCACGAGTTTTTCTCTACACTTCCGGATTCGCATTTGATATTCTCTTTTCTTCTGATTGTGGTAGGATTGCTCTGCCAAGACTGGTGTGCTTTTCTCTTTTTGTTTAGTAGAGTCTGTATTCATTGGTCATTCTCGTCAAACTAGTCTTGGTGTTTGGTCTTGCAGTATCCAACTGATTCTCCAGCAGCTGACATTATTGCAGTCTTCAGTATCGCTTAGTGTTCTTCAGTGGTTTCTGGGTATTTATCCAGTAACTCTTCTGGAATTTTTCTTTATTGCTACTATCCTTAAGACGGACTGATACCGCGGTATCAAGTTGAAATTTGTGTCAGATACTAATATGTACGGTCCCTTGGCGCTGTAAATAAATTAAACTTCTACGTCAATATGATCAAAAGATACGATAATAAATGTCACGTATTTTGATACTCGCACTCTTCGAAAACTATAAATGAATTACCTTATTTACCCGTCGTGTCTGGTGGTCTAGTGGTAAAGCGCGCGGCTGTAAATCAAGAAGTCGCGGAATCTAGTTTTAGTCGCATTACGTATTTTTCAGTATTTACTTCAGCCTGGACTTCACCCGTCATCAATGTGAGGTGTCGCCATCAACAACGCGTAGTTCGGATTTCATGTTAAAGTGTTGGTCCCGTTTGCCGGGATGGATAAATGGGGTAGTCTAAGGACGCGCAAGCGGCCTAAGTGCTGTTCAATAGAAAGACCTGCACTAGGCCACTGACAAGGGAATCTCCCCATCGCACCCCCCTCTGATTTAGCTATAAGTTGGCACACTGGATAGGCCTTGAAAAACTAAACACAGATCAATCGAGAAAACAGGAAGGAAGTTGGGTGTAACTATGAAAAAATTAATCAAAATATACAAACTGAGTAGTCCATGATGGAGAGCGGAAGCTTAGAAATGCCGTGGTCACGTGGTTAGCGTGAGCAGCTGCGGAACAAGAGGTTCTTAGTTCAAGTCTTTCTTTGAGTGAAAATTTTACTTTCTTTATTTTCTCATAGTTATGATCTGTCCGTTCGTTCATTGACGTCTCTGTTCACTTTAATAAGTTTAGTGTCTGTGTTTTGCGACCACACCGCAAAACTGTGCTATTAGTAGACGAAAGGACGTTCCTCTCCAATGGGAACCGAAAACATTTGATCGCAAGGTCATAGGTCAACCGATTCCTCCACAGGAAAACACGTCTGATATATTCTATACGACACTGGTGACGGCATGTGCGTCACATGACAGGAATATGTTGTCGATCCACCTAACTTATACACTTCGCGAATGGGTAAAAAGATTCTTCTACCTTGCCCGATTTAGGTTTTCTTATGGATGTGATAATCACTCCCAAAAAAGTGATGAAAGCGTAAGAGTTTGTCACATAAACTGCAACAAATGAATGCAACAGTTTCACAGTCGCACAGTTTTCCCTGTGCTCTGTCAAAACATATGTTTTAACTTTTTTTTCGTGTGTAGACCGTCAAATCCTGCATATGTCCAAGCAAATCTGAACATGTCCTGGAACTTTGGAGAGCGAAGTTGATTATGTGTGAGTGCCTGAACTTTGATAATTGTCTGAAAATAAAAATTTAAACTTTTCACTCGAGGGAAGACTTGAACCAAGGACCTCTTTCACCTCCGCTGCTCACGCTGACCACGGTTCGAGTCTTCCCTCGGGCATGGGTGTGTGTGTTGTTCTTAACATAATTTAGTTTAAGTTTTTTTAAATAGTGTTAAGTCTAGGGAACGATGACCTCAGCAGTTTGGTCCCGTAGGAACACACACACAATTCTCTGAACGCGAGTCCCATTCACACTTTCCCGATCTTTTTCTCGTATCGATTATGTTAGATGTATGTGGTAGGAAGAAACGCTTTTTGAATCGTATCAGAATGTATGTTTTGACACTTTAACAACAAGCTTTTATGTGACGCACAACATGCTTTATGTGGCACCTCTCACGGTTGTCCAGTATTTATGCGTCGCTCTCACTTTGGCTAAGCAAACGCGTGACGGGTTTCACGTATTTTACTCGTTTCTCCTGTCTACTATTAATCCAACAGTCCCAGATGAACAATGCTCGTGAAATGGCCGGACGAAAGTTTTGTAGTCGACCTACATAGTGGCTGAATTCATCTCCAACATATATGATTCCGAATTAGATAAAGATGTAAGTTATACATTTACATGATTACTCTGCAATTCATAAGTAAGTATCTGGAGGAGAATTCACCGAACGATCTTCAAGCTGTTTGTCTACTGTTCCACTCTCCAACAACGCGTGGGATAAACGAGCACTTAAATCTTCCATATGATGATCGTTTCTCCGCATGTAGGTGGGCACCAACAAAATATTATGCTATCCGAAGAGAAAGTTGGTGACTGAAATTTCACGAGAAGATCCTTCCGCACACGAAGTCTTGTTTTAATGACTGCTACCAAAATGCTCAATTGTGTGTGGATCCCTAGGGGACCAAATTGCTGAGGTCATCGGTCCCTAGACTTACACGCTATTTAAACTACCTTAAACTAACTTATGCTAAGAAGAACACACACACCCATGCCCGAGGGAGGACTGAAACCTGCGGCGGGAGGGGACTGCTACCTCAATTCACGTATCATGACCTTGGCACTGTCTCTCCCATTCCACGTTAGTACAAAACGAGCTGCCCTTCTTTGAACTATTTCGATTCTCTACGTCAGTCCCATCTGATGCACATCCCACACCGCACATCGGTAATGCAGAATAGGTCGGACAAGCGTTTTGAAAGCAGTCTCTTTAGTATACCTGTTGTACTTTGTAAGTGTTCGGCAAATAAATCGCACCCTTTCCTTCTCTTTCCCCACAAAGTTATCTATGTGACTCTTCAAGTTTAATATATTAGTAATTATTATACGTGAGTAAAAGACTGTGGCCATGTGTGTGTGAGTTGCGTTTGCGTGAGTGTTCAAATGGCTCTGAGCACTACGGGACTTAACATCTGAGGTCATCAGTCCCCTAGGCTTAGAACTACTGAAACCTAACCTAAGGACAGCACACACATCCATGTCCGAGGCAGGATTCGAAACTGCGACCGTAACAGCAGCGCTGTTCCGGACTGAAGCGCCTAGAACTGCTCGGCCACAAAGGCAGGCTTTGCGTGAGTTTGTATGTGTGTGTATGCTATCTAATTATGATGAAGGCCTTTTTGGCCGGAACCTTACTTGTTTGACAGTCTCTTCGTTGCGCCTATCTGTGACTCAGCATCTCCGCTATATGGTGAGTAGCAACTATGCTTGTCATAACATTGTCAGTAAGTATTTAATTCGATTTACAGCCTTTAGATTTGTGTGATTTACCGGTTAGAGGCGCCATGTCAAGGATTGCGCATTCCCTCCCGCCGGAGGTTCGAGTCCTCCCTCGGGCATGGGTGTGTGTGTTGTTCTTAGTGTGTTGTTCGTAGCATAAGTTAGAGTAAGTTAGTTCAATTAGTGTGTAAGTCTAGGGACCGATGACCTCAGTACTTTGGTCCCTTAGGAACTCACAAACATTTGAACATTTTTGATTTACCGTTCTTTTAGTGCTCATGTGGATGACTTCACACTTTTCATTATTTGGAGTGAACTTCCACGTATCGCACCATACAGATATCTTGTCTACATCATTTTGCGATTGGCTTTGATCATCTGATAACTTTGCATAATCTGTGAGCCATGTAAGTTGCTCACATTGTCTCGTATGTCCTTTATGTCTATCAGGAATAGAAGAGAGCCTATAACACATCCTTGGGGGACGACAGATATTAATTGGTTCACTCGATGACATAGCGTCAGTTTTACGAACTGTGACGTTTCTGACAGGAAATCGCGAATCAAAATGCTCAGCTGAGGCGATTACTACGCGAGAATAAGGAGCTAGTTGCTTTTCACAAGAAGGATATTTTCTAAGTACATACCGACTATTTGTCAGTTCTCGTTTTCTTCGAGGTGATTCGTAATGGTTCGAACACAGTACATATTCTAAAATGTTGATATTGGTCTATAATTCAGCACATTACTGCTGCTTCATTTCTTGGGTATTGGTGTGTCTTGTGCAACTTCCCAGTTGTTAGGTACAGGTCTTTTGACGAGTGAGAGGTTATGTATTATTGCTAATTATGGAGCTTTTGTATCCGAATACTCTGAAAAGAACCTGACTGGTATACAGTCTTCCATTTATTAAGTAATTTAAGCTCCTTCGCTTCACCGAGGATACCTACTTCAAAGTCACTCATCTTGGCAATTGTTCTAGATCCGAATTCGGGAATATTTCCTTCACCTTTTTTGGTGAAGGAGATTCGGAAAACCGTGTTTGACAACTCTTCTGTAGTGGCACTCTCATCAGTGACATCACCATCATTATGGCGTGGTGAAGGTATTGATTGTGTTTTGCCGCTAGTATTCTTTACATACGACCAGAATCTCTTTGGGTTTTATGTCAAATTTTGAGACAAAACATCGTTGTTGGAAACCATTAAAAGCATCTCACATATCGATCTTCTGTAAAAAGGGAGCAGTTTCGGGGTTTTGCGTTTTTTTGAATTTGGCATCCTTTTTTCGTTCCTTCTGCAACAGTCTTCCGACCCATTTTGTGCCCCAAGGGGGATCAATACCACCTATTATTAATTTATTTGGTGTACATCTCACAGTTGCCAACGATGCTATTTTTCTGAATTCACACCACATCTGGTTTACGCTTGCATAGTCAGATCGGAAGGAATGGAGACTGTCTCTTAGGAAGGCATCAAGTGAATTTTCATCTCCTTTTTTAAATAAATGTATTTCATGTTTATTTTTGGTGGGTTCGGATGATGATGGTATTCAGTCTGGCTACAACCACCTTGTGGTTATTAATTCCTGTGTCTGTCATGAAGCCGCCTATTTGCTCAGGATTATTAGTTGCTAAGGGATGCAGTAAGTTTTCGCGACCATTTACAGTTCGAGTGGACTTCTGAACTAATTGGCCCAAATAATTTTCCGAGAATGCATTCAGTACAGTTTCGCATGACGTTTTATGCCTACCGCCGGCTGTAAACATGTATTTTTGCCATAATATTGGAGGTAGATTGAAGTACCGCCGTAAATTGCTTCGGAATGATAGCATTAGATAATTGACAGATATCGATATACGCTGGTGTAATCATGGCTTTACATTTGCTATTGTTAACAATCGGTAGCCAGTCTCTGCAATAAGTGCTCATTACCTGCATGTCTTCGCACATATCACCATTTTTAATCTGCAAACTTCTCAGTTTGCTTCTTCGTATATCGCAGAAAGCTTCTGAGGTTATCTGCTAGATGACGCGTAACAGTTATCACAGCAGAGCAGCTACCAATGAACATCTGTAACGTGCCGATGATGAGGTATGACCTGTGCCCTTCGGGTTGCACGTATGACATCAAGATGGCGCCCAGTGGAAGATTAATAAAGAGGAAGATGACAGTAGCGGCACATTTAAAAGCCAAAGATGGCACAGGCCAAAAATTTAAAGAAATACAAGATGACAGTGGCCGGCAAAATTAAAAAAAAGCAAGATGATGCTGACGGCAAATGTAAAAATAATTGAGCATCCATTACAATGAGACAGCCAATTTTACCGAGGAGGCCATTAAAACAAATCTGCCAATCAGTATGTAACTGCCATGTTCAAAAGTATTCGATTAATTATAAAAGACATTAAAAATTACGTATGTTTCACCTGAATCGTATAAATTGACACCATTACATACACACACACTCAAATGTTCATGCCAAATACTGTAGCTTCATCAGTAAATTTCAATGCTTCTCTTATATTTTATGGTTTACTCTTTCAATAAGAACCTTTAGGTGTGCATAGCATCATTTCACACAACTGCTTTAGAATGATGATTTTTTGATTAACATTGTAATATGTAGGATTTGTGGTCAGTCTCCTATTGAGCTGGAGGAACTCTGAGATGAAATAAATAAAATTGATATATTGATATTTATATGTTATATGTATTTTTTCCACAATAAAACAATTTCAAATCACATCTAATGTTTTTTACACTTTCACAGATATGCTAAAATCACATTTATCGTTCATCACGATAAAATGAGAGAAATCAGGGCTCGCACAGAAAAATTTTATTTTTTCCCGCGTGCCTTTCGAGGGTGGAACGGTAGAGAGACAGCATGAAGATGGGTCATTGAACCCTCTCCCAGGCACTTTATTGTGAATAGGAGAGTAATCACGTAGATGTAGATGTAAAAATTAATTAACAAATCACATTTTACCTTTTCATATGTGCGCAATAAATTTAGTCATTATCCTCGTTTTTCAGATGGTAGAGACTCCAAACTGAGGTGCTCACTTTATCCAAAGGTGTAAAACGTTTATCATGTGGAAACTGTATGGCAATGGGATTCAGTTATATACTGCACTGTTATTTTAACATCGGAATTTTACACAAAGTTCCGGTGATCATCGATGGTTACTCGTTAACAGAACCATGTCTGACAGGTATCTTTTAGTTCATAGACCGACGAGTTCAGTAACAGGTTTGCCATTCAACTTTCTTTAGTTAATCCAACCTCTTTTTAAAGTCCAGTGCTGTTCGAACCTTTCTGAGCCCATTATCCCTGAGTACAGTCAGGTATTAGCTCCTACCCCGACCGCACCCTCCACCAAAATCAGCACCTAAGTAAACTTTATAATGAGAAATAATTTTTTTGAACGATTAATTTTTTAAAACGGTGAAAGTCTGATGATATTTAGTTTTTGATCGTGTTTTCTTAAAACACGAGCTCATGATTCAAAGAGACATCTGATAAGTCTTATTACTAAAAACAATTCTTGTTATAGATGGATGAAGCAATTCTCATTGCAAGTTTTACCTAAAACTACTTCTTGAAAAAGAAAGCTAACTGTCAATAGTGAGGATAGACACCCATTACAAAAAATGCTTCCTTTTCACCCTAACGGCACTCGGTTCACCCACACCCTGCACCATAAATGAAAATCAACGTAATTAACCTGTGTGTACTATACAGGATGTTTCACAATGAATGTATGGGCTTTAAAACTTCGTAGCATTTATTACTTTCAACTTTTAACTGTAAATAATACTTCAAAGGAAAAAGCAACTCAAACAGTATTGTTTGTATACTAGTGCGCAAGAGTGACTAAATAAAATGGAGTGAGAGTGTTTCACATATGGCCCTACGAAATCAGTTTAGAATCCTACTCGTGAAGCCTACAGACTACCGTTTATGTGCCATCTGTGCAAATGAAATGTTGCTGCTGAAAAAAAAAAAAATATTTTCTGGGTAGTGTAATCTTCAGTAATGAGTCGACATTTCACATAACTGGAAATGTGGACAGAAACAATGTGTGCATCTGGGGGTTAGCTAATACCCGTGAGATGGTACAGTTGCAAAAAGACTCCCCAAAACCGATTTTTTTTTTGTGCCGTAGCCCGGTGGGAAGTTTATCGGTCTTTACTTTTCAGTGAAGCAACTGTAATTGGTTCAAATGGCTCTAGGTATTATCGGACTTAACATCTGAGTTCATCAGTCCCCTGGACCTAGAACTACTTAAACCTATATAACCTAAGGACATCAAACACATAAATGCCCGAGGCAGGATTCGAACCTGTGACCGTAGTAGCAGCACGGTTCTACACTGAAGGGCCTAGAATCGCTCGGCCGCAGCGGCCGACAACTGTAATTGGTGTTTCTTGTCTTGAATCGATAGAATTAAGGTTCTTCCTTCGATTGGAAGAAGCTGAGCCACAGAACGTTATTTGACAGCAAGATGGTGCGCTGCCTCAATGGTATACCTCAGTACACGACTGTACCTGACCGCTGGATGACCACAAGGAGTCGGATGACAGAGCTTGCTTTGTGTGATCTCCATGTTCGCACTCGATCTGGCACCATGTGATTTTTACCTTTGCGGGTTCATAAAGGATCAAGTGTATGTGCCTCCGCTAGGCAGCTGATCTCCCCAACTTTAGAAACAGCATTGTTGCAACAATTACTCCAGACACGGTGATCAAGGTTTCACAAGAACTCGCATATCGACTCGACTGGTGACGAGTGGACTCGCAATGAGCACTAAAAGAAACTCTATTTGAGTTGCTCTTTATTTTGTTATATTATATATAATTGTAGGTTGAATGTAATAAATGATACATGGCGTTAAAAACCATATATTCATTTAGAAACACCCCGAACTTGAGCAGCGTTTGTAAATCACTTGATTACTGGACTTCTTACTTCCGAACTGGCAAAAACTGGAATACTTCAGGCTGCCAACGATTTGTGTCTGACGACAGCTATTACTACTGCTAATAACTAATAATAATAATAATAATAATGATAATAATAATGCAGTGTCGGCTTTAAAGTAGTGTAGTAGTCATTACACAGCTAATGTTGTGCTGTGAATTAGATTGCTTATTGTATCGAATTAAATAATGAAGCAATTTCTGTTTTCCTGTGGAACTACGCACGCTTCGGAGAATGTATTCTCACGATACATTTAAGTATATGAGACGTATGTGCTCAATTTTGCAGTTGCAGATGCACGGTAGCAAGAAAGAGTGTAGTTGATGGACTGTGTGAGGAAGACCTTAATACATTCATTTAACCAGTTGTAAGCCCTAAAACACTGTCATGATTTGATGGTAGTTGAAAAAAATGTAATTATTGGTAACTTATGCAATCAGCAGTACAGTATTATGAAACAGTGATAATATACGAATGTTTTAAAAATAATTTACTGGCACGACTGAAACCCAATTGCATCCTTTTGTTTTTACACCTAAGAATTTTTACGTTTTACTCCTTGGGGGTAATAACCGCAATTTGGGAACCACTGTTTTGGAGAGACAGTATATGGAATTCAAATTGTTAATAAATAATTAAAGATAGCGATAAAAGCTGAAGAAATGAATTAAAATTTGTACCACGATCAGGACTCGAACCCAGATATCCTTGCTTACTTGGCAGGTTTGTAGGCATTACACCACCGTATCAATATAGGTAACACAGCTATATGGGCTACCCTAGTACAGTGGCCTCCGTATGTTGGTGTTAGGGAGGGTGTTGGTCTACGGTAGTCCGTGAAGCTGCGCTACCTATACTGCTACTATAGTGTAATGGCTACACACCTGCCTAGTAAGCAAGGAGATTCGGCTTCAAGTCCAAGCTGCGGAACAAATATTAATTGGTTTCTTCAGCTTCCGTCTTTGTTGCAGATAATGTCCAAATAAAAAAAAAAAAATTAATTCGATCAGAGCTGTAAACAAAAAATGGCTCCGAGCACTATGGGACTTAACGTCTGAGGTCATCAGTCCCCTACAACTTAGAACTACTTAAACCTAACTAACCTAAGGACATCACACAAATCCATGCCCGAGGCAGAATTTGAACCTGCGACCATAGCGGTTGCGCTGCTCCAGACTGTAGCGCCTAGAACTGCTCAACCACCCCGGCCGGCAGCTATAAACAATTAAAGCTACTATTTGTAATTTATACAGACCTCAACTGCTTGCTGCAATTGGGTGTTAGTAATGAAACTGATGTGCACAAATTGTACAGCACTGCAGTATATGTGCACCGCAGTTACAGTGACAAAACTCAGAATTGCAGCACTATAGAGGTACATATTGTATGGAAAGGCTTAGGATATGGCTGCATCTGATTGCAGAGCACAAGAAAATATACTTGTTGAAAACAAGCGCCGGCCGTCGTGGCCGAGCGGTTGTAGCCGCTTCAGTCCGGAACCGCACGACTGCTACGGTCGCAGATTCGAATCCTGCCTCGGGCATGGATGTGTGTGATGTCCTTAGGTTAATTAGGTTTAAGTAGTTCTAAGTTCTAGGGGACTCATGATCTCAGATTTTAAGTCCCATAGTGCTCAGAGCCATTTGAACCATATGAAAACAAGCAAATGACTACTAGTCCTGAAGCAGCAGAAATTTGTGGAGCTGTACATTACCGATCTAATTTAAATTGTAGATCTAATTTTATGGTATCTTTTGTGTTTAACAGTCTAACGAATTATAATCCATATTTTATAATTGCGAACCTATCCAAAACAGTGGAAGAAACGATTAAAGCAGAGCCAGGTCCTTGTTTCTGTGATTGCAACAAACATGCAAAAATGTAAAGCATACACTAACACTATCACAGTGGGCTATCGAAGTGACACTAAATTTTGATTTAGAGATACCTTCTACTATCTGTTGTGATCTCTAGAAAAACTTGTCTCACACTTAAAACTTGATGCATTGCAAATAAAAGAGTACTCTCCTTGACAGCAAGCAGTTTAGTTTGATGAGCAAGAAAGGCATATTTCCTTATAAGAATGTAGCTAACGAGTTCCGTTTTGTAGCGAGAGCAGTTACCTCCAATTGAGGCATTGAAAAGGTTCCTGAACTGTGAAGCAACAGACAAAGATTTGTATTACCAAATAACATAGAAATTGTGAAGTTTATTTGAATAAAAAACAGTAGGAGATTGCTCTGACTTATTTGAAAACTGATGTCTTGCTTTTGGTCAATGCGTCTAAAAATTTCCGGATACTCTATGTTAAAACATGTAAACTACCGGGGGGTTATAATTAATCTTTCTCTATTTAACACCTTATGACACGGAAACTAATAACTCTAAGAGTACCAAACTTGGTAGAATTAATGTCCACAGTATGGAAGGTATAATTTCCAATGCGTCACAGCACCACCGTCCAGTTCCAACTATGACCAGCAGGTACCGTGATACAGAGTCTCACACATCTGCCCAGTCTCAGTGCACTTGTTGACGTGTCAACATAAGCTTGTAAAAAGGAGTGGGGCAATATTGGTGAAGCTCTGTTATCAAAACAACAGTAATTCTGTAGCTGCACTTCGAGAATATCGCCGGCTGAAAGGAAGGGTCCTCTTTCTCTGCGTGCTGTGCGGAGAATGATCAAGTGGAGAACTGGGCGTTGCTCTGGGAAGAGGCTGACAGCCATCGGTGGTTGATGAAATCGTTATTGGTATGACAGACAACGCTGCGAGCAATTCCCGATCGTCAGGCAGTGCGCGTGCTGTGTCAAGATAGTTGAACATGCCGTGGTCCACTGTACGGAAGATGCTTCGACCCATTCTCAAATGGTATCCGTACAAAATCCATATCGTACAGCAGCCTGCACCACAGGACACACAACAGCATGTTGACTTCGCTCTCTACTTTCTCTCAACGACTGCAGTTGACGAGGGCTTGACCTGGACCACCCTAAGGACAGACGAAGCTCATTATTCTCTGACGGGTGAGGTGAACACACAGAATTACTGAGTGTGGGGATCTTCACCTCCAGTCACTGTGCACGAACTTCCTCTGAATGGTGAATGTATCACCGTATGGTGTGGCTTCACGGCTACGTTCATCATTGCCTCATTCTTTTTTGAAGGGGCTTGCGCTCAAGGACCAAAGACGTGCAGTGTGAGTGGCCAACGTTACTGCGATATGCTTCGCCACCATGTCATACCCACCATTCAGGAGAGAGGCACTGAACTCAACGGTTTTCATGCAAGATAGAGCCGCATCGCACATTGCTCGTGAAGCTCACCCGCTTCTCCTAAACACATTCGGAAACGATCGAATTACTGCCGATCGTTTCCAAATGCTTGAACGGCACGATCACCTAATCTCACACACAGTGATTTCTTGTTGTGGGGGCTACCCGAAGGACAAGGTTTACAGGGGGAGCCGGCCGCGGTGGCCGTGTGGTTCTGGCGCTGCAGTCCGGGTTAGGTTTAAGTAGTTATAAGTTCTAAGGGACTTATGACCTAAGATGTTGAGTCCCATAGTGCTCAGAGCCATTTGAACCATTTTTACAGGGGGAACGTTCACGCATGTGTTCAGCATATCAAGAGAGATAGCCAGCAGACCTACAGACATGCTTCGTTCTGCTGTGCAGAATGAAATCTTGCGCTTTCAGACTCTTCTATACACTGATGGACTCCATACTGAGCCTCTTTTGTAGCAGTAATGGTACCGGTTTGTAATAGTATGATGTACCCTAGCAGTCCTTGTCATTAATGCTACCAAGTTAGGTACTTGTATGGTAATTAGTTTAGACGTTATAATGTGTTAAATAGGGAAGTTTAACTATAACCACCCGGCATATCTAGCCCAAAATATGATCGCCACTGGCTCGGCATGGAATGAATTGTTGAAAATTACTAATGTAAAATTGCAGCTTATTATGAACACGTGACAATCACAATTTGCTGTGGGTGACTTTAGAAATGGTAATGTGAATATCCCCAAGTGTTCTTGTTGTTTAGCCTCCCGCGACTAGGCCAGAGTTCAGAAATTCAAGGCGCCCTTTGGCCTGTTGCGTCCGTTCCGGCAGAAAATTACGAACGCTCCTCTGAATTTCAGCATGAGCAGGTATTTTCGAAGATAGCCTCCACTGCTTAAGTTTTGTGCTTCCAGTTACTTGAGATTCCCCGGCACGACTCACGACGCGTCCTCACAGCTTCAGTTCTGCCAGTACCTCGTCTCCTACCTTCTAAACTTCACAGAAGCTCTTCTGCGAACCTTAGAGAACTAGCACTTCTGGAAGAAAGAATAGCCTTTCATGATGGTCAAATGACGGTATGGTTGTGCTATTCTCCTGTGCGAACAATTTCTTGAACGTGAAACTGAAAACTTCGACTTTCATTTTGCTACCTTCAACTGCCACTGGTCAATAAGGGACTGAATGGAAGCCTTAGACCCACTTAGCGATTTTACGTAAGCTCAGAATTTCCTCAGGTTGTCTGCCAGATCTTTTGCTAAGGTGTGATGGCTGTAGTTGTTGTATGCTTCGCGCATAAACCTTTTCACAGACACACGAACCTCTATTAACCTTCGCTTGTAGTCATTTGTGCGTCTCCTTTTGAATCGAGAGTGCAACAGCATCTGCTTCCTCAGCATCCGCCGAATTTCGTTTTTAAATAATAGTCGGCCTTTACCGTCCTTAATCCACTTACTAAGCACTTAACTCTCCAGACCACGATTTCCAATCTGCTTGAACTTTGCCATAATTCCTCCACAACCATCTTACTGGAAGTAAGTGATGCAAATTCAGTGTCTAAGTAATATGCAAATAACTACTTATCAGCTCTATCTAGTAGAAACACTCTCCTAGTCTTCTTTACTCAGTTGTTAACTTTTGTAATCATAGTTGCTATAATGACATTATGTCGCTAACCCAGTTTCTATACTGACACTGTCGACAAGGTACGGCCTATCTATAGCTAAGAGATCTAAGATATTTCCATTGGGTGTGGGCTGCCGAGCTGTTGGTTCAAGACAGTTTACAGAAAATCAACTGTGGTTTCAGTTCCTGAGACTGCAGTCGTGTGTGTGAGTTGCGTTTGCGTGAATGTGTGAATGTGTGTGTGTGTGTGTGTGTGTGTGTGTGTGTGTGTCTATTGTTGACAAAGGCCATTGGCCGAAAGCTTTAAGTGTGAAAATCTTTTTGTTGTGCTTATCTGCGACTCAGCGTCTCCGCTATATGGTGAGTAGCAACTTTCCTTCTCACCAAATTGATTCTTGCTAGCTTTGAAAGTCGTAGGCAATAATACACATAATAATGAAATAATATCTATTGAAGAGGAACGTTGGGTAGCGGCGAATGTTGCTTGAAGTTTTCCATCAATT
The DNA here is from genome assembly GCF_023897955.1 of Schistocerca gregaria. NCBI lineage: Eukaryota > Metazoa > Arthropoda > Insecta > Orthoptera > Acrididae > Schistocerca > Schistocerca gregaria. The sequence goes on from NC_064920.1 coordinate 775,170,064, forward strand.
GAAAGACAGCCACAAAAGCTTTATTTCGCAAATTCAAAAGATTTGTAAATAGTTCACGAAATTATTGAAAGGGGTTTCGCATGCTGAACAGCATGATTGGGATCTTGGAAACAGCTGACGAGAGATAGTGTTCGATTTCAATGGAGGCTTGAACATATAGGCAGTATGATCTAACTATAGGAAAATGTAAGTTAATGCAGGTAAATAATCCTGTAACGTTTGCGCGCTTCTTCACACAGATACGCCAGTTAAATATCTAGCTGTAACGTTTGCAAAGCAATATATGTGGATGAGTGCATAAGGAAGACGAATGGTTTACTTTCGTTTATTGAGCGAATTTTAGAAAAGCGTGGTTAATCTATAAATAAGACCACACATAGAACAGTAACACAACCTATTCTAGAGTACTGCTTGAGTGTTTGGGACCCCACCAGCTTCGATTAAAGGAACACATCAAAATAATTCAGAAGCGTACTGCTAGATTTATTACAAGTAGATTCGATCATCACGCAAACATTACAGAGATGTTATATGAACTCAAATGGGAATTCCTGGAGGGAAGACGACTTTCCTTTGTCAGAACAATGGTGAGAAAATTTAGAGAATCCATGTTTCAAGCCGACTGCTGATCGATTCCACTGCCACCAATGCAGATATAGCCTAAAGACCGCGAACATAAGAAATTAGGTTCTCATGTAGAGACATTCTTTCTCCCTCTCTCTAGTTGCGAGCGGAACAGGAAAGGAAATGACTAGCAGTAGTAAAAGACGTATTTCGTCATGAACAAAATGGTGAGTTGTGTAGTATGTGTGTAGTTGTAGATGTAGAATTATAGTGTCAACATCAAAAGGGGCTCGTCTCAGGAGTAAGAGCATAGCAAAATAAATGGCTCTGAGCACTATGGGACTTAACATCTGAGGTCATCAGTCCCCTAGAACTTAGAACTACTTGAACCTAACTAACCTAAGGACATCACACACATCCAATCGAACCTGCGACCGTAGCGGTCGCGCGGTTCCAGACTATAGCGCCTAGAACCGCTCGGTCACTCACGCCGTCTTAGCCCTACAACTAGCAACCTTACAACTCTTTGGTCCACCTTTACCAGAAAAGAACTCTTTAACCACAGCATGCAAAAATAGCATACAAAGAGTACATGAAAGAGAGAAATCACTTGGCTGTAGTGCGGCAATGTAGATCATAGTTGTTGTTCAGTAGTAGAGGAATACAAGGGAGAAACCAAGTAGAAAGCAGCTGGTGTTAAAAGGCGAACCCGAATGATAGACACGAATCAGAATACTGGAAGGAAGATTTAGGTTGAGCATCCCATCGACGACGGTTTTAATTAGGGATAACGGAAGCTCGTTTTGGGAAAGGACTGAGAAGCCAATCGGGCATGTCCTACAAAAATACCTCTGTATTTGTCTTAAATGATTTATGTAAAATAACGAAAACCTAAATCAGGATATCTGGACTGATATTTGAAACGCCGTCTCTCGAAATCGAGCCCATGGTCTACCAATGCACCACCTCGTTCTATGATCACAGTGCAGTAAGATCAACTAGACTAGCACAGCTTGGGGCATTATTTTTTTAAAGTTTCGCACGGAAACAAAGAAAGTTAAGATTTTGACGGGGCGTCGACGTCGCGGCAAATAGAGGCGGAATACATGCTCAGATTGGCCGAAGATTAGGACTGGAATCGAGTGTGCCTATTTCAAAGAAAGTATCTTGGTATTCGCTTTCTACGGATTGTAGAAACAACAGATGCATAAATCTAGATGATCGGACGGGGATTTGGACGGTGCACTTCCCGGATACGAGTTCACTGCCTTAACTACAAGGCTCTCTTGCTCGGTTTACTTCTTACAAAAGCGGTAAAAAAATGTGCATGTGGCTTAACTGCTATTTCTGAAAAAGGTGAACGACTGTTCAATAGTATGAGGGACGATTTACGTCTTCTTGCATTAGGAAGGAACATGTTGGCTGTTCCATCGCGAGCAGTTGGTACCCCATGAGGAAACTTAAATTATTTGGGCTGCAGCGCAAATTAGCTTAGGTAGCATCCTGGAAAGGATAGAACGGATTAGTATCGATCCCAAGACGTTACAGCTTGTAACTACATACTGTGCTCCCATACTTACTCTCAAGTTTTATGTGAAGTGCAATGAGAGAACGCTCGATTTAACGCTGTTCTTTCATTGGCAGTGTAGTAATAATGTTCTACATTCCAGTAACAGAAGTAAGTTGCATATGTTATACACACTGCCTGTTTTAAATACTTAGGCAATACGCTGCAATGATTGTAAATGTTGTTCTTTATTTCTACAGACTAATGTGAAAATAGACTTCATTCGATGAGGAGAAACTGATCAATGTTACTGTGCCTCAGATACGCACGAGATTTACGTACTTGTGAGGGAATTATAGACCTAATAATCGGCTCGTAGAAGCTATCATATGCTGTCCACTTCTATAAAATGTCCCTGACATGCGCTAGTACAAACTGAAAAATTACCAGTCTGAGATAATTTTTCCACATGAATGGAATTAATTCTTAACTGTACCCCTCGTACGTGGTATATAATTTTAATCAAAGTATCTTACACCTGTCGACAAAATTTTCAGCATCTCGTACATTTCCTGTTGCTACATGCGTCGGATGTTATCTCGGAAAATACTACTTCCACCTGTTGTCGCAATTAGCCACTCAATGTGGACTCCACAAGACACTGTCCCATACTCTCCCAGACATGCTCAATAGTTGACTGGTTTGGTGATAGAGGAGCTACCAGGGGAAATTGACGAACATCGTCGAGAGGACGTTTAGCAACTCGAGAATTGTGCTCATGGCTGTAGACCAATTCTATGAGCATGCGATGTATCGTTACTTGAGTATGTCGAGATGATAGATACTATTACAGTTTACCAGAGAATAAATATCGGCACATTAACCACACTAGTGCAGTTGAGTGAAAGGACTGTTGTAATCGTTATTGGGGATATCTAACGAATTCAGTAGTTACACTGATATTGTCGACTAGTGGCCTTAAAGCAAGACGTAAATTTTGTATCCCTGACGCCATATCGATATTTAGTAGTTTTGAGAGAATTACGTAAAATAATGTTTTTTAGAAAGACAGGAGTGCGCTTATAAACAAGTGTAGAATGAGAAGAGGGATGTTGGGTAAGGTGTTAGCTGTTTTAATAATTGGAAGGGGGGGGGGGGGAGGCACAGAAAATGTTAGCTTGCCAATTTATGTAAAACACCCCTGTGCAACGTTTCGTTTGTTGTCTGAGGCTTCGTGTTAAAAGCTTCTGCTGGGTTATAGCTCAGGACTATGATCATGACCGCCGCTCAATAGATTATCGAGCTTTGGGTGCGATGACGCTACGTTCAGTTCGGGACTTCCAGGGTGACACGCCCCAGCTTTCATATGATGTTATGAGAAACCAGTGTACGGCGAGTCAAAAGTTTCATCCCTCTATAACTGCCACACTAACTGGTAACATGGTGCACTAGAACACACGAGTTTAAGTAGACCTCCTAACGTTCAGAAGCATACTGACTTGCTTGACACCTAGAAAAAGTAAGTTTGATACAATAAATATAATGAGCAATACTCTATTTATTATGAGCCTCTCAAGCAATTAAAAGCAACCTAAGGTTATGCAACAGTTAAGGCACAGGCCTCGCTTCCAAGCGAAGTGGGTCTCATGTCATCCTTACTTTATACGAGTTTGTGTTCTTTCGCTAGTGACCTCATCACCGGCGGGATGTGAGGCCCTAATCTTTTGTTCTTCAACTCACTAAATATTCAGAACTTAGTGTGTCTAGGACTGCGGTAAAATTACGGGACGAGTAGTTATAGTAAAATTTAGTCATGTCTATAAACAATGAGTCATGGAAAATAGAAGCAATTACAATGAATTTGTTTTCTGTTGAGTTTTTCGTGGATGCCATACTTAGCTGTATCTCCTCCTGGTGAGAGCTTTCATAAATATATTTCTTCACATATTCTTTTTTATGTCTTTTTGATTCAAACTTTTTTACTTGATTTTTTTATTCTCCTGTAACACCAGTATTCAAATATTCCCAGTGTTTTAAGCCTCCATTTTTATCTCCGTCCACGTTTCAATTGATGTAACGTTCTCCAGAGCCACAGTTTCAGTAACATCTTCAGTAATTCTGTATTAGTATTTAGCAGCAGTTGACATTCTTTTCTACTGGTAAGATCTCTTTTTCTACTCTAATCTGAGTGTTGTTGTTTTTTGTATCCTAAATAGTAAATCCTTTCATTCCTTTCACTGTTTTCGCCGATATGGATACATTGTCTTACCTTTGCACATCCTTAATCTGAATGTTGTGACACGTTAAGTTACTTAGTCCATCCTTCAGTACTTTTGAGGATAGTTTATTCTTGCTCTGAACTGCTTTCGTATTCTTCTAGGGGACGACCAACATTTCAGAAAATCTGAAGCAGTGCAGTTGTGGGATGCTAGAATATTACACAGTTTACCTAAGCCAGTTTATGTGCTCACTTCCCCGTATTGCCGTTACATTTTTACCGGTGAAAAGCTTGGTCATCTCCTTAAAAAGCGAGTGACGTGATAGCGGCAAGTCGTAAGTTTCCAACTACGTGCTTTAAACGCAGATAACGTTACGAGGCTGCCCTCTATCTTCCCAACCTTGCTCTTGTCTTTTGTGTCCCGTTTTGAGAAAAAGTTTCATTGAAAGCGATAACTGATTCTTACCTTTATCTGATGGAAAGAACCGTAATATGTTCTCTAGAGTTAAAGCACTGTGACGCAAAGGCGTGACACTGAGAAACTGTTCAAAAAATCCAAATTTTATTTGCAGATCGTCTGGTATAGGTTCAGTGTTTGATAATGTCATAATGGAATAATAATTAAATCGCCACCATAGCTGCGAACAGGCGTTGATATACGTCATTGGGAACATGTTGAAAATGTGTCCCCACCGGGACTCGAATCCTGGATCTCCTGCTTACATGGCAGACGCTCTATCCATCTTTTCTTTCTTTTCTTTTTTTAAAAAAAAATCTCATTTTGTTCCTTTTTCGTTCGTTGTATCTGCTCGGGGCGGACGTAGCAAGACACCCATTTCAGTTCGTCTTTGTTCCATTCATTCAGTTTTTTTTATTATTACAGAGGGTAGCTAACCCTCTGACCGAACACGCTGAGGGCGCAGAGGATAGTGCGCCTACAGGGACTTATCCCTTGCATGCCCCACGCGACCCACATTCCCAACATGTCCACACCACTACATTCGTAGCGCGCCTAATAGATGTTTGCCCATCACACTCATTACTCGTGGCAGCCATATTTTGACTATATTAACGAATTAATTATCATTTCATTCTAGAGAAACTGCACGGTCATCAATGGTATCTGTTCTTTTGGGAACAGATACTACCTTCACATATAATTAAAATATGGCTACCCGGCCATTGACCTTCTTGTGGGAACGCACACGCCATGCCCCAACTCGTACGGACTTGGTAGATTAATCTGCCATGAGTAATGAGTATGATGGGCAAAACATCTATTAGGCGCACTACGAATGTAGTGGTGTGGACAGGTTGGGAATGTGGGTCACATGGGGAGCGTGCAAGGGGTAAGTCCCTGTAGGCGCACTTTCCTCTGTGCCCAAGGTGCCTCAGCTGGATGCCGGCACGGTAACTCAGCGTGTTCGGTCAGAGGGTTAGCTGCTCCTGATACGTCACGATACAATAGTGAACAATTTTGACTTCATGTTTCCAAAACATTTCAGCAACTTGTCACTTACTAGGTGTAGAAGTATGGAACCGGAATTCCCCAATAGATGGCGCTATCCGTCAGTTTAGGGTAGAGAGCTTGTATATAGAGAGAGTGGCCATAGGTGAAGTTGCCCGTGATTGGTTGATTAGCTTTGGCAGAAAAATTGCGCCAAACGTCTATCGCGCTTCCTATGTTCGCCGTGCTTTTGAGTTGAATTGAAGTTTAGAGGACTTTTGGAAACGATTAAAAGGTATTTGAATTATTGAGAGACTTGTTATGCGTTGTGCATGCATGTTCGATTTAGTTGTATATCGTTTTTAGTACGTAATTAGCGTTTGCGATCTTAAATACGAGTTGAAATAATGAAGCGTTTTGTGATGAAGTTGGTAGGCCTACATGTTTGAAGTAAACACGTTAGTAATTGTACAGTATTGTTTTTGACATCTGTAATTCGTTCTGCAGACGTTCGTAAACGATGCCAGGTTGTGCTGCATTTCGTTGTTCAGAGGCGAAGGTGGATTTCGCATGTTAGCACTTCCACGCAATGAAGAAAGACGAAAGCAGTGAGCAGTCGCAGTCAACAGGGGTGACATAAATCAAACAGGAGCCTTGTGGAAACAAACAAAGTACTCTTATCTACGCGAAGTAAGTCGTTTTTGCTTTTTACTACATATAAAACAATTCGCAATAAACATAGTTAAATTTGAAAACAGACCTGTAAATTGGCTGTGTGAAAATTATTATAACACATTATTCTTATAAACAAAGGCATTTAACGAATGATTTCGCCATATTGTCTTGTGCTTTTGATTCGGTGAGTGTGTACTCCGCTACTCCACTACTGGCCATTCAAAAGTCCCGCCCGCAGTTTGGCAGAAAAACGGCCGCCGTATCGTCCGGTTGGCAACTCTCTCCCTGTACAGACTCTCTAAGTGTAGGGCCCGTGAGACTGCGTCTGCAGCGCCGTGTGCTTCCTGTAAGAGATGACGACGAATGCCAACACACAGTAACCCAAGTTTCATACTTTGGCATCTGTTTCAAACGCGTAAACATGTCGAGTTTTGTGCCTACGAACTACCATATGCGGACGCCATTGGTTTTCTCCTATCATTTGAAGGAAACTGCTGCAGAATCGCATCAAATGCTTGTCGAAGTTTACGGCGAACATTATCTTGGGAAAACACAGAGTTTCCAGTGGTTAAAAAAATTCAGAAGTGGTGATGTTGACGTGAGAAACAACGAGCGCGGGATACCACAGAAAAAGTCGAAGACAACGAATTGCAGGCCTTTGAGGATGAAGAAGATACTCAAACTCAACAGGAACTCACGGATCAAGTGAGTGTGACGCAGAAAGGTGTTTCTCTTCGGTTGACAGCTATGGGAAAGGTGCAGAAAGTGGGAAAATTGGGTCCCCATGAACTGAAAGAAAGAAGCAAATCGAAAGACCACTTGAGAAATGCTCCTAGCCAGATACAAAAGAAAATCTTTTCTCCATCGAATACGGACACGTGATGAAAAAATGGATATATTTTGAGAGTCCTAAGGATCGTAAATCATGGGTGAATCCAGGCAAACCATCGACATCCACTGCAAGACCAAATGTCTTTGGGAAGAAGACAATGTTCTGTTTGGTGGGATCAGAAGGGTGCCATCTATCATGAGCTGCTAAAACCTGGTGAAACCATTAACACTGCTCGCTACCCACAGCAAATGATCGATTTAAATAAAGCATTACGAGAAAAACGACCGGAATATGGAAAAAGGCAAAAGAAAGTCATATTGCTCCATGATAACGCCCCAACACACATTAAAATGTGTCAGGAAAACGTTCGAGGCGTTCCATTGGGAAATGCTAGGGCACGCTGGATATTCTCCAGACTTGAGTTGGGTTGTTTTGGGGGAAGAAGACCAGACAGCGAGGTCATCGGTGTCATTGGATTAGGGAAGGACGGGGAAAGAAGTCGGCCGTGCCCTTTGAAAGGAACCATCCCGGCATTTGCCTGGAGCGATTTAGGGAAATCACGGAAAACCTAAATCAGGATGGCCGGACGCGGGATTGAAGCGTCTCCAGACTTGGTTCCGTCCGATTATGATCTGTTTGCATCACTGGGACACGCTCTCGCTGAACAATGACTCAGTCATATGAAAATCTATAAAAATGGCTGACTGGTTCGCTTCAAAAGAAGAACAGTTTTTTTGGCGTGGCATTCATAGCCCGCCGGAGAGGTGGAAGAAATGTATAAATAGCAATGGATCTTATTTTGAAGTAAATACAGACGTCTAATTGTTGCAACCAAATTTCGGTTTCATACTTCTACACCTGGTAAACCTTAAATACTATGCTAATAACGAACTGACGTTGGAAGGGAGCCTAGCGGTCAACAAAAGTCGACGTTGAAGTCATTAGGGCAGATTGTGGAGTGATACTGCAATGTGCGGGCTGGTCCCCTGCTGAACGCCACACCAGCTTGTCGTCTATTGCGCAGGTCGGATTGAGGTGGCTCCACCGCTGGGCGCTAAGTGCGGATTTCCTCAATCTGTCCTCCTCACCGACCACGCCCCTGACCTGCTGTACCCGGATGGCCCACTTACGTCCCACCCTCCCTGGATCGCTGCGTAACTCTCGACAGATTGGCGCTAGTTAAGGCCACAAATCTGCTACGAGCCCGTTCAAGGTGAAAAGGTCGAAAGTATTTGGGCCCGCAGTGTTACATCATGGTCCAGATGTGCGCAGTAAGAACAGAGTTTTGCGACACAAGACTCTGCTATTGTTCAATAATTGCACCCAGCTATTATGTAATAAGGATCGATAGAGCTATTGCTTCAATCTCTGTCAAGTCAATATGCCATCGAACGAAATATCGAAAGAGTCCATTTCAAAGCCTTATCAAAATTTAGAAAAAGTACTCATAGCTTTTAAGGTATGCAGTTTAGAGCCGATGTTTACTGGACATTTCGGGCTGTTTTCCTCCATACTATTGCCAGCGTACATCTGAACACAAAATGCTACACAGGTAATGCTCACTCTGAATCAAATGAGGCACTGAGAGCTACAAGGGCTCAAAGCACAAATACCACGATTCGAGGAAAATGTATGTTTGTGAAAATTAGATTTGTAGAGAAACACCAGTCTCATAGGTCTGACGTGCCTTTTAACCAAGTCTTAAAACCGAACATCCGCCGCAGTGGGACCATGGAATGGTGCCATTCGAAAGTAATCACCTCACGCATTAAGACATTTATCTCACTGGGAGACGAGAACTGATGGATCCGCAAGTGCAACCACTCTAGCACGTCCTCGTCCGACTGAAACCGACCTCCACGCATGTCTTTCTTCAGGTTACCAAAGATGTGAATACCACATGGTGAAGGATCCGGGCTGTGCGGAGGATAATGGGGCGTTTCTGAACCAAATCACCGAAGCATAGCCTTCGACCGTTAGGCAGTGTTGTGGCAGGCGTTATCGTTCAGAAGAACGATTCTGTCCGACAGTATTTTGGCAGCCTTAGTTCAAACGGCTAGGCCAATAGTAGAAACACCCACAACTCCTCCGCCAAAGAAATCCAAAACTGTTCACACAAGTTCCGGTAAGATCATGATGACCTCTGTTTTGACTGCAGGGGCCTCAAGCCTCAAGCCTCAAGCCTGGGACCACATCAGTGTAGGCACTCTGCAGATACTACGACACACATCATAAAGTTAGGACATCCAGGAATGCTGTCGGACGGACTCATCCTGTTGCACGATAACGCCTGCCCCTACACTGGCAATCGTACGAAGGCTACGCTTGAGAGATTTGACTGGTAAACATTGCAACATCCTCAGTATAGCCCAGATCTTTAAGCGTGCAATTTTCACATCTTTGGCGACCTGGAAAAGGCATTCGTGGATGTCAGCTTCAATCGGACGGGGAAGTGCAATATTGTGTGTAATAGTGGACCCGTCAGCAGCTGATTGCGCTCTAGCACAAATAAAAGATCGTCTCGACTCCCAAGGGGATTGATGTCTTAACCCGTGTGCTGATTGCCTTGGAATTGAACCATTCCCCGGTCCCGTTGTGGTAGGTGTTTAGATTTCATTTGATTGCCTTTTACGTATCTTCCTGCATAGCTGAGTCGGTGGCGTCGTGTAATAGTTCTCTGCAGTTCAAATACCACTTTGATCTTATATTTCTTTTCGTTCAGTTTCGAATACCTGCATCGTTCAAATGAAAAAAATTCATAAAATTTATCTTTTTTAGCACTCATCTAATCATAATTTTTGTGAAAAATGCACGTCTTCCTGTTTCTAATTACATATTGTATACAATATTCCAGCTTTCATTGCAAATAAAAATTCTTAATTATTGATATTTTATGAGAGATTGTTATTAAAAGCTGTTTAAACTAAGAAAACATACCAAACTAAATTTTTAGTCGAAAAATGAAACATCAGAAACTATTTCTTTGGAGTATGTCCATTGTTTTATACCTTAGATGTGGTCTCGCACGAGCCAGAGTGATAAGTGTCGTAGAAGTTTGAAAAACAATAATTTTCACAGCCCCGAGTACACCATAAAAATGGTGCATTTATGCAGTTGCCACTGTACAATAGCTAGTCACAGCTGAACGCTGGCGGGATACAGAACGGCATGTCAAGGGGAGAAAATGTAACGCTTGAATGGCTTCGTGAATTTTGTTGTTGATCTACTAGTTATCATATGGCTGATGAAAGTTCCTGCATTGAAATGTGTTTCTCAGATTCGGACATGGAATGACTTCAGACATTACTAGATGATTGACTATAATACCTTCGGTGGCTACAAACTTATTTTAACCCTACGGTGACGTACCTGCAATACGCTTTTGCGTCGCATGTACATGGCTCAGAAAAATTACCCTGTCTTTAAGTTAGGAATTTTTATTTCTCTTGTTAGCAATTACAATACTATGTTAGCTAAGTACGAGAGCACATTATGGTTTCCGTCTGGTCCCCTATTGCTGGTGTTTTTCCGAGTGTTATTTCATTCTCTTCAAAAATTCGAAGCTATATTACGATTTTTCTACTCGTCTTTTTTCACGTCTTAAATGCAAATGCTCATATTACTGCACTTTAATTGGACCAGCTGGCTGGCCAGTGCTGTCCATGTTAAATGCACCGGTAATGCTGTTGTCCCGTGTTATCGTTCAGTAGATGTCCGCGCAACGCTCAGCGTAAAACGTATCCTTATTACCATATCGTACTGGACTGTAGTCTAGACAGCTTGGCCTCCGCTCCACGTGAAACGAAGTCCAATGAGATTTCAGCAAACGTGGAAAAATGTAGTATTTATTACATATTTATTATTTCGATGAACACACTATAGTCATCACCCAGAAACAGGAGAAAATTATCTGTGGAAGGGACTCAGCAACATTATTTCTCGTTATTGTTATCTTATTAAATAAAGGTAAGGCCGTCGGCCATCGACATATAAGTCGTGTGACGGTAGGCTACACATGGACGGTTCTTTTTATGGCAATGACGAGATGTCAATAAATTGGTTAATAAAAACAGTCCTACGCTTAATAATAGAAGAAAGTGTAACTACAAATCAGACTTCCATCATGTCATTTGCGGGTCTACAGAAAGTCTTCGACAAAGGTGAAGTAAAATACTCGAACTTCTAAGTGCAGTGGGGTGAAAGAGAGATGTTGGAAGATCATAAATATTCACAAAATATCTATGTTGGAAGTTTTAACATGGATATTGCAATATCGATACCGAAGCCTTTCAAACATGACAACATCGATGTTAAAGACGATATATCGACCTTCTAAGGAAGAAAGGAAGATTAGGGTTTAACGTCCCGTCGAAAACTAAGTCATTAGAAAAGGCTAACCTTCGATACGTCATATTATGTAAATGCATTTTACATTTATGATATGCATGATTACATTTGATGCACGTAAATATAAGTATTTATAGAACGGAGCTAACATGCACACAGTTGCGGTTTTTCGAATGTTTGAGGTCTATCTGTTATCTAAAAATCAGCTGCAATTTGCATGTAAATCGTATTAGACGAAGTTGCCATTTGGATGCCCTTTAATAACCATTCTTATGTCTTGGCTATACGTTTATTAATTTAAAAAAAGCCTTACGCGTTTAGACATTCTGTCATTTTGAAAGGATACAACATACAACACAAAACTGGTATCAAAAGACATGAAAATATGTTACATTCGCCATCGGTAAGAGACGTAGCACAACGACGAGAATATGACTTTTTGGTTTTGCAGTGCTATGTCAATCATTTAAAATTGTTCATTAGACGCATTATATCACGTCAGAATTGCCAGTCACGGGAAATGTGCAAACTGCTACCAAGGAAATATTTTGTAAACCTAGTGGACTAAAGCGCTAGGAGGCACTGGGTACAAGGTACACGTGGCTTTTTGTTTTGTTTACAGTCGTAATTTCTAGCGTTGCATCGTATAAAACAGTTTCATCACTAAATATGGAAATACAATGTTTTACAAAATGTATTTCTTTACAAAACAGTGTGTAACAGATCTTTTAAGTGGTCGAAAATAATACACTGTAAGAACGCGCTTAATTGTCTCTGGCGCCAGCTGTTAACAAACTTTCTTTTTAGCAGTTTACAGCATTCAAATTACTTGCATCACTAAAAGTTCATAAATATCATTTTTATAAGAATTTATAAAGTGTATAAATGCCAGCTGAGGCATGTAGCGTTCACTTATGAGAAACAGGTGGTGCCGTTGCGTTGCTATTTCCGCCAACGGGAGCAAACGCATGTCTACACAGGACAATCAAACAATTTGAGAAGCACAATATTAGAATCCAATCATCAATTCCATCAATAACATATGGCAACCATCCCAGACCGTGTTACATAACTGAAACGTTTTAACCCTCAGCATCAATTTAATGCACTATCCAAAAAACGGTCATGTGAAAACCAGTGTGGTATTAATGTAATGGTACAATGGCAGCTGTGCTGCCTTATAACTTGTCCCCTCTTTCATAAGCATTTGTAGCCACAGTATTAGAAACAGTTTTACAGGATATTTTAATATGTCAAGTTTAATCATGCGTACCCCTTTATCCCTCTGCCCGGTTCTTTAATTGCGTCGCGGTCTTATACAACACCTATTATTCACAGAAAATAGTTTTACTGTCATACAACCAAGGAAGATCATGTTTACGTTATTTTAAGTATGAAAACTTCAACCAGTCCCCATCCAACCCTCTAGTAATCTCTATAATTTTAATTGTTTTTAATTTTTCTACTATCATGAGTACTATAACAGATTATGGTTTGTGATATATTGTTATACCTTTTTGTGTAGGATTTATCCCCGTTCATTTCTGTAATTGAATCACGGCGTTTTGCAATGTTTGCTATCCACAGAAAACAGTTTTACGGACATGGAACCACAGAAGATCTCATGTACGTTATTTCAAGTTTGCCAGTTCTAACCAATTCCCTTCCCACCCCTCCCAAAATCTCCATAATTTTTTTTTAATTTTTCAGCTGTCTTACGTACAATTACAGCTTATGGTTGTGATGTGCCTATTTCTGTAAGAGGTTTCTTTGGTTCATGGAGAAAAAGGAACAAGTTATGTAAGCTAGCGCAGTGGCCAATGTGCTGTCGAGACATAAGAAAAGTTGCCGAATAATTTTACTCGTTTCGTTTGTTCCTTTGAAAGATAGTTATTACGAATAATAAAAACTTTCAAAACCCTATTTTTACGTGAGCTGTGTTAACATTTAAAATAAATATGAAATGATACGACAGTGTTGGTACGTAGTATTCGCCGATGAGCTCTGTCAGCGAGTTGTTGATACTTTGTTCCTTATTTTTCTATCGGTTTCGTTATTAGAGGGGCGTTACAAGTTGGAGAAGAGTTCCGCGTAGCGTTAAATATGCAGTGAGGGCTAAGGATCATTTTATATATGGATCATTACAGGAACTACCAACACGTTATAAAAATAAAAAAAAAGACATCGTTGTCTGTTCCCCATTCACGGTTCGAAACAAAATGTGCAGAAGTGCATGCACTTTAAAATTAATTCCCCATGAGAATGCGGTGGCTGAAAATTCCTTACGAAAGCAGCGGAGCATCTTCATCTTCATGGAAGCTGGTGCTGTAATGTAGTAACTAATAACTGGAACTATTTCGTATAGGTTGCAACATAAATTACTCCCCAGTTTAATTGTGATGGAAGACACTCTCTAAGCGTAGCAATAACGAACAATGTTTTTTGAGGAATGATATTTTTATTGAATAAGCAGCATTCTGAAATACTACTCAGAAACATTTTTTTATATCTTGGTTCTGTTGTTTTTATGAGCTTATCAATGTTTCTACCACTCTTCTATACTTGTGAAATACAAATCGTAGCTGGGAGTAGAGACTTAACTATGTTCGTGGAGGTTCTTCCTCTTTCCCTGCCATGGCCCCCATTATGGAAAGAGGGAAGAAATCCTTCGTTGGACTGACTAGATTATGGCATGAAGAAGACAGGAAATAAGAATGAAGATCGAAAGGGAAGAATTACTGTCTGCGACCGTGGACTTCATATAGTTAGTAGTCTACAAAAAACATGACTAGTACAATAACCTATTTTTTGTATTTATATTTTCGCGGTCTTTATCTGACAACGGAGAGAACTAAGCCTTGACGCCGACTCCATGCAGGGGATGCACTGCTGTGCTGGCAATCTCATTATTATCAGTTCACTTCAAAGGCAGACGTAGTTGGCGTAACAAACAGAACAAATTGTTCTGTAACGAGTCACAGTGGACCTACGTTTCCTGACTTGAAAAAACTTAGCAAGCGATTTTGTTTCATCTATAACAGTGTGACGATGCAATCTGGAGCCATCCTGTATTTTATCTGTATTTTTCGTGCGTCAGATCTTGTTGTTGTTGTTGTGGTCCTCAGCCCTGAGACTGGTTTGATGCAGCTCTCCATGCTAATCTATCCTGTGCAAGCTCCTTCATCTCCTAGTTCCTACTGCAACCTACATCCTTCTGAATCTGCTTAGTGTATTCATCTCTTGGTCTCCCTCTACGATTTTTACCTTCCACGCTGCCCTCCAATGCTAAATTTGGGATCCCTTGATGCCTCAGGACATGTCCTACCAACCGATCCCTTCTTCTAGTCAAGTTGTGCCAAAAACTTCTCTTCTCCCCAATACTATTCAATACCTCCTCATTAGTTACGTGATCTGCCCATTTAATCTTCAGCATTCTTCTGTAGCACCGCATTTCGAAAGCTTCCATACATGGCTACACTCCATACAAATACTTTCAGGAAGGACTTCCTGACATTTAAATCTATATTCGATGTTAAGAAATTTCTCTTCTTCAGAAACGCTTTCCTTGCCATTGCCAGTCTAAATTTTATACCCTCTCTACTTCGACCATCATCAGTTATTTTGCTCCCCAAATAGCAAAACTCCTTTACTACTTTAAGTGTCTCATTTCCTAACCTAATTCCCTCAGCCTCCCCCGTCTTAATTCGACTACATTCCATTATATTCGTTTTGCTTTTGTTGATGTTCATCTTATACCCCCTTTCAAGACACTGTCCATTCCGTTCAACTACTCTTCCAAGTCCTTTGCCATCTCTGACAGAACTACAATGTCATCGGCGAACCTCAAAGTTTTTATTTCTTCTGCCTGGATTTTAATACCTACTCCGAATTTTTCTTGTTTCCTTTATGCTTGCTCCGTCAGATCTTATGTGATCCAAATTCAGAACCACATTTTGCCATTAATTTAGGAAAAAATCTGTTTCTTAGACAGTGTTATGTAACTACACATATTTCCAGACGGTGTGTTGCTAGATGGGTAACTCTGCCAAATATTCCACTCACTTCGTCGTTAATATTAAAAATGCACCAGACACACTCAAATACAGACGTATTTAATAAACGTCTTAGACGGCAATGCAGAACCAGATTCGGTAAATTGTAATATTACAAAGTGAACATGTTATCTTGCCTCCAATCATATAGAACGCAACTAAAAAGTTAAGTTTCCATATACTGCGTAGCAGCCAAATTTCTGTCCCTCCTTACCATCCACTGTTCTAACCTACGATAACGTTCCACTTAGTTCTAGTAATTACTTCTTCAGGGATAAAGCATTTAAATCTTTTTTAGGAAGAGTCAATTTTGATTCTCGCACTGCGAACCTAGTTTGATGTTTCCGTGGTTTCTTCAAATCAATCCAGCCGGTGCCGGGACGGTTCCTCAGTTAACATCACAGTCGTTTCCTTCCCCGTCCCTTTCTAAACTGAGCTAATGATCCGCCTCCAGTAACCTCGTTGTCGACTGAGCGCTAAATACTACTTTTATCTCTTATGGTTAGTATACACAGAGTCACTGTAAATGACTGAAACGATTCCACAGACCTGCTATAGCTATATTATTTAGCATATTGTAGCAGGACTCTGCACATACATAGAATACATACAAGTGCTCTATACGCACCCCTACTGATTCTGCAGACATAAAGTCGAATTCAAATTCTCCCCACATCCTCTCAGTCCGCTCAAAAGCACTGTTAATGCTAACTTGTATGCTAACTTGCACTTCTGGTATAGGATGCGTTAACACCGGATTTGTTCACATGCTCGCCCCCCCCCCCCCCCCCCACACACACACACACACACGAAAACTGCACAGGGTTACGTGGGGAGCATTTTGAGCACAACAAAGGCTTTCTCGGCGCCTATCGCCATCTTGCTTAACTGCCCACTATGAGTGTTGAGTTTATTGACAGTATGTCAGTTAATGTAGGTATAGGATGCCTAAACACCGATTTTTTCACATGCTCGCCGCCCCCCCCCCCCCCCGCCCCCGCCACACACACACACACACACACACACACACACGAAAATTGCAGAGGTTTACGTGGGGAGCATTTCGAGCACAACAAAGGCTTTCTCGGCGCCTATCGCCATCTTACTTAACTGCTCACTATGAGTGTTGAGTTTATTGACAGTATGTCAGATAATGTAGCTACAGTGCATTTGTGAAATCACTTCAATCATTTATAATGACCTTGTATGAATACTGATGAGATTAGTCAATGCATCAACGAAACTTTTCAACTACTCGATTTTCACGGAATGCAAAATAAATTGTACCATGTTCTTCAATGCAGTTGTTAATCCTTTGTTTACTAGATGTCACTATGCGACGCCGTATTTTTCAAGTCAACTGCGTAGCCAACTACTGGTGTCCCGGCAGAGTCAAGAAGGTTTCAGTTTATCTACTGATTTATGTTTAGCATCCAGTTTGGGTACTCGCTCCTACAAAACACACGCTCTGCTCTATTTGCGACTGTAGTAAATGTGTTGTAACTTTTGTGCATTCTGTGTGCTGCGAAACGTTTTTATTATTAACGAACATTTCAGAAACTTTATTTATTTAAGGAAATTGTATTGGTGTGTTTTCCATTATCTTTACAACATCACACGTCTGTAAGACTATGATTTTGTACTGTACAACACATCCGTAAGTAATTTAAGTATATAACCACTGAAAATTGATTATCGATGTTCTCATTGAGAAAACTATTTTCAAAACAATTTGTGCTCGTGCATATTTTAATGGAAAGCCGACTTCTCTCATGAAAAGAAAGTAACCACATACAATGTGGCCGCGTGTTTGAAACTGCAATTAAAAATATGACTCGAATAGTGGATCCATGAACAATGTTCTAGTATTAATATAGATTAGTAAATTTGTGATATTAATGCCTGAAAAATATTTTACTGATACTGTTTCCACTATTTCTTATTCATTTCCACTATTTCGTATTCATTTCATTTCAGTTGCCTGAAATTTATTATAAATGTTATTTTTGAATGAAAATTTTTGTAAATTGATTGAAACAGATAACTTTCCAATAAATCTAAGCTACAATACTGTGTTTTGGATTAATACTTTAGGAGTTTAAATGGTTCAAATGGCTCTGAGCACTATGGGACTTAACATCTGTGGTCATCAGTCCCCTAGAACTTAGAACTACTTAAACCTAACTAACCTAAGGACATTACACACATCCATGCCCGAGGCAGGATTCGAACCTGCGACCGTAGCAGTCGCGCGGTTCCGGACTGAGCGCTTAGAACCGCTAGACCACCGCTGCCGGCTAGGAGTTATTGATATAAAATAATACAGTATTCTATAACCATTTCCTTTTCTCCATTAAAAAATTATTGCAGAAATAGCTCAGATAAAATATTCAGACAACCACGAATCGTCGTACATAATTGATGATGATAGTCATAGCGGATCAGACGAAAGTAGTATTTCAGATTTAGTATCTGAAAACACTCTTGAAGCAATACTGAGTTCAGGTTTTCCAAATATCTCATAATATGCTTCAGAAACTGGAACAATAAGTGTTCTCTACAGCAATTTTGTACATAATTTACAAAGATGCACAAGATTTTCATATTGATGAAAATTAAAGCCTTTCAGTCTGCTGAAACACGTTGAAACTTTGTACAAAGTACCACGCAGACACACGTTCAAGAAGATGCTGGAAAACCAAGGTACTCAGAAAAACTTTAAAAATAAAATTCAGAACGGGGATAGTTTCCCATTCAAGACTGTTATTTGGACAGACAAAATGCTGTATAGACGTTTTCTGGGAATTGCAGCTCATTATTTTGATGGCGATCAACATTTGTTATCTATGAGTTTCCAGGATTACACACAGGTGGATATATATCGAGTGTTTTATTACAGACTAGAAACGAATGAGGAAAAAGAAATTCTGGCAGTTATGACTGATGCAGAAGGAAATATGATTAAAGAAGTAGAAATAATATTTGGAGTGGCAAAAAGAGTTAATACAAAGACTAACAAACTGCCTGAGTCGATAACTGGTGTAAGAAGCGTTGTAATCAGGTTCAAACAAAGTATAGTGACAAGTGTTGAATGCAACCGCATTGCACTATTGGACTATTAAAGAGAATTCGGAGAGAAACGGCATAACGGAATTGAAAAAGCGCTACCACCAACTGGATATGTTCACACAGTAGCCATATCAACGGCGCTCGCCCACATATTCAAGTACGTACACCTTCAAGATGCTCTGTCATGTCCGAAGGCAGTCAAAATCATTAAGGATTTGATTTCAGCTGCTTACACGACTGTCAGTGCTACGTTACAATAAAACAGAGAAGCCAAATTTTACTTACGAAGTGAACATTACAAAATAGCACAAAAAAGAACAATTTGAAAACTGGAACGGAAATGGACCTATTACCACAAACCAGCCATTATCTGAAAGATCGCTCTGTAGATCTTTAACAAGATCTGTTAGAAATATGGAATCACATCATCAGAAATATTCACCCAAAATTACAAGAAACTGCAGTTAAATGTTTAAGCTGTATGGCAACATCGTCAGCTTCTGAAAGACTGTTCTCAAAAGCAGGATACGCTCTTCGTAAAAAACGCGATAGAGTGAAGGATAAAATTCTCTCAAAAATGTCATTTTCACAGTTATAGATAAAAAGTTGTGGTATATGTAATGTTAATTATTGCCGTATTTATTGATTAATAACTGTGGTATCAGATGTATTTGTATGTTGCTTTTTACACCATTCTATAAAATCATTATATTAGAAACATCGATAATTTTAGATAGATTATTATCAGCTATTTATGTTTGGACATCGATGATGAAATGAAAATCAGCATCCGTGATTTGCCAACAACTCTAGTGTGAACATTCTGCAGTAGACACAAAAGGGAACTGAATAAAGGAAACCTGTAAGATCAAGGAAGGCAAGTGTCTCTTAAGAACGGGTTCTCATCCTTTTCCGTCCCACCGTCCCCTTTTTCGAAGAAAACGTTACCTAGCCCCACACCTTTTTTTCAGTGGAAGAAAGTCAGACAAAATCGCGATATACAGGGCGGTCTATTGATCGTGACCGAGCCAAATATCTCACGAAATAAGCGTCAAACGAAAAAACTACAAAGAACGAAACTTGTCTAGCTTGAAGGATGGCGCTCTGGTTGGCCCGCTAGATGGCGCTGCCATAGGTCAGACGAATATCAACTGCGTTTTTTTAAAATAGGGACCCTCATTTTTATTACATATTCGTGTAGTACGTAAGAAAATATGAATGTTTTAGTTGTACCACTTTTTTCGCTTTGTGATAGATCGCACTGTAATAGTCACAAACATATGGCTCACAATTTTAGGGGAACAGTTGGTAACAGGTAGGTTTTTAAAATTAAAATAACGAACGTAGGTAGAATGAAATGTTCACTCTGCAGCGGAGTGTGCCCTGATATGAAACTTCATGGCAGATTAAAACTGTGTGCCCGACCGAGACTCGAACTCGGGACCTTTGCTTTTCGCGGGCAAGTGCTCTACCATCTGAGTTACCGAAGTCACGCTCAGTCTTCACAGCTTTACTTCTGCCAGTATCTCGTCTGCTTCCTTCCAAACTTTACAGAAGCTCTTCTGCGAACCTTGCAGAACTAGCACTCCCGAAAGAAAGGATACTGCGGAGACATGGCTTAGCCACAGCCTAGGGGATGTTTCCAGAATAAGATTTTCACTCTGCAGCGGAGTGTGTGCTGATATGCAACTTGACTGTGAAGACCGGGCATGAGTCGTGCTTCGGTAGCTCAGATGGTAGAGCACTTGCCCGCGAAAGGCAAAGGTTCCGAGTTCGAGTCGCGGTCGGGCACATAGTATTAATCTGCCAGGAAGTTTCAGAACGTAGGTAGTTTGAACATTTTATTTCGGTTGTTCCAATGTGATACATGTACCTTTGTGAACTTATCATATCTGAGAACGCATGCTGTTACAGCATGATTACCTGTAAATATAACATTAATGCAATACATGCTCAAAATAATGTCCGTCAACCTCAATGCATTTGGAAATACGTGTAACGACATTCCTCTGAACAGTGAGTAGTTCGGCTTCCGTAATGTTCACACATGCATTGACAATGCGCTGACGCATGTTGTCAGGCATTGTCGGTGGATCACAATAGGAAATATCCTTCAACTTTCCCCATAGAAAGAAACCCGGGAACGTCAGATCCGGTGCACGTGTGGCATTCTCAACACCGACTTTTTTTTAGATTCCCGATTCTCGAGCAATTTGTCTGCTACTGGTGAGCGGATTAACCACGAAAACAGCTAAAACACCTACTTGGGGATCATCATTTGTTGCAGGTCTTGGTTGACGTTTCACGTGTGGCTGAACACTTCCTGTTTCCTTAAATAACGTAACTCTCCGGTGAACGGTCCGGACACTGGGATGATGTCCAGGATACCGAGCAGCATACATAGCACACGCCCGTTGGGCATTTTGATCACAATAGCCATACTTCAACAGGATAACGACCTTTTCAGAAACTAATAAACGATCTATTTTAACACGGATAATGTATCACGAAGCAAATACCGTCCGCACTGGTGGAATGTTGCATGATACCAGGTACTTATACGTTTGTAACTATTACAACGCCATCTATCACAAAGCGAAAAAAGTGGTCCAAGTAAAACATTCATATTTCTTTACGTACTACACGAACATGTAACAAAAAATAAGGGTTCCTATTAAAAAACGCAGTCGATATCCGTTTGACCTATGGCAGCGGCACCTAGCGGGCCAACCATAGCGCCATCTGGTTTCCCTCTTCAAGCTAGACAAGTTTCGTTCTGTGTAGTTGCTTTGTCTGACGCTTATTTCGTGAGATATTGGGCCCGGTCACGATTAATGGACCACCCTGTATATATAAATAACACAAAGTTTCAACTAACCTTGATCACAACACACTTTTCGAACAATAATTCGATGGCCACAGTCTAAATCCATAGCCGGCCGCGGTGGTCTCGCGGTTCTAGGCGCGCAGTCCGGTACCGTGCGACTGCTACGGTCGCAGGTTCGAATCCTGCCTCGGGCATGGATGTGTGTGATGTCCTTAGGTTAGTTAGGTTTAAGTAGTTCTAAGTTCTAGGTGACTGATGACCACAGCAGTTTAGTCCCATAGTGCTCAGAGCCATTTGAACCTTCTAAATCCATATTACTGATGTTTGGAAAGATATGGAGAGAGGTAATGGAAGATCGTATTGTGAACTGTCGTGGGTTGCGCTCCAGTTGCTGAATTTGTAAGAACACTGCTCTAAGCAAGTAAATTCCAGCTGGTTCACAATCTTCATCTTGCAGTTAATGCTTGGTTCTTAATTAGAATTGAAAATGGATATAGTTTTAAAATTACCTTACTAAAATATTTTAAACATGACTGAGCTTCAGCAAACGGCTAGAAATCAGTAAATGAATCCAAAGTAGCCTAGCAGTTGCAAAAAGTGGCGTTTTTATTCAACCTTTGACCACGGTTTTGACGTGTGTGAACCGATCTTCTTCAGAAATACATGTAACCTGAAGACAATGTCACAGCAATAACTACCAACCCGGAAACGTGCACTTCAAAATTATATGTCATACAGAGACTATATCCACACAAATGGGTAGGAATGTCACATACCTCATCAAACACAACAGAAGAACAAGAATCTGGAAACAATGCTTACAGTGTGGATGTGTTTCTTGCATTTATGAATACTTCTACTTAATAAAACGTCTTTTCATGTGAAATAAATTCTAAACAAGTGATTTACATTCTCAGAAAGTATCTTCTTTACCTGTATGTATTTCCTCAGAACTTTTCGTATTTTATTAGCACTTTTCTGGGATTACTTCTGAAAGTAACTATTGAGATATTGTAGTACTGTATTTGAAATCTTCATAGTCTCTTCTACAAGCTAAAAATCTTAATGTGACAACCAGTCTTTCTTCAGGTTGACACTCTACTGCTTTAAAGCCAATGTAATCACCAAACGCAGCAGTGTAATGAAACAGTCCTAGTCCAATCTCAGGTATTTGCTAAACACCTTACTATCCAGTTGTCTGTCATATGACTAAAATGTTTTCGTCCTAGTAAGCATTTTTTGGCCCACATCGTTCTCTTCTTACTCGAGGAGTTTCTAGCAGTGCTATCAGAGCGGTGTCAACTTTATTTCGTTTCGCTGTAGAAAGAGTCATGGAGCACGCGCCGAGTTATTCTCGACGGAATCTGGTGATCCGCTCCTTTCTCTCTGTGGTGGTACAGCTATTACAGTAGGTAGCGTCCTGCAGAGCCTGCACAGACAAGGCATAAGAATTATTTTTTAACCGATCAAAAAGGTAAGAGATGCTATTCAGTGTTAAAGGCATTCATGGATTTATAAAACTTGGAATTTATAACATTTATTGAGAATGCGGGTGCAAATATACTACGCACTCAGTTCTTAGTGTTACAGAGGAGATGTGCAGAATATTAGAATGGAACTAAATAGCATTAGGAAATTTTGGCTGATTTTCTTCGACCCCATTCCATCGCTTTACTGGTGGACAGTTAGTCAATAGAATACAAAAAATTAGTTCTGACTAGCTAAGTATGTAGTTATTCCAATCTTTTATCAATCCATCTGCTCCTTCCCCTTCTCTCTATCCATCTCCGCCCCCCCCTCCCCCCCATCTGTTCATCTGCTCCTTCCACCTCCATCCATTTCTTCCAACCCCTTTAAGTCAGTCTACTCCTACCCCTCTATCTTCTCCTCACCCCTTCTAAGTCCAATTCCTCCTGCTCCTCTATTTCCACCTCCCCTCTCTTCACCAATTCTTTCTGCCTCTTTCTCTGTGCACCGGCCCCTCCCCCAAATGTCCATCTCCTCGTTCCCACTCTTAAGTCAGCCACTTCCCCTTCTACCTCCTCCTCACCCCTTCTACATCCCTTTTCTGCTGCCCCTCTCTGTGTCCATCTCCTCTCTCTATCCGTTCCCTCATCTTTCTTTCCTCTCTCCATCTTCTTGTCTCTCCATTGTCTGTCCATCTCG
Organism: Schistocerca gregaria; assembly: GCF_023897955.1. Classification (NCBI taxonomy): domain Eukaryota; kingdom Metazoa; phylum Arthropoda; class Insecta; order Orthoptera; family Acrididae; genus Schistocerca; species Schistocerca gregaria. The sequence continues at coordinate 775,193,768 of NC_064920.1, forward strand.
TTTTTTTTCCTTTCCCTATCCATTTCTCGTTCCCCTCTCTCGTTACATCTCCTCCTGAAAAATTCTGTCTGCTTGGCCCTAAACTAGAAGATACTTCCAGCATAAAATTTTCACTCTGCAGTGGGGTGTGAGATATGAAACTTTTTGCCAGATTAAAACTGTTTGCAGCATTGAGATTCAGACTTGGGATCTTTGCCTATCGCGAGCAAGTGGTTCAAAATGGTTCAAATGGCTCTGAGCACTATGGGACTTAACTGCTGTGGTCATCAGTCCCCTAGAACTTAGAACAACTTAAACCTAACTACCCTAAGGACATCACACACATCCATACCCGAGGCAGGATTCGAACCTTCGACCGCAGCAGTCACGCGGTTCCAGACTGTAGGGCCTAGAACCGCTCGGCCACTTCGGCCGGCGCGCAAGTGGTCTGCTGACTTTTTTTCAAGAGTGGTTTTTTCCTTAACCGTTTCTTTAAAATTTTAAAATTTATTTTTACTTCTTTCCTTAATCACATTTTTTTGTCTGTCATAAATGCAAGAATTTTATAATAATGACAAGGTGAAAACGTATTGTACTACTTGAATAAGAAAGTCACTACAATTTTTCCTCTTGCAACACTGACATGCATTTTAATTTTTTTTTCCTTTCTTACTTATTTATTTATTCTTTTAATAAGTTAGTAGTCTCACAAGGTCCTAATAATAGTGAACATAATTTAACTACAATACAGAATGAAACGTATGTGACAGTGTTTTATTTTACTAGTAAAAACTATAAAACAAAAACCAACCAAACTGAGAATACCCTTCCGGAAGTGCAACATAAAAAAGACGTCCACTCGAAAACATCGGACAGTAGTCTCTGGGCGCAATTCTCCACAGTGGGGACCCAGGTTCGTCTTCTCCGGATACAGTCTGGTTCATGATCCATTTCGGGATTCAAGGCAGTGTCTACCGAATCAACGTCTCTTACTCGGCGCCGGCCGCTGTCGCCCAGCGGTTCTGGGCGCTTCAGTCCGGAACCACGCGGCTGCTATTGTAACAGTTTCGAATCTTGCCTCGGGTATGGATGTGTGTGATGTCCTTAGGTTAGTTAGGTCCCCCAAGTCTAGGGGACTGATGACCTCACATGTTAAGTCCCAGAGTCCTTAGAGCCATTTCTCTTACTCGGCACTGCCAGCTGGGGAGAAGGGGAGGGGGAGGGGCGAGGAGGTATGGGTGCTGGGGTTCCGTGAATGCTTAAGTAATTAGAAAACGTCTAACGATATCTGGAACGGTATGCAGTTGTACGTGTCATTACTTTAAGAACAAAAGCCAAGCACCTCTCTGAGACTGTCCCAAAACAGATAGTACACAGAAAGTCCTTTGACAAAGTTCATCGCATGAGCCTTTGACTGGGAATGTAGGTCTTAATCGGGCGTAGAAGCATTCCGGGCTCTATCGTGTGGCGTGACATTCGGAGATAGAAGCCACACATCGACGAAAGGTCCACATTTCAGGTGATGTTTGTCAGTGTCTATCGGACAACACCACATTCGCATTGTGGAGTCGGCTGAAGCCATATCGTGCATTCTACGTCTTTTCGGAAACTTTTCGTTAACCACGAGGTACAAGGTGGCGCGGATCTCTGTCGTAAAAATTTCTGGTGAATCGCTCATCAGACCACAGGCCACACCACTCCTGGGTGGCGTCTTTCAACCACATTCCGAGGGCGATTCGTCATCAACTAGCCGTACACATCATGCGTCGTAGATGCCCTGGTACAATGGATTCATATGTACAAAGCTATAATCTAGGAAAATGACGTGATGTGAGCGAGTGCAATATGGGGCAGGTAGGACGGAGGCGCCATTTCCACAGTGCGCAGACCGGTGAAGCTGTGTCGACGATGGGCTCACATCTTGAGCATGGTGTTGATGTAAAGAGCCGCTGTGCGCGCTCCAACATTGATCAGTCCCAGTTCTCCGGGGAGGGTGAAGACATTGTATCTCGTTATGAAGAGAAGTCCCTTACTAACGAAGTATATGAAGGCCACTTGGATCTGCTGTGCCATTAGTGGAGTCATCGGTAGGCTCTGCTCCAAATGAGAAATCTGCGACGCCATGTGGGCGTTAATGAGGGCGACATTTTGGACCATAACTAAAGGTCCGAATAGGTGGCCTCGGACGCCCCCGAGGAGAGCTTCTGAAAGCCGTTTGTAGTTGAGCGCCATCGTACAGCAGACATCTCTGGTAAATACAATGGCCAAACACCGAAGTTTATCCATCGCCCGCGGCCGCCGGAGTGGCACATTCACGGCTGATTCACCCATGTACGGACACCGACTCGCACTCACAGAAGTTTGGAAGGTGGGAGGACTTTACTTCCGCCAGTACCTCACCTCCTACCTTCCGAAGTTCTGTGTGAATGGGCCGAGAATCGTGTTTGGGAATCACTGTCGGTAGATCATTTTCCAGCGATAGTCAAAGGTCTCGAGTTTGAGTCTCAGTGCGGTAGACAGTTTTAATCTACGGTAAAGTTTCAAAAGAAATGCACTGTAAATGTCATTTGGGGTGAACTGAATGACTCGTCAGTGTACTGGAGATTTATAATTTCGACACATACAGCGAATTGAAAGATAGGTGTATACCGGGAGACAACACGGCGGAGATGAGGTACAAATAAGTTTTCCGTAGCACTCTTAATGAAACGAGCTTCCATAAAAATCACATTGGCAAGTGAAAAGAGGTAGTCCAACCAGAATCAGAGACAGAGACGGAGAGAGAGCTTGCATATGAATTTGATGTAAGTGCTCCATAATTTCTATGATCGCTTAACAATTTATGACACAAAATGAAACGCATTTACGTTCTATTAGGAAAAATTGGAAAACAAATTAGAAGAGCTGAAACGCTACGGAAAGTTTCCAGTGGTAGACACGTGTGCGTAACTAGTGTGAATGGGAAACGATGTCAGGCAAACTCTGGCACGAGGCCAGCTGGCAGGCTGAGGTCTCTTCATCGTGCGTGTTGACTGAGGGCGGGCACGGCATATCGACGCCGCGATGGCACTCACTGCACCGCGGGCCGGGACAATGGATGGCCTCTGCGGCCGATTGTGCCCGCTATCGACAATTCAGCGAGCTATTAGCGCCAACGACTTGTTTCAGTCCGGTGTGTAAACACTGCGTCATGCAACGGTGCTTTCCAGCCTGAATTTCTCAGCTTTTCCGATCGGCTGCCGTTTTATACGAAAACTGAAGAGAAATCATTACAGTACCATTTTTCGGGAAAAATGTCAGTATTACTTAATTTCTTGTTCTTAACTACATTGAATTATTGAGGTGGTTTCTAAAATCAAGGCCTCCCACCATATTTCATTATTCATCTCCACTTTAACTTCCGATAATGACTTTACAGTTATTTTTGCAGTTTTTTATTTTACTTAAACAGCAACATCTCTATCATTTTGTGGAATGTCTGCAAAGGAAAACACCGGCTTGACGAAACGCTCGGCGTTGAGCAATAGGGTTTGATAGTTACCCAGCAGTATTTTTTATTTATGGATGTACACTTCCGAGCTGCTTTTATTTTAGGTTTTTCTGGTTTTAGCTGCAATCACGACTCAAAACCGTGACAGCTTTGCTTTGCATACACTTTAAAAAATATGCATCCAGGAAATTGCATCTGAAATAAAACCGTTGTTGTTGTTGTAGTTGTTGCTACTGTTATGACCCTCAGTTCTAAGAGTGATTTGATGCTGCTCTCACGCGAGTCTGTCTTATGGAAGGATCTTCATCTGGAACTACTTGCTATAGACGAGTCTAGAAACCAAACAAATATCTTCATATAAGATTTCCTAACATTTAAATTTACATCAGAATTTAACAAAATTCCCTATTTTAAAAACGTGTTTTTTGCTGTTGCTGGTCTGCTTTTTATACTATCTGTATTGTAGCCATCGTTAGTTATGTTGTTACCCAAGTAATAAAACTCATCTGCTATTTCGGTGTCACATTTTCTAGTATAATTCCGTCGGCAACGCCAAATTTAGTTCGACAGCATTCTGTTCCCCTTATTTTGAGGCCGGCCGAAGTGGCCGAGCGATTCTAGGCACTACAGTCTGGAACCGCGCGACCACTGCGGTCGCAGGTTCGGATACTGCCTCGGGCATGGATGAGTGTGATGTCCTTAGGTTAGTTAGGTTTAAGTAGTTCTATGTTCTAGGGGACTGATGACCACAGCAGTTAAGTCCATAGTGCTCAGAGCCTTATTTTGATTTTGTAGACATTCATCGTATAAATTCTTTACAAGATACTAGCCGTCCCGTTCAACGACTCTTCCACGAACTTTGCCATGTTTGACTGAATTACATTCTCATCAACAAACTTGAAACTTTATTAAACGATAAACGGTAGTTTAAAGTTTTAAAGGATCACTATTCAATTAATATAGTGACTTTAATTTTATCCTGTCCACCAATACCACTACGATGCTGATAATATTATTATTATTGTATTCATTATTAGTGTTATAGAAAATAGCATGGTTATTAACGAATCACTTATAAATAAAGGAAACAATCAGGAAATTGAAATTCCCATTACAAATTTCAGAGATAAACTTAACTGTTTTATTTCCCTCTATACAAGTTAAGTGTGTAGAGGCAGGCAGTACGTCTGTTGCCTGACTTTTGTGTCATATTTCTTGCAGCAGTGGTAATACCATCATTTTCCACTGTCTTTCGTCTGTTCGTAAGTTTCTCCACCAGAAAACATTGGAATGAATGAAGAACGTCAAGATTTATGGCTCGTCATTTGGCTGGACTGTCCACTTCAGACAGTGTAGACCTGGTGTTAAGGAGCTCTGTATCATCCATATAACACTTTCTGCGTCCTGTCCTTTATTTCCTAACGGATCCAGTGTGTAACACAGATCCTACTTAAGGGTTCTCAACTCACTGACCTATTCGATTTTTAATACACCTGCTTTCTCTTACATTTTCTGTTCATATACTCAACGGGCTGAGGTGAAAAAAGTCATGGAATACCGATATGCATGTATACCGATGGCGGTAGTATCGCTTATACAAGGTATAAGAGGGCAGTGCAACGCGGAGCTGTCATTTTTATTCAGATGATTCATGTGAAAAGGCTTCCGATGTGATTATGGCCGCACGACGGGAATTAACAGATTACGAACGCCGATTGGCAGTTGAGCTAGACGCATGGGACATTCAATTTCGGAAGTCGTTAGGGAGTTCAATATTCCGAGATCCAAAGTCTCGTATACTGCGAATACTTTCAGGCATTATCTCTCGCCACGAACAACGCAGTGGCCGACGGTCTTCACTCAACCACCGAGAGCTCAAAAAATGGTTCAAATGGCTCTGAGCACTATGGGACTTAACTTCTGAGGTCATTAGTCCCCTAGAACTTAGAACTACTTAAACGTGACTAACCTAAGGACATCGCACACATCCATGCCCGAGGTAGCATTCGAACCTGCGGCCGTAGCGGTCGCGCGGTTCCGGACTGAAGCGCCTAGAACCGCTCGTCCACACTGGCCGGCCATTATTAACCGAGAGATAACTTAAGACGGAAGAAACTTCTGGCGTATCGCAAAGGAGTACTATAGGACGTTTGCTGTTCACAGCGTATAGCGTGAGGAAACTAAGAAAGGACACCTCACCAATGTATATACACTGTTAATAAATATATCCAGGTGGGGTTTTCGCAAAGTTAAAGCGGACAATATGGCGAATTGCCTGATGTTCGCAAGTAATTTTTGTCGTTTATAGTAGCCAAATTGTAACACATTGTTTTCTTCTAATGAAACTTATGAAGACAACAGTAGAGTACGATACATATTTTTTCTTTTTTTCTGTATTTTCTTTTACCTATTTCCGTAATACATTGAAAGGGTTATTTGAGGATAAGGTTTGTAAATTTATTTATTTGTACAGTTATGTTTCTTTATACGTCACGTTATTAATGTGACTGCTGTTTTCATTTTCTAAAGACTAATTTGAAATTAGTCTTCATATCGATAAGGCTTAGCGGCCAATGAGCTTCTTCAGTGCGCATGCGCTCACATTGCTCAAACTCTTACCGGAATCGGTAGATTGACTGCAGCGAGTAATGAGTATCGTGGCCGGGGTCTCTACAAATGTAGTGTGTGGATAGTAAGTAGAAAGTGTGGGTCTCACGGGGAGCGTGCCAGAGATAAGCCCCTGCAGTCGCACTACCTTCCGTGTCCTCGATGACTCACAGACGTGGAGTCCACATGGAGCAGATGTCACCGGCGACAACCCGCCTACAGTTCCGTACCCCAATGGTGGTTACGCTGTGGCAAACCCGTCTTGTGCCGAACATTAGCCAGCTATGAACGGTGGCATACTGCGACCACTGATTTCTACTACACAGTGCTCCGTGAACTGGCTGTGCAACCGCGGTTGCCGGAACGACAATCGGCAGAACACCACGTCAAGTTGCTACGTATCACCGCCATACGTCCCGCTGGTGTGCGGGTGTGATCGAGGACTGCTGAGTGGAGAACGACCTTCCCTCCACCATATCATTCAAGACAGGAGAAGACGCAAGAGGCAGCTCACACGAAGGTCGAGACGGAGGATGGACGACGAGCTGAAACTCAAATGAACATAGTCAGAGCGTTCACACAGTCATATACAGTTCTTTATGAGCGAGAGTACAACATGGATGTAGGAGTCAGGGATAAACAATTTGACCTTCTCGGCTCTTGGAAACCACAAGATGATGCTACTCTCTTGTCTGAGGAGACTTTGGAAGAACTATGAGAGGCTACTTTGTGCGGTGCTTCCAACAAAACGCCAGGACTTCCTCTGAAATTTTACAAAAGGTTTTTTGATCTTATGGGCCCCATGTGGGTAAGGATGTACAGAAAACTCATGAACCCCGATTTTTAAGTACCATCTGAATTTACAGAGGATCTCTTGATTCTGCTGCCCAAACCCGGAGGAGGCTGCCGCCGACTTGATTTTCTACCACTGACAATGCTAAACACACGCTACAAGCTGTTGACACACATCCTTCGTGAGAGGCTCAAACCCACGATAATGGCGGCCATTCACACTGGTCAGACCTGCCTTTGAGCCAACACTAATGTGTTTACCTATAGAGACGTGGTGACACTCATGCAAGCATGATGCCTCAGTAGCGCTCTTGTTGCACAGGGTTTTGACCATGCTTTCAATCGCGTCGAACATGGTTTCCTTCTTGACAGATGACAAGTTACTTTCTGACCTATTTTTCACATACGAAAAATTATTAAATATTCCATTACAAGCTGATGCACCTTGAGTGAGACTCTAGAAAGTTAACGGCCTGAGCAGAATCTTTATTACGCCTCATAGCTAGGACTAACGCGTTACAAGGCACAGGTGATTTAGATAAAGATCTTTGAGATTGTATCTCTTCGCCTGTTGCTGTGGGAAGAGACACGACTTCAGAAAAAATCATCTTCCCCCTCTGCAAAAACTTAGAAAGAGCCAATAATTGGCAGTTTCTTTTTATCCAAAGTGCAGGTTTCTTAACTCATGCCCTGGTTCAACATATGTTTGTGCTGTCGTGTGGGAGGGGAGATTTAGCGCCTCCGGAGCCTTATGATTGGCTGATGATGGGGTGAAGGCAGTGTCGGTTAGTGTACTTTGTGGATAAACGGATTTTTTTTTTCTGGAGAGCTGCGAGGCACTCGGGTGGGAGACTTTGGTCTAGTAAGTACTTCTGCTCGAAGCTCTCGCATGTGTGGTTGGTACTCGGGACGTGTCCTGACTTCACTTGCGAGTTGTTTACGCTGGAGAGCCTGTGGTGAGGCTTTTACTGTGCCGACAGCGTGACTTCAAACGTCTCAGACTACTCATATGCTGAGGGAACAGCTATTCCGTTTTGGTTTATCAGTCTTGACGTTTGGTATCCTTCTGTGCTCTGTCGTATAAGGGATCCAAATAGGTCTTTGGTAGAACCATTGAATGGGTGTGTCACACACTGAAATCTACCATGATTTCAGGTCTCTGGTAGAGAGTAAATTGCGATCCGTCTGCCTGTTCGCTAGACCGTGAGATTTTTGCATTTGTTGTGTGGCCGCGATCACCTTTCACAGGTTCCGCCTCCACGTCTCATCTCCGCCACACACATCTCGCCAGCTGCAAGTTACATTGCCGCACGAAGCAAACAGGGTAACGTACTGCCGCTCCGGAATTGTCAGGGGGTACACATCTCAATCGCCACTTGCTCTCATCTGTACCTATTTAGAGAAACTTCAGTATATTTGATCAATCAAAGTCTGCTCAGTGTCAGTTGAATTCAGATTGCGTTATCCACATTTTGGGGGCCATTGTAAGTGACTCACTCCACTAGTTACACTGTCTCTGCCACCCAGGATCCTTGTCAAGTGTAGTCTTAAATAACCTGTTAGTTGTTTATGGTATTCAATCAATAACTTGATTAGCATTGTTTATGTATGTTTTTGTGAAAATAAATGTTGTTAGTTATTTGAATTTCGCCTACATTCTCAATCATTTATTTAGTGCCATCAGGGTTACCTTTCATTGTGGCGTCCCATGCCAAGATCTACGAATGATGACACCTTCTGTAACCGTCAGATCGCGTTGTCTAACATAGTCATTCAATTTTACGTCCCTTGTGCAGAATTGTGAAGTTGCTATTTCTCATGTTTAATGCTGTGCACTGGGTAGAGTATATTCACGTTACTGGCGCCTAGACATAGTATTAATACTTAATTACTGTATGTGTGGATTTTAATGTAGTGGTTTGACTTCTGTGTCACTTGATTGTTTGTTCTTGATGGCGAACGGCATTGTGGAGATTTGGTAGGATAGACTGAGTGAGGTTTTCGTTTGTGAGCATAGACAAGCGTGCTGTTATTTGAATTCGTTGTCAGGAACTAGGAATCAGTAGCTCACAGAGCATAATTTAGACTAGAATCTGTATAACATAGGAGTGTATAGTGTTTAAATTCGTTTGGGTCAGAATTACACTGTATGCTTACGAGATGCAAGGCACGTTCGCTACAGAGTAGCGGAGGTAACTGTGTTTTGTTAACCATGGATCCACGTCAGATTATTAGCGGTGACCAGGCAGATATTACACGGGATTCTCAGGTGAATGCGGTTGCATACTGGACAGAAATGTCGAACGTAGAACCTGCAGAGTATGACGACACGTCTCAGGCACATGACGAAAGTGAACGGGAGACGCAGCAGAACGAAATGTAGGCGCTGCTGGTACGAGAAGCACCATCAGTGAGACTGCAAACCAGAATCACGAACGAAACGTCACAGAATGATGGAATCTCGTTTATCTAGTCCTGGAAGTGTTAGCGGTGGATCTCAGTTTGAGGCTCTCATGCAATTCATACAAGAGGCAGACAGGAAGAGGCAAGTCGCAGAAAGGAAGAGAGAAGGGGCAGAGAAAAAGAGACGGAAGGAAGAGGAGGAAAGACAAATTAACCATAAAATGGTCACAGACGGTATAGACTGAGTCAAAAAAGAGATCTCATGAATCCAAGAAGAGTTAGAGAACGTCAAGATAACGACAACAGAAACGCGTGAGGTCGCGAACCAGGCGAAGCGCGATGCCAAAACAGCGCGATTGGTAGCGCAGGTAGCACGAAAAGACGCATCAGTGGCCAAAGAACGAATGAAATTGGCAAGAGCTGAGGTGTGTAAGACAAAAAAGGCACTTGCAGCTCTCCAAAAGCAAGGCAGAAAAATAGTTGAAGAAGCGCAGGTAAAAATGAGTGAGCCTGCGAAGCGATTCGAACAGATAGAAATCAAACAGGTCGAAATCTCTGAAGTTAAAGACCAGCAGACCCGAGTCGCCGAGTTGGCTAAGGACGTTCGGCAGGCACATGAGCGGGTCGCGCAATTGCAGATGCAATCTCGTCCGGTAGAGCGCCATCGAGGGCGTCACAGAAGCGAGGAAAATACTTTGCGATTCTCCGAACTGTTATATGAGGACACACACCTCTGCACATGGGCGAATGCAACAGAAATATGCTCCTACCGTGGCGAAACCCGTAATAGAACACGCTCCGTCGGTAACACACAGAATGTCAGAGATCGAGCCGGAGAATAATTGTACACGTCTACGGAGGTCAGAAACTATATTTCGTGAGTCTGAGAACACGAGGCTATATCACAACAGTGTACAAGGATCGTTTGGGCACGGGTACATAGAAACACGTGCTGCAGACGAGAGGGAAAATTCGTACGGCGGGTACGTCGATACTTTCGATCACAAACTTTCCTTGACTATCCAGAATTTTCAAGTCTACAGGGAGGCAAACAAAACATTACATCCAAAGATCTGGATGACACAGTACGATTACGTGCTACCAGAATCATGGCGCTGTAGTACAAGCTCCAGTTTATCCGTGGTTTCATAGAAGGGTCCACTGCAGTACATATGCGCGGAGTTGCGGTGAGTTGTCGCTCCTATCAAAAATTTAAGGACGCGTTCCTTAGCACATACTGGTCGCAAGAGACACAGGAATGGATGAAAAGGAAGATCATGTTAGGAAAGGACTTAGAAGTGTAGGATTCCGCAGTCTTGTCGAATTCTTCGAATCCTTGGTCAAGAAGAACCGATTCTTGGATTATCATAATTTTCCATTTGTTATATTTCGGTGTTATTTTGTTTGGGTGTCATTTCTATTAGTTTTCAGCATGAATCTTTGTTGAACGTGGTCAAATGAGTTGCGTATTTGTGACTTCTTGACGCCAATATTCACTGGCAGAAGGCAGAAAATGGTTCAGATGGCTCTGAGCACTATGGGACTTAACTTCTAAGGTCATCAGTCCCCTAGAACTTAGAACTACTTAAACCTAACTAACCTAAGTCCATCACACACATCCATGCACGAGACAGGATTCGAACCTGTGACCGTAACGGTCGTGCGGTTCCAGACTGTAGCGCCTAGAACCGCTCGGCACAGGTGGCAGTCTGAATTAAAAATTACGTTGCAAGTTATACGAGTATGTCATCAACAATTGGCACTTTTTGTGGCAAACCAAACCAGGCACGTTGAAAAACTAAGTACTCCAAACAACTGAGTACTGCTGTTATTTTTCTATACCTCACAACTGTTGTCCGATTTCCACTCCCAGGAGAGCAAGGAGATCTGTCGTAATTTGACAGCAATTGAGCATCGTACTCTGTTGTAGCATTCCGTAGAAAAGCCTCCACAAATATAATCATGGCCACTGAAATTGTTTCTGTTTACTTTCCGTGGTTTCTTGTACACTGGCCAAGGGAAGGATTTACATCACTTTACGTTTGTAGTGGTTTCAAGACGGTAAAATGGCCTTAGAGCATATGCGTCTCGATTTTCGGATGTGTTTCGTATGATGTTAGCGGTCCACGTTTTAGGCGCGTGTTGACGCTAAGACTCAGTGTGTTATGAGCCGTCGCCTATCATGTGGTGTAGCCTGTCTCGCGGTGGAATTTTGCCAGTGCCATGTGAGCGCTGTCAGCGAAACATTGTGTATGGGGAATTAGCACGGACATTTGCAAGTCACAGTAGAGTGGCAAACCCCAGATCCGGAAATAGGAAGCGGAAATGAAATGGACCATGGCTCAGACTTACATTAGAAAAATATATATGTATACATATAATGCAGTATGCTTGTGTTTCATTTCAGCAGCAGTGATCCTGACAAAGGAGACAGTAGGCATCCTTGTACTACGTAAAATTACGTGTACATCATCATAAATGCCACTACAAAGATTTGAGGCAAATCACCAGAACCTCAGTAAGTAGACGCGCTTCCTGACCACTTCAGTGTCAGCAGACAACACTGCTGGACATAGAAAAACAGGAGTATACAAGGAATAAAACGCATGAAATTTCGCTTTGGTAGTATTAGCAAAAGCATAGGGTAGTATAATAAGTTAGTATTGTCTGCACGTTTGGTGGAGGTATAGAAGTTGCGGCAGCGTAAAATGAGGGTGCGTGACGTGCAGAACTAACGAAAAGCTAATTAAAACACGTGTACACAAACGAAGACACCTCACACTACATAATTTGCTTTCCACAACATTAACGAGGCCCTGCAGTCATTAAGTTTATTTTTGGATATTGCGTCCTTAGTATTATTATATATATTAAGCAAAAGAAATTTTCACTCTTCATTATTATTTTTTCTGTAAATTGATTACATTGATGTAATGACATTTGTGAGAGAATATGACACTTGACCACACTTGAGGATTGTGCAGACTCCAGAGCCAACATTGCAGACTGGACATCTTAGCCCATTCCCACAAGCGAAAGGCGAGTGGAGTGGGCTGCCGTAATGAGTCAGCTGTAGCAGCCCAGGTGGTGCGGGGGACTGCCCGCTGCGACACAACTGGCTACTGACAGCTGATGCGCCTACGTTATGCAGCCCGGTCATCTACCAGTGGAGGTGACACGTTCAAGCCAGCACAGACAGTGGGATACAACCGTGTGGCAACCAACACACCAGACTGCTAATTCTGGGACAAGCGAGTCGCATTGAACCACAACTGATGTGAACACCGAGCTAACCAACTCAGCGGGGTGCTGAGAGTGACGTGTTCTGTCGAGAAAAGGCGAACTAATCCGATGTCCCGCAGCCAGCAGGCATGTGTTCCAATGCAGGGGCGAATGGGCAGACTAGGGATGTCCCACATCCCACTAACGCTGAATAGATTTCAACGCCAGGAGTGGGTTGCACGTCATGTGCAACGCTGTCACACCAGTCCCTGGCAGCTGACTGCATCCTGACCAGGTTGAGGCCAAGGGCCCAGCTGTGGTCCATAAGCTGCCCAAAATGCCAGTTGCCGCCAAGACACCAGATGCTGCCTGAGATGAGAGGGAATGCCGGAGACCTCTGCCTCCACTTCTGCCACATCATCTGCTGAATGAGAGGCCATTACACTCTTGTGCAAATTGCTGTTCTTCAGTCCTACCAGTCAAGGTTTGTGAGTGTTCATAATTGCCATGTTCTCAATTAGTGTGACATTTTCAATTGTAAAATTTGTCTCCCCAGGGACCCTTGTAGAGAATAGGATACCTTTCTGTAATATCATAAAGTAATATCTTTTTGTGTTTCTGTATGTGTCAATTGAACTGTTTTGATTGTGGGGTGTATGTTTTCTGCACATTAATTAATGCTCTGGTTATGTGCCTGTATTTGTTTTCATCTCGTAGAAAATAATACATAAATTTACATAACTTAGGTAGTAAGACAAACAGATTACACATATGATTTCCTTTTTCATTTAGAATCTGAGAATGTATGTATTTGATGATTGAGACCAAATGAATGATAGAGCAAGATTAAATCATTGAACAGAGAACAGTTCATACTCCAGGACATTGTAGATGATTAGGGACATTACATATCTCTGACCTCAGGATATGGTGTAAATGGGTATATTTCTTTGCCATAAACCTCATATCAGATATTTATCAGAAGTCTGTAATGTAGCAATGACCCCTGGGCCTAACGTAGTTCATACTACTCACAGCAATGTTTACATGTACTATTGCTGGCTTGCAGCTTCATGTGAGTGAATGACCCTTGAAATGAATGAGGTCAAGATAGGATGTGTTTTAGCAATGGGCAATCATGATTGGCAAAGTTACCTTCTTCACATATATATCGGTTATCAGGATAATATTCTCCTACTATTTTCAATTATTTCCTCTGGTTCGTGTCCCACTAAACAATATTAAAGTGAGACACTACTCTTCGAAATGTCAACAGCAGGTAGAGGGAAGTGAGAGAGAGGACAAGTTACTCTCTCACCTATTTTTCGCATATGGGAAATTATTAAAGATTTCATTACAACCTGATGCACCTTTAGCAAGACTCTAGGAAGTTAACGGCCGGAGCAGATGTTGATGAAGCCTGGTAGGGGGCTAACAGCATGGCATGGGGTATTTTTATGATTCTTAGCTCGTAGAAATGGCATGTTGGTAGTTGAAAGCAGTTGGTAGCTAGCCCATCCCTTAGTAAATCTTGATGGGCAGGTCCACAGCCATACAGGGGAGACAGGGCAGCCCCTCATCAGGATACGTCTCCAGCAGAACAATGCCACGCTGTCTACTGTGGCATCATCAGAAGTCTGGGCTGGGGCGACGCATCGAAACAGTGGAGTCGTAAACCTGGCATTGTGTGCAGATCCACGTGGAATAAAAATTGAATTGTTTTTTCTGTTCGCCGATAGTGCAAATAGATCTGTGAACCACTTCCCCTGGCTGCCTCAGTTGCATAAGAAATATCCGGCGTCTGAGAAACGTTTGGAGATAGAATCTTTATCACACCACTGATAAGTTCCAAGACAAAGGCAATTTACATAAAGATCTTTGGGATTGTATCTGTTCGCTTGACTTCAGAAAATGTCATCTTCCCCCTCTGCAAAACTTAGAAAAAACAAGTAATTGGCAGTTTATTTCTTTCCAGAGACGCAGGTTTCTTAACTCATGCCCTGATTCGACATGAGTTTGTGCTGTAGTGCGGGAGGGGAGATTTAGCGCCTCTAGAGCCTTGTGATTGGCTCAAGATGGGGTGAAGGCAGTGTCGGTTCGTCCACTTTGCCGGATAACGAATTTTTTTTTCTGGAGAGGTGCTTGGCACTCGGGTGAGAGACATTGGTCTGGTAAGCACTTCTGGTCGAAGCTCTGGCATGTGTGGTTGGTGCTTGGAGCCTTACTTGAGACTGACTTCACTTGCGAGTAGTTTAGACTGGGGAGCCTGTGGTGAAGTTCTTACTGTGCCGACAGTGTGACTTCAAACGTCTCAGACTACTCATTTGCTGAGCCCACATTTATTCTTTGTTGGTTTATAAGTCTTGATTTTTGGTATCCTTGTGCACTCTGTCGTATGACTAAGCCAAATTGGTCCTTGGTGTGAGCAGTGAACGGGCGTGACACACTGAAATCTACCGTGTTTTCAGGGCTCTAGTAGAGAGTAAATTGCGATCCATCTGCCTGATCGCTAGAGCGTGAGATTTTTTGCATTTATTTCGTACCCGCAATCGGTTCACACGTGCCGCCTTCATATCTCTGCAGCACACGTCTCGCCAGCTGCAAGTTGCTTCGCCACATGAAGCAAACAGGGTAACGTACTGCCGCTCTGGCATTGTCAGGGCGTATAGAGTTCAATCGCTACTTGCTCTCAGCAGCACCTATGTAGAGAAACCTGAGTAGATTTGATCAATCAAAGCCTGCTCAGCTTCGGATCAATTCAGATTGCATTATCCACATTTTTGGGGCAATAGTACTTGACTCATTCCACTAGTTAAACTGTCTCTGCCACCCAGGATCCTTGTCAAGTGAAGTCTTAAATCACCTGATAGTCGTTTACGGTATTCAACCAATAACTTGTTTAGCATAATTTATATCTGTTTTTATGAAAATAAATGTTGTTAGTTATCTGAATTTCGCAAACATTCTCAATCATTTATTTAGTCCCAGCAGGGTTACGTTTCACAGTTACGCAGCACATCGATATCCCGCGCGTAACGACGTCTGTTGTGCTTCGTTTGATCTATGGGGTGGTCATGAGGATTATGGTAAATGGCTATCGTTTGGGCTCGTCCGTGTCATCAGGTCTGTTAGACTGCTCTTTCTGCCATGTTGTTCCCCACTGCCCTCGAACTAGCTCTTCACGGACTGTGGAGAGACTTGGAAGGATTTAGCGTCCACTCCGGGACCTTTTGATGTGTGCATACTCCGATGATGTGATGTTCTTAGCATGGACTGGTGACGAAATACAAATGGCTCTTTTATGGCTCCAGGGCGTGATGGGGATGTGGCAGGAAATAACGCTACATGTAGGTGGGATGAGGCATGGTTGCAGAACTGGATGTACCCCTGACAAAGGTCCCAATGCCCAAATGTTTATGGAAATCGCTCCATCCACAAATACAACGTATGGCGACCTTTACGTATTGTAAGGTCTTAGGATAACTCCACATAGACGTTCGCCTCAACAAATTCAGGTCGTTGAGCCTCTTGCAACATGCTCAATACATCAATGTGTACATGGCTTTTCACCTTAACCATTACGCCCACGTATTAAGGATGATTGACACGATGGCTTCCAGGATACAGGTAGTGTTTGGATACGTGGTGAATGCTGGTTCCATTTTTAAGATTCGTTTTGTTACTATTACTTTACCCTTCCACAAAGCATAGAGCTTTGGCGCTATATCTTCGCTCAATGCGGCGACTCTGGTTTTCACCAAGAGACAGTCTTCCTGGCATTCTGACAGCAGACGTGGCCACACACATACCGTGCCGACCGGTGCCTGTTGCACATTTATCACCCTCGCTGTCACAAATGAGGAAGTCTCTTTTGTGGAGCACAGCTATATGTGGGGGGTTATACTGGAGACACGGAATCTTACAGCAAAGATTTACTATAGTGTTCTCCAACAATGGAATCCGACCAACGACATTGTACGACGCCACCCCACGGTCGACTGGACGTGGGAATGACGAGCCATCCATGCGTCCTTCCTGTTGATCTGTGCTGTGGCTCACGTTGGTGCCGTCTGTAGGTTTCTGCCAGACCGTCTCGTTTAGTTGGCATGGTTGCGTTGTTTGTCTTCTTCTTCTTGTGTTCACTGGCGCCACTGGCCGCTAGTGACAGCAGCGGCGCTTATCGATATGTAGTTCTGTGACCTCATTCCTTTTCCGTGTGGTGTGAGTGGGGAGTTCGGTTGGGGATGCAGAACAGCGAGGTCTGCGCAGAGCGACAACACGCTGGGACCGCTGGTGGCGTATATGGACTGCCGGATCGTAGGGCTGTGGTCATGAGGGTGCACGACCTCGTAGAAACCGGATCCTGCATATTTGAGTGCATTGCAATTCGCGTACAGGAACCTCCACCACTGCGAAATCTCGCGATTCTCCATTGACTAGAGTTCGTGTTGCTGCTCATAGTGTTGCCAAGGCGAAAAGCAGCGAGTGCTGTACCTGGGGAAGGCGGATCTGATTAGCCATCCTGAGCTTCTAATTACAGGTTACTATTTTTAGCTTCTTACATTGTTAAGTTCAACCAGCGGTATTTTTACTGTCTCGTGGAAGCTAATGCCCCAGTTAGTTGCCCTGTGGGTTAGTGTATGTAACAGCAGTGTACATTTCCTTGCCTTGCCGCCACTGTCCAGTGAGACGTGTATGTTCGACAGTTTCTGGATTGTAGATTGGGTGGTGTTCTTCTACTTTAGTGGGAGTCATTCCTTCTTGTTCCAGGCACTCTAAGCACAGTATTCTGTGGGTGGAGCCCAGACCGCCAGTTCCGGCTTTGGCGTGATTTTACACCTTACATTTGTTTTGTTGTCAGGTAGCATCACCAAGATTATCAATAGTCGCTCGTTAGACTGCCACTAGTCCGGATTACCATCTTGTGATCTGAATGCAACTCTTGGCTGCCTTTCTCTTCGCTCGCGAAAGTGTTTTTGGTCTGACCTACTCAGAGGTCGATTCCTGGAGCGCCGTCTGTCACTGGCCTTTGTGTTTTATTTTATTATTGTATTATTAAGTTACCATCATTTGGTGATGTTTGTTTTTTTCTTTAAATTAACTTTTGCTATCCCATTCACGTTTACATTATATTTATTAAATTTTTTTATAACTGCCATTTTGGCGTTACGAGGCCTTCAGCCGTGATTGTGGTGACTTGCTTAAAAATTCTGATTATGACCTCATTGGCTTGTTTTCAAAAATTATTTGCTGCCTGTATTTTATCTATGTTTGTCGGAATTTTTACTAATTGCTGTTTTGGGCGTTAAAGGCCTTCAGCTGTGATAGTGGTTACTTGCCGTAAAATTATGATTGCGACCACATTAGCATGTTTTCTCAAATTATCTGCTGTCTGTATTTTATATACGTTTGTTTAATTTTTAATAATTGCCATTTTGGGCGTTACAGGCATTCAGCTGTGATTATGGTTACTTCTTTCAAAATTCTGATTGCCACACATTGGGTTGTTTTCAAAAAATATTTGCTGTATGCATGTTATGTATGTTTGCTAATTTTTTTTAATAATAGCCATTTTGAGGTTCAAGGCCTTCAGCTGTAATTGTGATTAATTCCTTAAAATTCTTATTGCGACCACATTGGCTTGACTTCAAAATTATTGGCTCTTTTTTATATATTTGTTAAACTTTAAAGAATTGCCATTTTGACAGTGAAAGGCGTGCAGCCGCGATTGTCGTGACTTGCTTTAAAATTCTAATTGCGACCTGATTGGCTTGTTTTCAAAAATTATTTACTAAAATAAATGAGTGAAATTGCAAATCAAACCAAGTAACTGATTCGGGCCCTGTCCACAATTGTAACCCAATCCTGTCATCCTCAGTTACCAGCTTTCACTGGTAGCAGAGCGTGGTTATGATTGTAATATCGTCATTGCAGTTACTATTGCTTGGACTGATTAAGCCTTATTACTGTTTTACGGTTTCTGTCGTTGTTGTTTGGCTCTGTTTTAGGGGATCAACTCTGTAATGTCGGTCAGGCAGTGCCCTGGTATCGGCCTATTGAGGAACGACCACGTCATGTATGAGCTGGCGATAAGACGCCAGCCTATTGAGGGCAGTGTTCTGGACTTAGCAGCCCTCTTGAGTGTTACCGTTCTTCGGACAGTTGACGTCACGCCGGATGTCGTGGGTGACACAAAGGCAGCCATTGAGTTTTTGTTTAAAGCTGTTAGGAGCCTCGAGGACAATATTGGCTTTTTAGAAGGCACTCAACCTAGTGGCAGTCAGTTAGACAGGATGCGGGTGCAGTTGGTACATTTAGCCATCCGTATGATAAGGAATAGACCTCTGAATTGGGGTCCTAGGTTAATGAACTGCAGTTTAAGGTCACATGTTTAAAGCTTGATGGGTAGAGGACCGGAGAACAGGATTTGTTACCTTCCGGGCGCTGCATTAGCGAGCACAGGAATAACGCCCTTATGTCCTACGCAAATCGGCGGCATGTTATTTACGAGAATTAAATAATCTGTGCTTAGATATCTAATGCCACATACCACCAGAAACATGCTGACATACTGTCGGATCCCTGGTACGCAGAATCACTGATGTATTTCGTTTCTAAGACGGACAAACAAGCTATTGATCGGATGGCCATAATGTTTTGGCTTATACGGATTAGAAACGTGTGCTTTCTGTTTTTATTCTCTTACATATAAACAGACTGAGCCAAAGCAAAGCCAGGCCGAGTACAGCTAGTTAAGCATAAAACTTTGACGTGCACACCGGTGAGCGGTGTGGGCGCCGTAAAAACACAGTTTTCGATTGTAGAGAGCGCGAACAGTTTGGTGCTTATCGCAGACTGTGAAATGAAACAAAATGTGTGGTAACGGATTTCCATGTCGTATGCTGATACAAAGAACTTTAACTGTGAATGTACGGTGTGATCACCGCTGCGCGATTGAAGTGATTGCGTAGACAATTGTGCACGGCAGGTATTGTTCGGTTTATACCGCGGACTAATGATTTACGCTAGAATTAACTTGATATAATTTCGTTGTGCGGACGGGTGTACTGTGAAAAGTTCCACGTCACGATCAAACAGTAAAGCAAAAATCTGAAAACTGTGGCCACACTGTGTAACAAACATTAGGATGTCAGGTTATGTCACGTGTTAGTGGGAAGGTATGTGTTGTATGTCCCTCGTTGTATGCAGATAAGCAAACTGGAATTAATTCTGCAAACATCGAGTTTCCCTCGTAACAGACGCCCACGATCAAAGAACACTGTAAGACGATACCAGTTCTTGGATAACGCACTCGTGGATCATGGACCAACGTCGCGGACGTCAGCGACTTGCCAAGAGCGTCAGCTAAGTGGAAATTCTTTTGAAGGAACATTGGCTAGGAGATACCACGAACTACATTGTTCTACTCAGTGATTAAAAACTCATTATCTAAAGTCAACAGTAACTGTTTTTGGTCGCTCATTTACGAAATTGTAAATTTTCTATTGTAATGTTATTCTGATTTCTTCATGATAAAATTCGGAACGATAGTTAAAACCTGGTTTCGTTTCATTGAATAATTTCTTCCCATAATCATAAATTTATACTTTCCAAACTCGTTAACTGACGACCCAGTTGTTATTTGCAAACAACTGTTATTAACACTAATGAAGTAAAAGTTAAACAGTTTTATTTCAGTTGCTTCCAGCACTCTCGGGTGTCCAATCGAACGCGATCGTTGAAGTCCCACGATGTTTTGGCGAATAACCTTTCCGCCATCATCAGGTGGTTCTGATCGCATCCTGCTGGACACGGGAGAGCCCTGGAAACAACCCGTATGCTGGGAAAACACCGATCACATAGTTCTATTTCAGTTCATTCCCTTTTTAATTGCCATTGTTTGTTTATTTATGTAGTCTAAGTGTTTATTGGAAGTTGCAAGTTTTATAGTTTTGTATTTAACTTTTTGCGAATCATTATGTTGTACCGAAAGAATACGTGCGCTATGCATTATATTAGCAGGTAGTAGCACGCCACGAGTTGTGCAGTTTGTTTAGGAGAATATCTCACCAGTGGTAATTTGTTTATTTTGGACTAACGGTTGATCATTCATAGTGTTACGGTTTCTAGCTAATCACTTTTGTGCGTGGGTATAATGTTCACTTAAATAGAGGAAAAAGTAGAGTATTCCTCCTTTCAGTAAGTTTAAAGTATGAAAATTGGAGGATACAGATCGGGGTTTTCTCACACCGAGTAGTTGAACACGGTCGGTTCTAGCTCAGTCGATGTTCGATAAAGTGCTGCTTCAGATGATACAGCTGCATTTTGTTATACCCTCTGCTCCATTATTTTCACAAGCTGTATACTTTGTTGTGTGGCATCAAATAATCTTCTAAGAGAACTTCAATGACGTAACATCTGTGAGACTTTATCAAAGAGTATGAAGATAACACTGCCGCAAATCGCTGTCCCACTGTTAGGAGAAGTGATTCCACAAATGTCTACCCTAGTATACCAAATGTAAGCAAGTACACCACTGAGCTACAGTTCGTGTGCTTATTATCTTGGCTATCATGCAAAGTTCTCAAAATATTGACCTCGAGAACTACTACACACTAGAAACTCATTCTGGAGAAACAATACTACATGTTGAATTTTTCACTGGAGCTAACGGCAGTCATCGGTATTTTCTAACAAACTCTTGTCTTAATATTCGCCACAGATAAAAGTAAAGAAGTTTTAAGTGTGTGGACGATTTTGTATTTCCTGAATGACAGTTCTAATGCATTCCAAATGTTCTCTTAAGAGAGTCTGTCATTACTTGTGCAAAATGGGAGGGATAACAGCCATGTTGGTACCACAGTGACTGCCTTCTGCCCAGCGGGATGTCTTCCAATAATTGCGCCAGTAGCATCTTAGAAACTTAAGATACTTGAGTGTATTTAAATTCCCTTCAATAAAACAGGGACCAAAGATGTGGGTTTAGGGAAACAAGCACCAAATATTGGTAGGCCATGAGCGTTATTTTTATTCAAGCCTTCGAGTTGGCATGGACTTTCATCTGACGATTTGTGCATATTACAAATTTCTTTGTTAAACAAAACTTTGCACTTTTTGTAGATAACATTCGGAAAACTATAACCAATTTTGGTAGTCACTGCCATGAACCTGCAGATGCAGGGAAATATGAAGAGGAAGAAATGCAATGGAATGTAGTGTTCACAGAACACTTGTTTGTTGATTTTCTTGTACTTCCGAGATGCCTCCTAGCAAAATTTGGAAATTGGAAATTTATGGTAAGGCCTATAGGAGCAAACTGCTGAGGTCATCAGTCCCTAGGCTTACACACTACTTAATCTAACTTAAACTATCTTGTTTTTCCTTGGCGTATTTTAATCTCCACAATTACAGTTTCTAGAATTTTGTTGTAATATTTGTGAAGACTGATAATGAGTGCTTGGCACCACCTGGATATTCTTCAGCATACAACGGCACTACCACTCTGGTAGTTGGGCGGCATTCACCACAAACGATATTGTTGTTGTTGTGATCTTCAGTCCTGAGACTGGTTTGATGCAGCTCTCCATGCTACTCTATCCTGTGCAAGCTTCTTCATCTCCCAGTACCTACTGCAACCTACATCCTTCTGAATCTGCTTAGTGTATTCATCTCTTGGTCTCCCTCTACGATTTTTACCCTCCACGCTGACCTTCAATACTAAATTGGTTATCCCTTGATGCCTCAGAACATGTCCTACCAACCGATCCCTTCTTCTGGTCAAGTTGTGCCACAAACTTCTCTTCTCCCCAATCCTATTCAATACTTCCTCATTATTACACTATGAATATCTTAGTAGGTTTACGAGAAACTTATCTGATTTCTACAGGAGCACAACAGTGAATGATGGGCTTAAAGCACACAGATAAGCACAGGAACCATACCTGTGTTATGTGTCTGCTTACATTTGGTATAATAGGGTAGACATTTGTGGAACCTCTTCTTCTGATGGCGGGAAAGCAGTTTGTTTTCTGTTATCTGATCAAGTCCCATACATGTTACATCGTTAAAGATATCTCAGAAGCCTCTTTCAAACGCTGCAGGAAAGGGAAAATAGTGCCATTAGAAAAGAACAAAGGCGATTTAGTAATTCGGCAATTATAAAGAATAAAAATTACTTGCGAACATCAGGAAATTGGAAATATTGTCCGCTGTAGCTCCCCGAAACCCATGCCTCGATGTATTTATTAATTGAAGATGTATCTGGGGGGGGGGGGCTTAGCTGCTCCGCCCTGTATATAGAAAGTGAATATTAATAAAACCAAGAAACTGCAGGGACGGATTATTGTGTAGTAATGGAGGAAAAACGGTCCTATGAACATGTGTATGGAAAAGAACTGTTGCATTGTTCTCATGGAAGATAGCGCTGATAAATGGCACTTCCTCTGACCACATGCCATGTATTCCTTATGTGCTGCAGGCTGTGTAATTGACACAGCTTACTGTAAGCAGTAGGAGGGTTCGGTGTTCATGTGGTTGTGTGCGGCCAAGCAGATGGAAATGATCGAGAGGGAACACCAAAACAAGTACCCTCACAGACACCAACCACTTCACACAACATCTCTAGCCCTTTTGGCGTTTATGTGATCATGGGTCTTTTTAGACAGACGAATATACTGGAAGGCAGTGAACTGTACATATACCAGATTTGGAGGACTGGATTTTATAGGATATTGAGAGCAACCCCAGTGCAAGCAGCAGACAAGTGGCCGACTAAGATGGTGTGGCCATTGTATGATGAAATGTAACCTGCATGACAAACGCTACTATCCCTATCACCTGCAATCCCATCGTGGCCACATTGAACATGTTGCGATGTGGATACGAACCTGCTTGTACTGTGTTCCAAGATGATTTGTTCTCATTGCACACACACCGTTCATTTCTGGACAAATGTTCAAACGACCTTTCGTCCGTTATTTCCAGTCAGGAATCTGTCCCTGCAGTCTGTCAGTTTATTTAATGCTGACCATGTATAAGCGACCCATTGACTAATATTGTAAGCTCCAAGAGGCTGTTCATAGAACATGGTATCGTATACAGGGAAATTGAAACGATAGAAAATTGTAGTGAAATAGACCTTCAGAGCACTGATGATTGGTGTGAGAACTGGCAGTAAAACTATTCACAGGAAAGGTAGATGGTTCAAATGGCTCTGAGCACTATGGGACTTAACATCTGTGGTCATCAGTCCCCTAGAACTTAGCACTACTTAAACCTAACTAACCTAAGAACATCACACCCATCTCGGATCCGAACTTGCGACGGTAGAGGTGGCAGGGTTCCAGACTGAAGCGCCTAGAACCGATCGGCCACTCCGGCTGGCGAAAGGTAGAGGCCACATTGAAATTCACTGGATGAACCCTCAGGAAGTGTAGTTCACCCATAAAGGAGGTAGTTTACAGAACTGTCGTTTGAGCGACATCTGAATTTTGCTAGTCAATCTAGGACATGTGTCAGATAAGTGATGAGAAAAGAGAGAAGATTCAAAGAAGTGTTGCGCAATTCTTCACAGACTCGTTTGGTAAATGCGAAGCCGTAATGGAGGTGCTGATCCGATCTCAGTGGCAGACACTACAAGACAGAGATGTGCATCAGAGACTGTTTTACTGAAAAAGTTCCAAGACCACACGCTCGAATTGTCGAGACAGTGTGAAAAGATCCTTGACAGCTTGCAGCGCTGTTGCCAGTTTTCAACTGCGAAGCGCTAATGGCTGTAGAGCGAAACGATAGCCGTCTACAGCTGTGACAACATTGAGGTGTTGCCATATTGATGTTTACAAAATCATGTTACATTATTGGTTGAGGTAGGCCAACGACGCTACCACACCAAGCTCACTGCAACTATCAGAGGTCAACTTATGCTGACTCAAATACAGAAGAGTCAACGAATATAATGCTTCCATCTACGAAACGACGACGGAGATAATATTAGAGGGATTAAAATTCACAAGGTGTCTTATTAACAACCAATATTCCTGGCACCATTTGCGACTGGGACAGCAATGGACGTAAATGTAGGAAACCGATCAGCTCAGTCACAGTTGACATTTCCCTCCTGACTCGTTTCTGCATGGCAGCGCTGGCATCAGTGCTGGAGTGCCTGTGCAGCCGCACTGCAAACAATGTACAGAAGTGCGTTGAAGTAATTTGTAACATACGGAGACATGTGTGGACAGATACAGTGTTTAGTCAAAAATTATGAGTACTGTCCATCACGAGAGCGAGTGCCGCCTGGGGGGTTGTTAGCATCCGACACTGCAAAAAAAAGTATGTAAACAGAGCAGAGGCGACTGAGGAATCGTTTTTGCGCTTATACGCGACGCATGTGGAGAGTTCTACTGGCATAAAAGTCTGGTCGGATATAAAACCGCTAAGCGGGTCTAAGGCTTCCACTCAGTTCTTTGTTGACCAGTCTGGCGGGGCAGTTGAAGACAGCAAAATGAAAACCGAAGTTTTCACGTTCGAGACATCGTTTACGCAGGAGAACCTTAGAAACATACCATAATTTGAACATTGGAGAGACTCTCGTAAGGACGACATAGGAATAATCATACCTGGTGTAGAAAAGCAACTGAAAGATCTGAAAACAAATAAATCACCAGGTCCGGGTGGAAACCCATTTCAATTTTACAGAGTGTTCTCTATGACATTGGCCCATTACCTAGCTTACATTTATCGTGAATCTCCCGCCTAGCACAAAGTCTGAAGCACCTGTAAACAAGCGCACGTGACTCCAGTACATAAGATAGGTAAAAAAACGGATCACGCAAAGTTGCAGACCAACATCCCTAAATTCTGTTTGCTGCAGAATCCTTGAACACGTTCTCAGTTCGAATATATTGAACTTGTTTGAGGATAAGAAGCTTATGTTCTCGAATCAGCATTGTTTTAAAGCACCGCTCCTGCGAAACTCAGATTCCCCTTTTCTCACGTGATATCGTACTGAGAACTATGGATGAAGGGTAACAGGAAGATTCCATATTTTTAGATTTCCGGAAAGCATTTGACACGGTGCATCACTGCAGGCTGTTAACGAAGGTACGAGCAAGTGGAACAAGTTCACAGATACGTGAGTGGGTCCAAGACTTGTTAAATAATAGAACCCAGTATGTTGTTCTCGACGGCGTGTGTTAATCAGAGACAAGCGTATCGTCAGGAGTGCCTCAGGGAAGTGTGATAAGACGGCTTTTGTTCTCTATATACATAAATGATTTGGGGGACAGGATGGACAACAGTCTATTAGTTAGTTACGTGTTCCATTGATCAATAGCACGGAAAACTGTTATGATGTGAAACGTGTCAAATGCACAAGAAATGCGCACAGGAAACAATTTTTTTCTTTTTTTGTTTACATTATAGTGTTATATCTAAATATTTCTATTATCTATCCCATTCCCTTAAATGGTAAAAAATGTCTATATTACATCTCCAGATTTGTTTACTCATATTCAAGAATTCATCTATGGTATGAAGGAGTTGTCAAGGAGGTATGATTTCAATTTGTTTTTGAAACTATTACTGCTGTCTGTCAGACATTTTATTTCATCTGGTAATTTATCAACAAGCTTTATAGCAGCATGTTTTATCCCTTTCTGTGCCAAAGATGGCTAAAGTAAAGGATAGTGTAGGTGTTTCATTTTTCTGGTATTGCAATCATGAATATCGCTGTTGATTTTATACTGGTCCATGTTGTTGAGAAAAAATTTCATTACTGAGTAAATGTACTGTGAAGGAGTTGTAAGAATACCTAAACTTTTAAACAGATGCCTACAAGATGTGCAACTATGAACCCCACAGGTTATTCTAACTACTTTCTTTTGAGCATCGATTAACTTTTCCCTAAATGTTGAGTGGCCAAAGAATATTATTCTGTATGACATCATAGAGTGGAAATATACAATGTATGTTAGCTTACTACTTTCTACATCCTCAAAATTGGCAATTATTCTGATTGCAAAAGTTGCCGAACCTAGTCTGTTTGTTGTTGTTTTTGTTGTTGTTGTCTTCAGTCCTGAGACTGGTTTGATGCAGCTCTCCATGCTACTCTATCCTGTGCAAGCTGCTTCATCTCCCAGTACCTACTGCAACCTACATCCTTTTGAATCTGCTTAGTGTACTCATCTCTCGGTCTCCCTCTACGATTTTTACCCTCCACGCTGCCCTCCAACGCTAAATTTGTGATCCCTTGATGCCTCAAAACATGTCCTACCAACCGATCCCTTCTTCTAGTCAAGTTGTGCCACAAACTTCTCTTCTCCCCAATCCTATTCCATACCTCCTCATTAGTTACGTGATCTATCCACCTTATCTTCAGTATTCTTCTGTAGCACCACATTTCGAAAGCTTCTATTCTCTTTTTGTCCAAACTAGTAATCGTCAATGTTTCACTTCCATACATGGCTACACTCCAAACAAATACTTTCAGAAACGACTTCCTGATACATAAATCTATATTCGATGTTAACAAATTTCTCTTCTTCGAAACGCTTTCCTTGCCATTGCCAGTCTACATTTTATATCCTCTCTACTTCGACCATCATCAGTTATTTTACTTCCTAAATAGCAAAACTCCTTTACTACTTGAAGTGTCTCATTTCCTAATCTAACTCCCTCAGCATCACCCGATTTAATTTGACTACATTCCATTATCCTCGTTTTGCTTTTGTTGATGTTCATCTTATATCCTCCTTTCAAGACACTGTCCATTCCGTTCAACTGCTCTTCCAAGTCCTTTGCCGTCTCTGACAGAATTACAATGTCATCGGCGAACCTCAAAGTTTTTACTTCGTCTCCATGAATTTTAATACCTACTCCAAATTTTTCTTTTCTTTCCTTTACTGCTTGCTCAATATACAGATTGAATAACATCGGGGAGAGGCTACAACCCTGTCTCACTCCTTTCCCCACCACTGCTTCCCTTTCATGCTCCTCGACTTTTATGACTGCCATCTGGTTTCTGTACAAATTGTAAATAGCCTTTCGCTCCCTGTATTGTACCCCTGCCACCTTTAGAATTCGAAAAAGAGTATTCCAGTCAACATTGTCAAAAGCTTTCTCTAAGTCTACAAATGCTAGAAACGTAGGTTTGCCTTTTCTTAATCTTTCTTCTAAGATAAGTCGTAAGGTCAGTATTGCCTCACGTGTTCCAACATTTCGACGGAATCCAAACTGATCCTCCCCGAGGTCCGCATCTACCAGTTTTTCCATTCGTCTGTAAAGAATTCGCGTTAGTATTTTGCAGCTGTGACTTATTAAACTGATAGTTCGGTAATTTTCACATCTGTCAGCACCTGCTTTCTTTGGGATTGGAATTATTATATTCTTCTTGAAGTCTGAGGGTATTTCGCCTGTCTCATACATCTTGCTCACCAGCTGGTAGAGTTTTGTCATGACTGGCTCTCCCAAGGCCGTCAGTAGTTCTAATGGAATGTTGTCTACTCCGGGGGCCTTGTTTCGACTCAGGTCTTTCAGTGCTCTGTCAAACTCTTCACGCAGTATCGTATCTCTCATTTCGTCTTCATCTACATCCTCTTCCATTTCCATAATATTGTCCTCAAGTACATCACCCTTGTATAAACCTTCTATATACTCCTTCCACCTTTCTGCCTTCCCTTCTTTGATTAGAACTGGGTTGCCATCTGAGCTCTTGATATTCATACACATGGTTCTCTTGTCTCCAATAGGCAGTATCTATCTTACCCCTAGTGAGATAAGCTTCTACATCCTTACATTTGTCCTCTAGCCATCCCTGTTTAGCCATTTTGCACTTCCTGTTGATCTCATTTTTGAGACGTCTGTATTCCTTTTTGCCTGCTTCATTTACTGCATTTTTATATTTTCTTCTTTCATCAATTAAATTCAATATTTCTTCTGTTACCCAAGGATTTCTAACAGCCCTCGTCTTTTTACCTACTTTATCCTCTGCTGCCTTCACTACTTCATCCCTCAGAGCTACCCATTCTTCTTCTACTGTATTTCTTTCCCCTATTCCTGTCAATTGTCCCCTTATGCTCTCCCTAAAACTCTGTACAACCTCTGGTTCTTTCAGTTTATCCAGGTCCCACCTCCTTAATTTCCCACATTTTTGCAGTTTCTTCAGTTTTAATCTACAGGTCATAACCAATAGATTGTGGTCCGAGTCCACATCTGCCCCTGGAAATGTCTTACAACTTAAAACCTGGTTCCTAAATCTCTGTCTTACCATTATATAATCTATTTGATACCTTTTAGTATCTCCAGGGTTCTTCCACGTATACAACCTTCTTTCATGATTCTTAAACCAAGTGTTAGCTATGATTAAGTTGTGCTCCGTGCAAAATTCTACTAGGCGGCTTCCTCTTTCATTTCTTAGCCCCAATCCATATTCCCCTACTATGTTTCCTTTTGTCTCTTTTCCAACACTCGAATTCCAGTCACCCATTACTATTAAATTTTCGTCTCCCTTCACTATCTGAACAATTTCTTTTATTTCATCGTACTTTTCTTCAATTTCTTCATCATCTGCAGAGCTAGTTGGCATATAAACTTGTACTACTGTAGTAGGTGTGGGCTTCGTATCTATCTTGGCCACAATAATGCAGTCACTATGCTGTTTGTAGTAGCTTACCCGCATTCCTATTTTCCTATTCATTATTAAACCTAGTCCTGCATTACCCCTATTTGATTTTGTGTTTATAACCCTGTAGTCACCTGACCAGAAGTCTTGTTCCTCCTGCCACCGAACTTCACTAATTCCCACTATATCTAACTTTAACCTATCCATTTCCCTTTTTAAATTTTCTAACCTACCTGCCCGATTAAGGGATATGACATTCCACGCTCCGATCCGTAGAACGCCAGTTTTCTTTCTCCTGATAACGACATCCTCCTGAGTAGTCCCCGCCCGGAGATCCGAATGGGGGACTATTTTACCTCCGGAATATTTTACCCAAGAGGATGCCATCATCATTTAATCATACAGTAAAGCTGCATGTCCTCGGGAAAAATTACGGCTGTAGTTTCCCTTTGCTTTCAGCCGTTCGCAGTACCAGCACAGCAAGGCCGTTTTGGTTAATGTTGCAAGGCCAGATCAGTAAATCATCCAGACTGTTGCCCCTGCAACTACTGAAATGGCTGCTGCCCCTCTTCAGGAACCACACGTTTGTCTGGCCTCTCAACAGATACCCCTCCGTTGTGGTTGCACCTACGGTATGGCCATCTGTATCGCTGAGGCACGCAAGCCTCCCCACCAACGGCAAGGTCCATGGTTCATGGGGAGGCTAGTCTGTTTAGAAGATCAAAATATGAATTTTCCAGTTAAGATTCTGATCCATATGTACACCCAAAAACATAGTTTGCTCTACCCTGGCTACTGACTTCTTTTGATATGTTGTGTTTATGAAGGAATTATACTTTTTGCAGTAGAAAATTGGATGTACTGTGTTTTTTCAAAGTTCAGAGCAAGCCCATTCACAGAAAATTAATTAATAACTTCTCCAAAGACCTTATTTGTACAATTTTCTATCGAACTTTCTTTTACTGGATTAATAATTATGCTTGTATCATCAGCAAACAGTGTCAGTTCAGCATCTTGTTTGACATAAGAAGGGATGCCATTCACATATATCAAGAACAGGAGGGGACCCATGATCGAACTTTGTGGAGCATCTAATGTAATTTCACCCCAGATAGATGAAGTGGCAAAATCCTGTGAATCACTTGAAGCATATAAAGATATTTTTTGCTTCCTGTTCTGTAGATATGACTTAAACCACTCATATGCTGTTCCATTTATACCATAGAATTGTCATTTCTCTAACAAAATGTCATGGTTCACACGATCAAATGCTTTGGCTAAGTCACAAAATATTCCTACTGGTGACATTTTACTATTTGAAGACTCTATTATGTGGACAGTGAATATGTATATTGCTGTCTCAGTGGAACAGCATTTCTGAAATCCGAACTGTGATTGTTTGCTGATGATGTTGTGGTGTTGAGTGACTGTAGGAAAAACAAGATGACTTAGACAAAATTTCCAATTCGTATGATGAATGGCAGCTAGCCCTAAATGTGGAGAAAACGTAAGTTAATGCGGATGAGTAGGAAGAAAAGACCTGTATTGATCGGCTACAGTATTACTTGCACCTAGCTTGACACAGTCAGGTCGTTTAAATATCTGGACGTAACGTTTGCAAAGCGATATGACGTGAATCGAACGTGTGAAAACTGTGGTAGGGAGGGCAGATGGACGACGTCGGTTAATTGGGAGAATTTTAGGAAAGAGTGGTTGACCTGTAAAGGAGACCGCTTATAGGGCGCTGGTGTCACCTATTCTTGAGTGTTGTTCGAGCTTTTGGAATTCATACTAGTTCGGATTGAAGGAAGACATCGAAGCAATTCAGAGGAGGGCTACTAGATTTGTTACTTCGGCAACTCAAATGGGAATCCCTGGAGAGAAGATGGCCTTTTTTCGTGAAATACTATTGAGAAAATCTAGAGAATCGGCATCTGAAGCTGACTGCCGCACGATTCTGCTGCCACCAATATATATCGCGCCTAAGGACCACGAAGACGGGAAAGTAGGGCTCATAAGGGTGTGTGCAGACAGTCGTTTTTCCTTCCCTCTATTTGCGAGTAGAACAGGAGGGGAAAATCACAAGTAATGATATGAAGTACTCTCTGCCACACACTTTAAGGTAGCTTGCGGAGTATCTATGTAGATGGAGATAAGCAACTTTGACAAAGATTAGTTAGCTGTGGCAGGTTGTCTGGGAAGAATCATCTCGGAAAAGGCGACGATGGTCTAATGCTCGTGTGGTATACTCGTTAGCAGATATGAAAAGTGTTTGAAGGATGGTGAAACCACTAGTCGACGTCATCACAGAAAGTGGAGGTCAGAGGCTTGCTCGCTCTGTAAAACAAAACAAGCGGTGATATGTGGCAGATCTGGCAACAGAATACACTGCTGGTCAGGCAGAAGTCTTTACGATCATAGTGTTCAGCGAGTATTGTTCAACTTGGGGCTCCACAGCAGACGATACCTACGTGTTCCCATGTTGACTCAACGATCGAACTATTATTCAGTGGACACAGAAAAATTGGATGGGGATCTATGGAAACTTTTCTCCACGTCGGATTAATCATGATGACTTCTCAGCGTATACACGAAACTGCACTTTGTTCTTTTTGCTTTATAGTAGTCAACTTCCCTATACTTATTCTCAGTTGAAGAACCAGTTTTCTAAAAAAAAGTTGATAACTGTTTCATTCTGGTGTATGATAGGAATAAAAATGATTCTATAAACTATTGACATGTCTAATCACAAGCAAGATAAATGGGGCACTCAAAGCGTACATGATACTGGTGGAAGTGACTGAGGCATTAGGAACAAATCAGAATTTTAATAAAGACAAAAATGATGAAGTAGACAACACGGTCCTCAAGAATACACCATTTTGAAAATGGTAGTCACAAACACAAAAAAGTTGCTCATGTTGAATCTTGGAAGTGTTCTTTTGGGATTCAACAAATTTTTGCGTTAATGTTTTACTAGTTAAACATGATTTTAATAAATTATTAACTATATTACTTTTTTAGTGCAAAGCAATGAAAGACAATACCTGTCACACTAAAATCAATTCTGATTCACAATATTCAACAATTACTGTTGATGCATAGAGTTGTATAGTTCAAACTAGCCATAGTTAGCCTTCTGCAATGCCATTTCTTGTATGTCAAACGTTTTTAATGTAGGCTGTAGACTGGATAGTACTGATTATGTGTATATTGATTGTGCCCAAAAGTTTCTGCTTTTGCTGACAAGAGGGCTTCTGCTATATTACTTACTATATTGTCAATTGCTAAGATAGTAAGCAGTTGAAACTTTCACATTATTGGTTCTGTTTATTCAATGTTTATTTAACGCAGATTGCTAAAATTTGGTAAGTTTCTTCAACTGGGTGAACTTGATAAATTGTAAGTTCTTGAAAAATGGAAACTAGAAGGAGAGGTGTTGGGAGACAGACAAGGAAATGTTTATTGATTTCAAACACAAGAAAGGCTCATTCATACTGGGCCAGTCAGATTAGTGGAAGATGTTTAAAATCAAATTTTCCAGCATTATCAGTCACAACAGGCAATTAGTTGCTCATAGTTTATTGTAAAAAGAGCTGTCTGATAGATCTTTCACATCTTAAGCACACTTTATTTTTGATTTCAGTTTATAGTTTCTATACTAAATCATTCATATTTAATCATATTTCTTTTGTTTTGGTTGAAATTTACTGCTGCATATAATATGTAGTGTTGATAAATAACAATACTTGTTTGACAACAATTGAGAATTCACTGATACTAGGCATTGTAACTTTGTTAACCATAAATTCACTTTAATTTTGCTGCTTGTAATATAGTTACAGAAAAGCTAACATTTGAGTTACTCAGATTTTAATTTATATAAATTATTTTTGTTGTCTTTGTTTTGATGTTTATCGCTTGTATGTTGCAGAGCAGATGCGTATAGACAAAGGTCATGGTGTGAGTTTTACATTTGGTGATTCGACAGATAATTAAAACGTGATGGAACATTGACATTTTATGTCTTTTACAAGAATTGATTTGACTGCTATTATCAGTAATGCTGGCAGGGAAGTTGGCACAATGTGACTTGCAGTGTATAACAACCTGGAGAAATCTTTTGCTTGTTATTGCCACAATGGTGAATTTGCATGTGTGGAAATACTAATGCTTATCATGGTCTTACTAACTTTCTATTTGATACCACATTGTGAAATATACTGGGTGTGCACTCAAAAAAATTAATGCTTTGGCTTCTAGTCTGTGACAAGAACTTATCCATTGCTACTAACAGATGTATTCACTATCCGCTGTTTGCAGGAGGTATAGCTTAATAGCTAATTGATCTCAGATACGCATATTTAAATAGTTGTCTTCTTTGTACTGCTAATATTTGACAAAAATATATGAAACATAATACAACACTTTTTACACCGATATATCTCGAAAAATGGCAGAGGCTATATACCAGTATTAATAAATAGAACAATTTGCTCCATTCCTATGGTGAACTGGGTAAGTGATCTACCATCATCTGCTGCCTTCTAGAAGTTAAAAGCTGGATGAAACTGTCATAATCCACAATAAAAATATTTGGAAACTAAAATCACACAAAATGGGTGGTTATGAAAGGTCCTGCCTTTCTTTAATGTACATAATTGTAGTAAAGAATGTACAACTGAAATATACAGAGCACTTTAAGTGATATTTCTAAATGAGATAATAAAACTTAACACCAAAAATGTACACTGAAGTTAAATAAGTTATATTAAAGCATGAGAGAAGCATTTACATTTGATGTTCAAAACTAGAATAAGTGGTGCAGTGTATATGGAGTTGGCGCACACTTTCTGGATATGGTCGTTCCATCAGTGAGAACTAAACAGTGAACAGGGAAACCAAATATGTTTTAAATAGTAAGAGCTGTAGGAGCCTAGTTCAGACCCTCTGTCAGAAGTAACAACCTAATTACAGAATAAACGCTAGAAATATTCGGAGAATGTAACAAACGTAACACAAATTCTGCAGTATAGGCAATAGTTTATAGTGAAGGAAGTAGTCAGGGATAGGGTGAACTTCTTGTGATTTGATATAGGTAAACCTTCCATTTTTAGATTCCAGAAACTATTCCTGCAAGAAGGGACATATGGTCTGTAATGGAAAAATAATGAGTCATGTATCAGCTCTTTGCCGCAGAATATGTTTGGCAAGAGAGTATGGACTATTTGTTCCCAAATGTCATTATAGTGAGCTTTACTTTATTTTTGCTAATACATAACATTAAAAGGAACTTGAAATTGAAGTTCTTAGTACCTTTAAGTTGCCTAGTTCCACGATTGAAAGTTTTGCAGCAAGAAAATCGAAAAGGATGGTAGTAACATTTTGCTATGAGGGCAGTAATGTTGGTTTGATCAGTTCACTTTGTTATTACAGAAATTATGCTGAAATGCACCATGGACCTCGGCGTTGGTGGGGAGGTTGGCATGCCTCAATGATACAGATAGCCATACCGTAGGTGCAACCACAATGGAGGGGTATATGTTGAGAGGCTAGACAAACGTGTGGTTCCTGAAGAGGGGCAGCAGCCTTTTCAGTAGTTGCACAGGCAACAGTCTGGATGATTGACTGATCGGGCCTTGTAACACTAACCAAAATGGCCTTGCTGTTGTGGTACTGCCAACGGCTGAAAGCAAGGGGAAACTACAGCCGTAATTTTTCCCGATGGCATGCAGCTTTACTGTATGGTTAAATGATGATGGCGACATCTTGGGTAAAATTTTCCGGAGGTAAAATAGTCCCCCATTCGGATCTCCGGGCGTGGACTACTCAAGAGGACATTGTTATCAGGAGAAAGAAAACTGGCATTCTACGGATCAAAGTGTGGACTGTCAGATCCCTTAATCGGGCAGGTAGGTTAGAAAATTTAAAAAGGGAAATGGATAGGTTAAAGTTAGATATAGTGGGAATTATTGAAGTTCGGTGGCAGGAGGAACAAGATTTCTGGTTAGGTGAATACAGGGTTATAAATACAAAATCAAATAGGAGTAATGCAGAAGTAGGTTTAATAATGAATAAAAAAATAGCAGTGCATGTAAGCTACTACAAACAGCATAGTGACCGCATTATTGTGGCCAAGATAGACACGAAGCCCATGCCTACTACAGTAGTACAAGTTTATATGCCAACTAGCTCTGCAGATGACGAAGAAATTAAAGAAATGTATGGTGAGATAAAAGAAATTATTCAGGTAGTGAAGGGAGACGAAAATTTAATAGTCATGGGTGACTGGAATTCGACAGTAGGAAAAGGGAGAGAAGGAAACGGAATATGGATTGGGGCTAAGAAATGAAAGACGAAGCTGTCTGGTAGAATTTTGCACAGAGCATAACTTAATCATAGCTAACACTTGGTTCAAGAATCATAAAAGGAGGTTGTATAAATGAAAGAATCCTGGAGATACTAAAAGGCATCAGATAGATTACATAATGGTAAGACAGAGATTTAGCAACCAGGTTTTAAGTTGTAGGACATTTCCAGGGACAGATGTGGACTCTGACCACAATCTATTGGTTATGAACTGTAGATTAAACCTGAAGGAACTGCAAGAAGGTGGGAATTTAAGGAGATGGGACCTGGATAAACTGACTAAACCAGAGGTCGTACAGAGTTTCAGGGAGAGCATAAGAGAATAATTGACAGGAATTGGGGAAGAAATACAGTAGAAGAAGAATGGGTAGATTTGAGGAATGAAATAGTGAAGGCAGCAGAGGATCAAGTAGGTAAAAAGACGAGGGCTAGTAGAAATCCTTGGGTAACAGAAGAGATAATGAATTTAATTGATGAAAGGAAAAAAAAGTAGGCAAAAAGAATACAAATGTCTCAAAAATGAGATCGACAGGAAGTGCAAAATCGATAAGCAGTAATGGCTAGAGGACAAATGTAAGGATGTAGAGGCGCATATCACTAGGGGTAAGGTAGATACTGCCTACAGGAAAATTAAAGAGACCTTTTGAGAAGAGAGAGCCACTTGTATGAATATCAAGAGCTCAGATGGAAACCCAGTTATAAGCAAAGAAGGGAAAGGAGAAAGGTGGAAGGAGTATATAGAGGGTCTATACAAGGGCGATGTACTTGAGGACAATATTATGGAAATGGAAGAGGATGTAGGTAAAGATGAAATGAGAGATATGATACTGCGTGAAGAGTTTGACAGAGCACTGAAAGACCTGAGTCGAAACAAGGCCCCGGGAGTAGACAACATTCCAATAGAACTACTGACGGTCTTGGGAAAGCCAGTCCTGACAAAACTCTACCATCTGGTAAGCAAGATGTACGACACAGGCGAAATACCCTCAGACTTCAAGAAGAATACAATAATTCCAATCCCAAAAAAGCAGGTGTTGACAGATGTGAAAATTACCGAACTATCAGTTTAATAAGCCACAGCTGCAAAATGGAAAAAACTGGTAGGAGCCGACCTCAGCGAAGATCAGTTTGGATTCCGTAGAAATGCTGAAACACGTGAGGCTATACTGACCTTACGACTTATCTCAGAAGAAAGATTAAGGAAAGGCAAACATACGTTTCTAGCAAGCTTTTGACAATGTTGACTGGAATACTCTCTTTCAAATTCTAATGGTGGCAGGGGTAAAATACTGGGAGCGAAAGGCTATTTACAATTTGTACAGTAACCAGATGGCAGTTATAAGAGTTGAGGGACGTGAAAGGGAAGCAGCGGTTGGGAAGGGAGTGAGACAGGGTTGTAGCCTCTCCCCGATGTTATTCAATCTGTGTATTGAGCAAGCAGTAAAGGAAACAAAAGAAAAATTTGGAGTAGGTATTAAAATCCAGGGAGAGAAATAAAAACTTTGAGGTTCGCCGATGACATTGTAATTCTGTCAGAGACAGCACTTGACTAGAAGAAGGGATCGGTTGGCAGGCATCAAGGGATCACAAATTTAGCATTGGAGGGCAGCGTGAAGGGTAAAAATTGTAGAGGGAAACCAAGAAATGAATACACTAAGCAGATGCAGAAAGATGTAGGTTGCAGTAGGTACTGGGAGATGAAGGAGCTTGCACAGGATAGATTAGCATGGAGAGCTGCATCAAACCAGTCTCAGGACTGAAAACCACAACAACAACAATATATTTACTGATTATTACTGCGAGGCTAGTCTGGTTCCGGTTGTGAGTGGGAGAGTTGCATTTGGGGCTACACAGTGTAGAAAGAAAGTCGTTTTTATTTGCTAGAGATCCATCTTTTGAACATTGCAACATACAAGGAACCTAGTAAGATCAATGAAATTTCTGTTCAGTGTAGAAGTTTAGTTTTACATCTAAGGTTAGCTGGCAATGTTTACTGGTATCAGCCCATATGTAGGTATTTCAACATGTGTTTCTGCACAGTGCAGTTTGTGGAGACAGGTTGCTAATTCGAAATTGCTTGGAAGCTCAAAGTATCATCATCACTTGTTGCTATTATAAATTCTAAGACGTTACCTCACATGTGATGCGAAGATTAATTTTCTCAGAGATTTGTAGTGATACAGTTCATGAATGACTCCGTGTATGCTAGTGTATACTATACTTGAAATTGTAGGTTGAAACATCCTGAATGGGTTGTAAAGTATGCTTGTGAATGTAGTTAGTTAACCACATTCCTCATTCGTTTATTTTATCGAGAAGCCCATCTTTATTTGTATACAATTCATTTGAATATGCCTGTCTTACATAAAGTAACTGCTGGAGTTACAGGCACTCTGATACTTAAATCTACGATTACTGAGCACTATGGTAATTCTGTGCATGCTAGCTATGTTACAGGAACTGATTTAGTGATTACGCTGCCTCACTAAATTGTGCTCATAATACGTTTGGCAGAAAGTTACGGCATTATTAAATAATACTTTGGTTAGCTAACTATTTTCTGCATTTCGTATTTATGAGCACAGAGCTTGGGAGACTCCGTCAGTGAACTACTGGGTGTTAAAGTGTAATGCTGACACATCTCAGAGTATTCAATACCATTTACAGTGTAGTTCATTCATGTACTACAAGAAATATTGAGATTTGCAGGCCCTCAATTCTCCTCATAGCAGTGAATTGATGAAATCGTGTTCTGTGTGACCATTTTATATACAACTAACTGTACCTGGTCACACTTTCCTGTGGTACAGTGTGCTTAACTGGGAAAGAAAGAAAAGAGAAAGCCCATGTTTCTAATATGTATGGGAGGTGGGTACACATCCTAATCTACATCTCTCCTCTGTCTGTCCATCTCACCCTCCCCATTTCTCTGGCCATCTACTCCTCCTTCTCCCTCTCCCTGTCCATCACCTCCTCACCCTCTCCCTGCCCTCCTTCTCCGGCCCCCTTATCTCCTCCTAACCCCCTTCTCTCTGTCCTTCTTGTTTTCTATGTCAATTTCCTCACACCCCTGTTTTAATCTCATCTTCTCCCTTCCCTCCCCCTTCTCTGAACTTGACCTTTGTTTATTTTTATTGCAAATTCAGATTCTGTAGTAGTATTCTAATCATGAACTTACCTGTTTGCTAGCAACGTTTCACTGTTTTACATTTTACGTACATATACTATCTGTCTCCTGCGGTTGCGTTCGCATTTCAGTAAAATGAAATGTGGTATGCCTTTAATGGCTTTATTGGCCGGGAGACCTCGTCTGGGAGGTTATAGTGCACGTCTTTTTATTTGACGCCACTTTGGCGACTTGACCGTCGATGATGGTAACGTTATGATGAGGAAACACCCACACCCAGGCGCGAGAGGAAGAATTTCGGCTCGGCGAGGAATTGATCTCCGGACTTCACGGACAAAAAAATAAAAAAAGCTACCCATAAGACCATCAACACCTGACTGACGTTGTTCAGTCTCTTAGGAGCTTTACTTAGACAAAAAAATGGTTCAAATGGCTCTGAGCACTATGGGACAACATCTGAGGTCCTCAGTCCCCTAGAACTTAGAACTACTTAAGCCTAACTAACCTAAGGACATCACACACATCCATGCCCGAGGCAGGATTCGAACCTGCGACCGTAGCAGTCACGCGGTTCCAGACTGAAGCGCCTAGAACCTCTCGGCCACACCAGCCAGCTACTTAATCAGACCACCCCACCTTACCTCCCATCTCACATCGTCAGTACCCCACCGCCCTTTATCTACTTTACTTAAAAAGTGAAGATTCTTCATTATACTTTATTGTTTTTTGAAATAATGGAACAACTGTTGTTATGTTGTGCATTACTATATTTTTAAGGGAAAACTGTCGTGTACATCTTATGTTTTTAATGTTCAGTACAGTTACTACAATTATTAATATTCATGCAATGTGGATTACTGTTACTTCTAAACAGTTGTGCAAATAATATTGCAGTATAGGTATTTATATGGTGGATACGTTGTAAATTGTAAACATTAGTTTTTCTTCCTCTCCTTCCCTTCCCCCTCTTTTTTAATCTCCATCTACTTATTCAGACTACTGCCCCCACACCAGCCAACAAGTTTCTTTCAGATGTCATGCCCCTTTCATAATTAAATCTGGTCTGTTGTTCACATTCTTTTTGATAACAGAACATAACTTCTCCATGAAATTTTACCTAAAAAGTATACTTTAATGTAATTTAAAATAGTGGAACAACTGATGTTGTATACTACATTTCTATATTTATAATGAATAGCTGTTCTGAATATTTTAAATATTTAATATTTAGTACATTTACTACAGCAGGTAACTTTCATACAGTAAGGGGCTCAACATTCAGTCTAAACATCTGTGTACATAAATTTACAGTATAGGTGTATATATACACTGTTTCCCCTTCTCTTATCCCATCCCTCCCCCCTTCAGTTCATCTACTTAATCTGTCTACCCCATCTTGCCACCCCTTATCTATTGAATGCCTCTAATCCGTTCCTTTAATCCTAGTGTGCACCATTCTGTCATTCATTATGGATGCATTCCCACTCCCACTCCCTCCCCCCCCTCCCCCGCTCCTCACCCCTTCCCCCAGTTTTTTCATCATTGCACTATACTTGGTCTTTATAACAATCATTGGCGCTTTGACCATGTATCAAATATTTCCTATCTTACAAGATTGTAGCTCTATGAATCTTTAACTACGATGGTGTAAGACGCGTTTTTACATGCACACTGGGAAGCTGGCTCTTCACGGCATATAATATGAACACTGGCATCTTTTTCCCATTTCAAAGATAATGTAACCAGTTCGTACAATAAAGAGTCCCTCTACCTATTTCTATGACATAACACAGATCATATGGTACAGACTGGGATGCCTTTATGTTAGTCTTTGAAGATATTTTCGCTTATGTTATGTCAGTGGCTGCTCAGACACAGTATAGTGAAGTTTAAAACCTGTGATTTGGTCAACTATTTTATTAAAAAACCGTATCCAGTGAAGGGTTATGGTAACATTCTTTAATTTAGCATATGACACAAATGTTCTCGCATTTACTTTTGGAAAAAAATTATTTATTTAACTGAAGATACATATTTTGACGATGGTTTGTGTTCTACTGAAGTCCAATGATTTTAATACATAAGCAAGAGAACAAGTCATGCAGCCTATGCATTAATTTAAATGTTTCCCCTGTCATTTTTCTAATGGCTGTGCTTTTATTGTGCTTTAATCTGTTGCAGCTGTAACTCTGGATAATGGCCTAATGCCGAAATCCAGATTGTGAAATGAAACCTGTTGTTCAGTCAAATGGCGGTTATATCTTTCAAAAGCATAGAGAATTGTATAAGCATTGTATTCATTACCTTAAACGGCATTACATAGATCATATCAAACAATAAAAGCATTTTCACGATTATAATCAAAATCAAAAGTTGAAGCGTATATAGCTTTCTCGAAGAGTAATTATTATTCCATACTTTGCGCTATATTCTTCAAATTCATAAATATGTTGAACTACATACTTTCTAAAGTAAGTAGTGTTCTTCCTCAGCATTCAATCTATCTCCATCTTAAATATCATCAGAGTCGATTCAGCGTTTGAGCCGCGAAAGTATAACACAGTGGTCGGATCATATTTATAACGTTATAATGGATTTATATATTTGAAAGTATGTAGTCTATATGTGTCTAAACGTTTATTGCAGAAACATGGAAAAATTTGAAGTACATCGGAAAGGTACATTTTGAGATTCTTTGTAACAATGTTTTCCCTTTATGTATTACATATTTATACAGGATGAATCACCTAAAGCTTGCACTGCAAATGTTGAGGATATAAAAAGTGTACTGATGTACGGTTTTTACAGAATAGATTGGTAGTCAGAGGCTGGTACTGTTAGCCAATAAACAGATTGCAATAATACTTATGAAGTGTATTTTTTGTGCCAACATACAATTTTTTAAATGGAACAATGCGTATTGATATTAAAAAATTAAAAGTACGGTAAATTAGAATGCTGTTGGTGTTTGTTGCAGGATTCTAGTGCGATTTGTTCACGAGATATTGTATTTTTAAAAGTTCCGCCACTGAAACTTGTACAATATCTGTCGGGGCACATACTAAAGAACAACAAGTGCATGAACTAGTTATGTGGATTCTGACCATTAACGAGACCACCAGGCACAACAGTTATGTTCAAAATGACCACCACCATCGCAGCAGCAATACAGGCTTCCAGTCTGGTATGGAAAGGCAGCTGCACACGTACTAGCATTTCAGCGGAGCTGTCGAAGCAGGCTGCATTAATAGGTCTTGCATAGCGTGGGGTGTAGTTAGTGTGTTCTTGTTGACAGCGTCCTTCAGCTTTCATCACAGAAAAATAGGCTCCATGCATCAAATGCAAGAACGGGCCGGCCGGAGTACGGCTCTTCTGCGCCCCATCCTACGATTTGGAAACAATTCGTCAAGACATGCTGTAGCACTTCGAGCACTGTGGTCTAAATATCCATCATGTTGGTACCATAGGTTCCTCCCAATCTGCGGGGTGACGTCGTCTAGCATATGTGGAGGATGGTGTGTTAAGAGGCTGCGATACTTGTGTACGTTCAGTGTTCTCTCTATGAAAAACGGGCCTATGAGCAGATGGTTCACTATCCCACATCACACGTTCACAGGCCATGGGCGCTGATGTTCCACCTAAGTCAACGAGGTTGTCAACGGACCAATAGCGCATGTTTCGGCGGTTTACTTGACCATTATTGGTAGATGTGGATTCATCAATAACAAGATACATGATACATCTGGAGTACCCTGTCTTAATCCATG
Source organism: Schistocerca gregaria (assembly GCF_023897955.1). Classification (NCBI taxonomy): domain Eukaryota; kingdom Metazoa; phylum Arthropoda; class Insecta; order Orthoptera; family Acrididae; genus Schistocerca; species Schistocerca gregaria. The sequence goes on from NC_064920.1 coordinate 775,236,139, forward strand.
TACAGAAGTGAAACAAGGTTCTCATAATCTTTTCCCTGTAGGTTCATGCTGTATACAGCGAGCAATGTCGTGCTGAAGTGCAGTAAGTGCACTTATCCTGAGAGAGAGACAGTGCCGCAGGTTATAGAAGCGTCCCGCTATAACAGATGTTTTTCGTATTCATCACTTGATAGGAATTGAGATGACACGTTGAATTCAGTAGCGCCTCAAACCATCGCATTGTTTATTTCTCCACTAGTCGACTAGGCAAACTGCGACTTTCCTGTCCCCGAGGTAACGTGTATTAGATATGAAGCCATCACTCTAGGGCAAGTTGAAATTGGTCACTACATTTTGCAACTCGTTAAGCGAGGGCCGGCTGTCACAAACCCGTTGCAGTCAGAGGCAATAATGGTTTCTGTACAATAATGGTCGACGCGCGCTACCGTGTCAGCCTACGGCTTCAGCTGCAGGAAGGTGTACATCTACTGCAGCGCTCCACTGCCGCACCAACAGTTTGGAGAAAATTTGAATGATCCGTGACCGACATACGGGGCGTTCAGAGCACAAGAGAGTCAGGTCTATTTTTGGCTTAAATACTGTTTATGAAGTTGCTTTCAGAGCATAAAACATTCATGTTAGTGTATTGCCAATGACTGCCGTAAGACTGGCCGCACTGTTGAGCACATAGGGAAGTATCTTGTTCAGAGCGCAATAGGAACATATCCATTGTAATGGTTTGCAAGGCTTGTTTTGCCAGTGTCTGAGCTCTAGTTCAAGGGGACTGATGATTGTGAGTGATTTATCTGAAGATATGGAAGATAGCGCATCGGAATATCAATGTTCTAGCTCAGTTAAACTAATGATAACTTCCTAAACTTGATAAGTGAAAATAAACTAATGAGTTAATAACTAGACTGGGCTGCAGTACTTGTGTGTATGATAAATTATTTTATGTACTTTTGCAGTCATTATACGTTATATTAACACGTTTTTCTTTTACTTCAGAAAAGGCTGCGGTGCTTCTGCAGCAGCTGACTATAATGTCTGCAAGCAAGACGAAGCAGAGAGCAGAAGAAGAAAACGTTCTCGAACATCCTGAGAACTGGAAGAGGAGTAGCAAGCAACTGCAGTGGAACTTTGGGCAGGAGTATACTACGAGGAAGGGCGTAAGTGTTCCAGCTAAAGGTGCTCCAACTAGCTCCCCATGCTGCAGGTTGCGGAGAAGAAACGAGAGAAACTATATTTCATTTAACACATGTACCTTCTGGGACTTGTTCAGTCAGTTCCGTTTATGACATCTCGGAAAAGAGTTGGTTCCGTAAATCCTAAGAGCGTTAGCCTCAAATATTTCTGAAGGACTTGAGTGAGATCTGTAAGGAGGAGGAGGATGAGGAGGAGGGGGAGATTAGTGTTTAACGTCACGTCAATATCGAGGTCATTATAGACGGAGCACAAGTTCGGATCGTGTCAAGGATTGGGAAAGAAGTCGGACGTGCCCTTTCAAAGGAAACATCCGGGCATTTCAAAAAATGGTTCAATGGCTCTAAGCACTATGAGACTTAACATCTGAGGTCACCAGTCGCCTAGACTAAGCACTACTTAAACCTAACTAACCTAAGAACATCACACATATCCATGCCCGAGGCAGGATTCGAACCTGCGACCGTAACAGCAGCGCGGTTTTGGACTGAAGCACCTAGAACCGATCCGCCACAGCGGCCGGTCCGGGCATTTCCTGGAGCGATTTAAGAAATCACGAAGAACTTAAATCTGGATGGTCGGACATGGATTTGAAACATCGTTGGATCTGTAAGGGCGCGTAACCTCTAGACATAATAAAATAATCATATATTCAGAGTGATATACTAGCGAAAACAGGAACGTTACAACGTTGTTGTTTCTCATGAAGTTTTGTCAAGAACCAGTATCTAGTCTCAGCCATTGATCACAAATGTTTAGTATCAGAACATTCTTATTTACCTAACGACAGCGATTTTTGTTTAGTGGAGAAACCCAGTAGGAAAATTTCGCACATGTACATTCCAAACGACTAGACGGGTATCGTTATTCAGGCAAAGGAAATGTTCTCCAGATTGATGTCATTGAGATGATATTCTCAGACTTCTTATCCTCCAGAAACTTTGACAACGAACAGAAAGGCTGATGGTTATGGCATCAACTGCCTGGCTATGAGATGATTACATTATCCAATAGAATTTCATTTTACCCTGACTGTTAAGCATACTTTGAACTCTGATATACTGTTTGGCCAAATTGACTTAAGAAAGAAACGTGACCGTCCCATGACATACTTTTGTAACATGGAGCTGTGTCATCTTTATAGCAGATGTCGACAGTAACAGAAAGGAAGAAAAAGGACATGGAGGAGTTACTGCTGTATATTTCATCTGTGCATAATTAGTTTTTCTAAAACCTGTCATTTGTCAATGCTATAAGAGGTTCCTCAGCTTTGCGGCAGCAAGCAGACGGAAGTAAATGCATTTTTCACTGAATCTGGATTACATGAGTTCTTGTTTGGAAATATTAGCTATAAGCAGATACAGGGAGTAAAACTACAATCATATATTCAAGGAACGTGCTTCCATCACTGAGTCCTTAATAAAACGCCGGTCGGGGTGGCCAAGCGATTCTAGGCGCTACAGTCTGGAACCGCCCGACCACTACGGTCGCAGGTTCGAATTCTGCCTCGGACGTGGATGTGTGTGATATCCTTAGGTTAGTTAGGTTTAAGTAGTTCTAAGTTCTAGGGGACTGATGACCACAGATGTTAAGTTCCATACTGCTCAGAGCCTTATACTGTATACTAGAATTAAGAGGAGGATACAAATACTGTACATTGAGTGCACATAAGAATCAGGCCAAAAATTCTACTTTTCTTTTCAAGTTAGCATGTAATGGCACTTAAATTCACCCTTATTCATTATGTGAATACGTTATACAAAATATCGTCTATCATTCAGACACTTTAAAATAGTTTAAACTTCCTCTTGAAAATCATTATTCAGCTAATACTTTATGCCAGTTTTCTCAAAACTCTCTTCTTGTGGCTTGATTCCCTTCTGCACTGACCGCCCCATACGTACCAAAAGGAGACCGTCCTGAGAAGTGGCCACGTTGCATGGTGCTGGACCTGTTCATAGCCAAACCCGACTCTCCCGCCTGTTACATGCAATACTATCGTAAAGCATCTTCTTTGAGAGTTGAAATGTCACATCGCGACAAATTCATCACCCCGCTCATTCTGCTCCCTTCCAGCTCAGATAATGTTATTGCGCTATAAGACATCGTAGGTGCATACTGGTATTTTCTTTCAGATTTTCAGTTCTTTGAACGCCTTTCATTTACTGAATTTGAATTAGTTTATAAACGCTACCTCTTACTAATGTCAAAAGAGTCTTGCTGGTGTACCGTGCTATATATTTTCTGAGTTGAATTAAACTAATTCTTGCTGGCCATTGCTAATTTTAGACACAATTCATTCTTGAGGATAATCTTATTACTTTTGTCACCTCAGTGTATACAGGGTGGTCCATTGATAGTGACCGGACCAAGTATCTCACGAAATAAGCGTCAAACGAAAAAACTACAAAGAACGAAACTCGTCTAGCTTCAAGGGGGAAACCAGATGGCGCTATGGTTGGCCCGTTAGATGACGCTGCCATAGGTCAAACGGATATCAACTGCGTTTTTTTAAAAATAGAAACCCCATTTTTATTACATATTCGTATAGTAGGTAAAGAAATATGAATGTTTTAGTTGGACCACTTTTTTCGCTATGTGATACATGGCGCTGCAATAGTCAGAAACGTATAAGTACGTGGTATCATGTAACATTCCACTAGTGCGGACGGTATTTGCTTCGTGATACATTACCCGTGTTAAAATTGACCGTTTGCAAATTGCGGAAAAGGTCGGTATCGTGTTGATGTATGGCTATTGTGATCAAAATGGCCAACGGGCGTGTGCTGTGTATGCTGTTCGGTATCCTGGACGACATTATCCAAGTGTTCGGACCGTTCACCGGATAGTTACGTTATTCAAGGAAACAGGAAGTGTTCAGCCACATGTGAAACGTCAACCATTACCTGCAACAAATGATGATGCCCAAGTAGGTGCTTTAGCTGCTGTCACGGCTAATCCGCACATCAGTAGCAGACAAACTGCTCGAGAATCGGGAATCTCACAAACGTCGGTGTTGAGAATGCTACATCAACATCGTTTACACCATATTTCTATGCTCCAGTAATTGCATGGCGACGACTTTGAACGTCGTGTACAGTTCTAACACTGGGCACAAGAGAAATTACGGGACAATGACAGATTTTTTGCACGCGTTCGATTTAGCGACCAAGCGTGATTTACCAACAGCGGTAACGTAACCGGCATAATATGCACTATTGGGCGACGGAAAATCCACAATGGCTACGACAAGTGGAACAGCAGCGACCTTGGCGGGTTAATGTATGGTGCGGCATTATGGGAGGAAGGATAATTGGCCCCCATTTTATCGATGGCAATCTAAATGGTGCAATGTATGCTGGTTTCCTGCGTAATGTTCTACCGATGTTACTGCAAGATGTTTCACTGGATGACGGAATGGCGATGTACTTCCATCATGATGAATGTCCGGCACATAGCTCGAGTGAGGTTGAAGCGGTATTGAATAGTATATTTCATGACAGGTGGATTGGTCGTCGAAGCACAATGCAATGGTCCAAACGTTCACCTGATCTGACGTCCCCGGATTTCTTTCTGTGGGGAAAGTTGAAGGATATTTGCTATCGTGATCCACCGACAATGCCTGACAACATGCGTCAGCGCATTGTCAATGCATGTGCGAACATTACGGAAGGCGATCTACTCGCTGTTGAGAGGAATGTCGTTACACTTATTACCAAATGCATTGAGGTTGACGGAGATCGTTTTGACCACTTATTGCATTAATCTGGTATTTACAGGTAATCACGCTGTAACAGCATGCGCTCTCAAAAATGATAAGTTCACAAAGGTACATGTATCACATTGGAACAACCGAAATAAAATGTTGAAACGTATCTAAGTTCTGTATTTCAATTTAAAAAACCTACTTATTACTAACTGTTCGTCTAAAACTGTGAGCCCTATGTTTGTGACTATTACAGCGCCATCTGTCACAAAGCGAAAATGTGGTCCAACTAAAGCATTCATATTTCTTTATGTGCTACACGAATATGTAATAAAAATGGGTTTCCTATTTTTTAAAAAACGCAGTTGATATCCGTTTGACCTATGGCAGCGCCATCTAGCGGGCCAACCATAGCGTCATCCGGTTTCTGCATTCAAGCCAGACAAGTTTCGTTCTATGTAGTTTTTTCGTTTGACGCTTATTTCGTGAGATGTTTGGCCCGGTCACGATCAATGGACCACCCTGTATACAAAACAGAGGCGGTCCTCCAATGTGGCCATTTGCATGGTGCTGGAACTGTTCACTGCCAAATACGTCTCTCCTGACTGTTGCATGCAATACTACCATAAAGTATGCTCTGTACGATTTGAAATGTCACACCACCATAAATTCATTTCCCCCTCACATACTGCTCCCTTCCAGCGCAGATGATGATATTGCGGTGAATGAGGTCGTGAAAGCATATTGACATTTTCTTTCCCATTTTCAGTTCTTTTGAAGGCTCTTCACTTACTGAGATTGACGCTGTTGCTGCTCCATAAACGTCATCTCCTACTAATGTGAAAAGTGTCTTTTCTGGTATTAAAGTTCTGCATATACACTACTGGAATTGGAAAAAAGAACACATTGACACCGGTGTGTCAGACCCACCATACTTGCTCCGGACACTGCGAGAGGGCTGTACAAGCAATGATCACACGCACGGCACAGCGGACACACCAGGAACCGCGGTGTTGGCCGTCGAATGGCGCTAGCTGCGCAGCATTTGTGCACCGCCGCCGTCAGTGTCAGCCAGTTTGCCGTGGCATACGGAGCTCCATCGCAGTCTTTAACACTGGTAGCATGGCGCGACAGCGTGGACGTGAACAGTATGTGCAGTTGACGGACTTTGAGCGAGGGCGTATAGTGGGCATGAGGGAGGCCGGGTGGACGTACCGCCGAATTGCTCAACACGTGGGGCGTGAGGTCTCCACAGTACATCGATGTTGTCGCCAGTGGTCGGCGGAAGGTGCACGTGCCCGTCGACCTGGGACCAGATCGCAGCGACGCACGGATGCACGCCAAGACCGTAGGATCCTACGCAGTGCCGTAGGGGACCGCACCGCCACTTCCCAGCAAATTAGGGACACTGTTGCTCCTGGGGTATCGGCGAGGACCATTCGCAACCGTCTCCATGAAGCTGGGCTACGGTCCCGCACACCGTTAAGCCGTCTTCCGCTCACGCCCCAACATCGTGCAGCCCGCCTCCAGTGGTGTCGCGACAGGCGTGAATGGAGGGACGAATGGAGACGTGTCGTCTTCAGCGATGAGAGTCGCTTCTGCCTTGGTGCCAATGATGGTCGTATGCGTGTTTGGCGCCGTGCAGGTGAGCGCCACAATCAGGACTGTATACGACCGAGGCACACAGGGCCAACACCCGGCATCATGGTGTGGGGAGCGATCTCCTACACTGACCGTACACATCTGGTGATCGTCGAGGGGACACTGAATAGTGCACGGTACATCCAAACCGTCATCGAACCCATCGTTCTACCATTCCTAGACCGGCAAGGGAACTTGCTGTTCCAACAGGACAATGCACGTCCGCATGTATCCCGTGCCACCCAACATGCTCTAGAAGGTGTAAGTCAACTAGCCTGGCCAGCAAGATCTCCGGATCTGTCCCCTATTGAGCATGTTTGGGACTGGATGAAGCGTCGTCTCACGCTGTCTGCACGTCCAGCACGAACGCTGGTCCAACTGAGGCGCCAGGTGGAAATGGCATGGCAAGCCGTTCCACAGGACTACATCCAGCATCTCTACGATCGTCTCCATGGGAGAATAGCAGCCTGCATTGCTGCGAAAGGTGGATATACACTGTACTAGTGCCAACATTGTGCATGCTCTGTTGCCTGTGTCTATGTGCCTGTGGTTCTGTCAGTGTGATCATGTGATGTATCTGACCCCAGGAATGTGTCAATAAAGTTTCCCCTTCCTGGGACAATGAATTCACGGTGTTCTTATATCAATTTCCAGGAGTGTACTTTGAGTTTGATTCCTTTGTGTCATTCTTGCTGGTCATTGGTAGTTTTAGGAAGAATTCGTTCCTGATGAAAATGAAAGGCTGCGTACCTGGCAGGAGCGACGGCCGGGCGCTCGAGCCATTACGCGCTCGGGCCCGCCTGTCAGTGGGCGGCACGCTGCGCCGGAATGTGCGGATCGCAGGCGGATCCGCTCGTGCATATCACTGCGCCAGCCCCGCCGCGCGGGCCGCCAGGAGGAATGCCGGGCGGCGGTGAGATTGCGGCGGAGCTGTGAAAGCCGCGAAACTGGCTCTGCTTTTAATTAAACGCCGAAAATTTGCATCGCTATCCGCGGCGTTAATTAAACTTGAGGTTAGTCCGCTGCGCCATGTGCTGTTAGTTTTACATTAGGCAACTAATTTTCACTTCTAGCGATAGCGTCCATTTTATCTGATTTGGAGCTGTTTCCATTTCCTTCTGAGATTGTTTACTTTAAGGCACGTAACACAGAAATGCGTCCCACTCTCTCAAGACAACACAAAAGCGATCGAATGGAATAACTTGACAATAACGTCATGTAAGTATCTACGCTACTGGCCATTACAATTGCTACACCACAAAGATGAAATGCTACAGACGTGAAATTTAACCGACAGGAAGATGCTGTGATATGCAAATGATTAGCTTTTCAGAGCATTCACACAAGGTTGGCGCCGGTGGCGACACCTACATCGTGCTGACACGAGGAAAGTTTCCAACCGGTTTCTCATACACAAACAGCAGCTGACCGGCATTGCCTGGTGAAACGTTGTTGTCATGCCTCGTGTAAAGAGCAGAAATGCGTACCATCACGTTTTCGAGTTGGATAAACGTTGGGTTGTAGCCTATCGGAATTGCGATTTATCGTATCGCGTCATTGCTGCTCGCGTTGGTCGAGATCAAATGACTGTTAGCAGAATATGGAATCGGTGGCTTCAGGAAGGTAATATGGAACGCCGTGCTGGATCCCAACGGCTTCGTATCACTAGCAGTCGAGACGAAAGGCATCTTATCCGCATGGCTGTAACAGATCGTGCAGCCACGTCTCAATCCCTGAGTCAACAGATGGGGACGTTTGCTAGACAACAGCCATCTGCATGAACAGTTCGACGACGTTTGCAGCATCGTGGACTATCAGCTCGGAGACCATGGCTGCGGTTACCCTTTACGCTGCATCAGAGACAGGAGCACCTGCGATGGTGAACTCAACGACGAACGTAGGTGCACGAATGGCAAAACGTCATTTTTTCTAATGAATCCAGGTTCTGTTTACAGCATCATGATGGTCGCATCCGTGTTTGGCGACATCGCGGTGAACGCACATTGGAAGCGTGTATTCGTCGTCGCCATACTGGCGTATAGCCCGGCGTTATGGTATGGGGTGCCATTGGTTACACGTCTCGGTCACCTCTTGTTCGCATTGACGGCACTTTGAACAGTGGACGTTACTTTCAGATGTGTTACGACCCGTGGCTCTACACCACATTCCATCCCTGCGAAACCCTACATTTCAGCAGGATAATGCACGACCACGTGTTGCAGGTACTGTACGGGCCTTTCTAGATACAGTAAATGTTCGACTGCTGCCCTGGCCAGCACATTCTCCAGATCTCTCACCAACTGAAAACGTCTGGTCAATGGTGGCCGAGCAACTGGCTCGTCACAATACGGCAGTCACTACTCTTGATGAACTGTGGTATCGTGTTGAAGCTGCATGGGCAACTGTACCTGTACACTCCATCCAAGCTTTGTTTGACTCAATGCCCAGGCGTGTCAAGGCCGTTATTAGGGCCAGAGGTAGTTGTTCTGGATATTGATTTCTCAGGATCTATGCACTCAAATTGTGTGAAAACGTAAATGACATGTCAGTTCTAGTATGATATATTTGTCCAATGAATACACGTTTATCATTTTCATTTCTTCTTGGTGTAGCAATTTTAATGGCCAGTAGTGTATAATGAATTTTCACTCTGCTGCGGATTTGGCAGTGCCATGAAACTTCCTTGGGTGGTTACAACTGTGCCGGACCGGGAACTTTGCCTTTCGTGGACAAGTGCCCTACCTGCCAAAGTTACCACACTCTCAACTTTCATCCGCCAGTACCTCGGGTAGTTCAGTTGGTAGACCACTTACCTCCGAATGGCAAAGGGCCAGTGTTCGAGTTCCGGTACAGCAGGCATTTTCTGATCTGCCAGAAAGTTTCATCATTTAAATTTATTTCTTCTCTATGTTTCAGTATGTCATTACCTACTTCTTCCCTGCAGGAATGTCTTCTCTCTACCATACAACTGCCATGTCTGTAGTCCATTTTCCTCTCTAAATTTTTACCAACTTTTAATTAAGTAACAGTTGCATTACGTACTACGTTTCGTTTCCCAAAACATAGAAAACAATCAGAGTACATGCCGCGTGAGGTGACGCATTGTTTGTTTACTCATTTTATTTTTATTTATTGGTTTATTTAATGTGATAGGTTTAGAGCAATCATACCCTCTCTTACTTTTCACCAGGAATTCCACGTATTTTATGTTACAGGTATTACGTTAAGCGTGTAATAATATACGTTCTAATAAAAACTCTAATACTTAGAAATTGCAGTAGTGCAGTTAATAACACAGAGTTTACGTTCTTTCCTGATTAGAACAACCATAAATAAAAACTGCTGAAACGTAGGTTTAAACTAACAGCGCTAACAACAATGGACCTGAGACAAAGGGGTGCAAGAAAAGGAGAAAGAGCAACTTGATAGCAAACAGTTAATAAAGGTAAGCGAAAAGATAACGGCGAGACTCATAGAGAAATGAAATTAAAAGGGAGTGTAACTGGTGTCAGATGGCAGGATTCACTTTACTGTTTAACGGAGGGAAACTTAGCCATACCCATTCTCGCATCCGTCGGCCGTCGTAACTTAATATATTATTATTATTACTTTTTATTTTGATTGTTGTCGACTTACGTGGTGGGCCTTAATAAAAATGATATTTCATTTTATTTTGATTTACAACTAAACGCTTTTGTGAAGTTCTCCCTTTTCTTAACAATATTAATCTTAAATTATTTGTTACGTTAATGAATGTCAGACTCGCTGAATCTTAAGATTTGAGCATATAAGTTGAACAATGGAATAAACTTTTCATATTAATTTCCTCGGCTACTCAGTTCTCTTGAAAGCAAAGATCTTTAGCTATTAACCACAATTGCGGCCCACACACGCGCGAGAGTACTTTTTCTTACCCCCGTTAACCATTGTATTGTAGTCGGAGTCCTGGCTCTGGTTCTCGGCTGTGGTACTGAAAATAAGAATCTTAAAGCTACGTATTTTCTGCAGCGTCGGGCGGCTGTGGAGAAAAATGTATATTATGTTAATAGCTGCAGAGCTTGGCAAGCTGGTGAACGAGGTGTCTCCAAGAACCGTACACACGAGGTGCAAGAATTCCAGGCCTTCTGAGGTGGTGCATGCCTAAGACTGCAATCATTGTAGTAAACAATAACATTACAGTAATACGTATTACGCAGTTATGTACACAATGGTTCAAATGGCTCTGGGCACTATGGGACTTAACGTCTGTGGCCATCAGTCCCCTAGAACTTAGAACTACTTAAACCTAACTAACCTAAGGACATCGCACATATCCATGCTCGAGGCAGGATTCGAACCTGCGACCGTAGTGGTCGCGCGGTTCCAGACTGTAGCGCCTAGAGCCGCTCGGCCACTCCGGCAGGCTATGTACACTATATTCGGTTATAGTCGAAATAACTTTAGGCAGTTAAACATGGGTCATTTCGTCGATCTACTCCCAGTACTTATTTGATATAGAGCCTTTTGCCGAAGAAACGAAAGACATTGTTCGATTTTCAAATGCCAAATGACTAGTTATCTTAAGAGACATAAATGCTAGGACAGCTCTCAGGCACTCTGATAGAGCGGACGCCAGAGGAAAACTAATGGTCGACGTTATAAACGAATGCAATCTTTTCGTTTTAAACAAACCAGTCAAATGGCTCTGAGCACTATGGGACTTAACAGCTGTGGTCATCAGTCCCCTAGAACTTAGAACTACTTAAACCTAACTAACCTAAGGATATCACACACATCCATGCCCGAGGCAGGATTCGAACCTGAGACCGTAGCAGTCGCACCGTTCCGGACTGCGCGCTTAGAACCGCGAGACCACCGCGGCCGGCGCTTTAAACAAACCAGGCCAGCCGCCAACTTACCACGAAATAATGGAGGAGGCACCAACATAGACATTTCTCTGGCAAACAGTGCATCATTAATTCAGAAATCGAACTGGCAGGTGTCCGATGAGAAGTACTCAATGATCATAAAGCAATAATTATATACACTAAAACAAACACTGACGCAAACACAAATACATTACAACGCCCAAGGTTGCTGCTATGCAAAGTAAACTGGCAAAAACTAAGAGAAGTGATTGAAGAGTTTCCTTTATGCAGTCCCAAAGGAATATTAAGTTACAGAGCTCACTTCTTAGAGACGTTTTACAGAGGGCACGTGCTACAGCAACAAATGCAGCACGCGACGCACCCAAACAGAGGGCACCATGGTCAGCACTGTTAACAATACTAAGAAAAGGCACTCGTGATAAACGACGATATTACCAAAAATCAAAGACGGCACACGAAAGAGAAAGTAGACTTCAACATTATCGTGACGCTAAAACACGATACAAAGACGAACTACATAAGATCAGGAAAGATGTTAGGACAAACTTACAGGACAGCATCTGGGGAGAGCCGTTTAAACTGCGGGCTGAACGTATAAAGACTCCTACAGCACCTTATGAACACTGGAGAAATCAGATGGTACTACCTTAAGAGGCTGGAGATGCACAGCACCTTACCTCCTCAACAAACTACTTCCTGACAATGACTACACTCAGGATAACCAACTATAGACCGCTGTTAGCAGGCTACTTTATGACAAACACGAAAACGAATGTACCACCATCCACTTTGCTCAAGAAGGAGTTGCCCTGGTAATACACAAAATAAACAACAAAAAGGCTCCGGGCCCTAGTGGTATCCACCCCGAAACCATCAAACACAAGCTGCCCCACTTATCGTATACTTGACAAACTTTCTGAGAAACGCTCTACCATAAGGACGAATACCGAATATATGGAAAAAGGCAAATGCACTTATAATCACGAAAACGGAGGACAAAGACCTGACTGACCCTAAGACCAATATGCCTCATTAACATTCTAGACAAGGTACAGGAGAGATTGCTGTGCAACAGACTTCAGTCGCACTGGCAGCTCTTCGGCCTTAGCCCACATCAGTTTGGTTTTCGACCGCATAAATCCATCGACGACGCAGTAAACAGGGCCACAGAAAAGACACAGACGGTATATGACAAATACATAGTTGCAATCCTAATTGACATAGCTGGTGCTTTCGACAACCTTTGGTGGCCGGCGCTGTTTGCTACAGTTAGAGAAATGAATGTGCACAGGCTCTATACAACAGCCTTAGAGATTATTGTGGAAACAGGATAGTGGAATGGAAGACTGGTCGCCAAAAGGTTATAAAGAGGGAAAGAAAGAGTTGTCCGTAAGGATCCATAGGCTGACCGATTTTCTGGGACGTATCCATAGAACCACTACTGAATGCACTAGAAGACAACGACCAGGCTAACGGGGTGATGCATACGCTGATGACGTCATGGTAGGTGCAAACTCCACGTCCCAGTTAGAGAGTAAAGCCACACGGCTCCTTGCGTTCATCGGTGAATAGTACACGAACAATGAACTCACAATCGCAACAAATAAAACTGTTTACCGACTTCTAAGAGGCACGCTGAAAAGAAATCGAATTATTAAGTTAAACAACACATATATAAAAAGAAAAGCTGTGACAAGATACATTGGCATTTATATTGACGAACATTTACGCTTCAACTAACATGCCAGACTGACAATTTAACTAAGCGACGAAATTGATGCATAAACTTGCAAGACTGAAAGCAGACTGCCGCTTCAGACAATGAGGACACATTACACAGCACTCTGTTTTGCGGCTAGTGCTTGGGCACATTAAGCTTAGGTACGCATAAAACCATTTTGAGTCGCGGCCAGAGGAGTGATTTACTCAGAATTTTGGGGCTTTCGGAACAATCTCGATTGAGACACTGTGCATGGTACTGGAAGTTTTTCCTACAGGCTTTACAATTCGCCACAGTGCAGCTGCATACTGGCTGAAGCGGGGAGGACGCTGGACAACAAGACATAACCGACAGACGGAAATTAAATTAGTGGAGAACTGATACATGGCAGACAGAATGGGACACAACTGATAAGGGAAGACGAGTCTACTCTTTCTTCCCCAGTATACAAGAGCGGATGAGTATGCAGTATATATGAGGTGTGTTCAAAATGTAAGGTGACTCCATATTTTTGTGAAAAAATATTTATTTATTCATCTATATTCACTTTGTCCCCTTCAAAATAATCCCCCTCAGATACAATACCATTGTATCAACGCTTCTCACAATCCTCAAAGCACTTCTCGCAAGTACTTTTTGGTACATCCTTGAGTAGGCTATGTCCAGCGATAGTTTTTATTTTCTCAATCTTTGAAAATCTTCTTCCTTTCATAGCTCTCTTCAGTTTTGGGAACAGGAAAATTTCCCAGGGGGGCCCCTGCGGGTCCGGGGGTAAGAATAGGCCCGCGGTATTCCTGCCTGTCTTAAGAGGTGACTAAAAGGAGTCTCAACTGTTTCGGTCTATCATGTGTTGGTCCCCATTAGGGTTTGGCCTCCATTCTTCCGAATTCAACAGAAGTACGAGTCTTTTGGGGAAGGACACCTTACGTGGTGCACCATAAGTCCTCTGTGACTTAAGACCTTGGCACTCTTCATCGTCTTGGCGTCGTAACTGCTCCCGTCATCCATCATTTTGGGCGTATACACCTGATGGTTTGCGTAAGTTACACCCTTAGTGCGTCACTATCTGCACCCACGATAACTATGGACTTCCCATGGCACCCAACATCCAGCACGGTAGCCAGCCCGTTGTGGTGGAGTCGTCATGTACCTCTAGGTTGTAGCCCCTTGACAACACAGGGATCGTACTGACGATGCCTGAGCTGCCACCTCCCCACGTAAGACAAGGAGTAGCTGCCTGTCTCTCTGGGGCATCGGGACTCCCGGCAACGGCCATCCTGCCAGGTGGCCTTTGCTGCGGCTGGGTGGCGCCCATGGGCAGAGCCCCTGGTCGGAGTGGGTGGCATTGGGGTGGATTATCCGCACTGAAGCGGATGAAGTCTCAATCCGGTGGTCGAACGACCGCCAAGGTCACTAAGCGCGGTAAGGTAGACTTTAACGTTGTGACATATCACCCCAAATAGTTCCCTTCCCTAGCCACGCCCTAGGAGGGACATAGGGCTGCGGACAGACAGGAGCCGTATTCACCGCGATACCTTGTGTGCAGCAGAACCGATGGGGATTCGTTTTTGGGGACTAAGCCTCTCTTCTTTGTGAACAATCTTGAAGATAAGTTTGGGGAAGTGGCGTCTCTTCCCAAAATGAGGAGCGGGGCCATTCTGATACAAGGAACTTCATCTGCAGAGTCATGGGCATTACTCGCCTGTGAGAAGCTAGGTGACATATCCGTTAACGTCACTCCCCACAAGTCCCTAAATTTGGTCCAGGGGATTATCTTTCATAAAGATCTTCTGCTACAGTCTGATGACGAGCTACGGGAGAACCTGGCACGACGAGGAGTACACTTTGTCCGTCATGTCTTTCGTGGGCCCATGGATAATAGGATCGCTACCGGTGCTTTCATCCTGGCCTTTGGGGGCAACTGCTTGCCCTAGAAAGTCAAGGTCATGCTCTACTGGTGCGATGTCAAGCCCTACGTCCCGCCCCTTATGCGATGCTTCCAGTGCAGGAAGTTTGGTCACATGTCCTCCAGATGCACTGCCAGCCCCACGTGTCGAGATTGTGCACGCCCTTCACATCCCAACGGTCCATGGTCCATGTGCTCCGCCTCCAACCTGCGTCAACTGTGGGGAGCATCATTCTTCCTGCTCGCCAGACTGTGCAGTCTACCAACGAGAGCGGAAGATACAAGAAATTAAGACCATGGACCGATTAACTTACCAAGAGGCAAAGGAGAAGCTAGAACGACTCAACCCTACGCCTATGTTGAGGAGTTATGCTGCTGTAACAGTGCCGCCACCAGTTCCTGCAAAGACTCCTTTCTCAGTAGGCCCACAGAACAGTCACGTTACGCCTGCCCCACCGCTGGTAGGGGCCACTCTCTCTTCCACTACTCCCAAAACACCCGGTTTGGGAGCAGTGCGCCCCGAACAACCGGGGACGTCCATCCCCACCTCTCAGACGGAGAAATGACAGCCTTCTCCGGCTGCTCAGCCGGAGAAGCAGCAGCCTCCTCCGGCCCCACAGGTTCGGCAGGGGCCCCTTGGGGGAGTCCCTTCCTAGCACTTTACCAGTGTCTCACAATACACTAGCCAGTGACTGAAGAAGCCACCAGCTGCTGGTCGAAGGGCTTCACGCTCTTCCTCTGTTCCCAACAATACGTCAGGAACGCCCTCCCAGCATGCGAACCCTCCTCCCAAAGACAAGAGAGAGAAGAGGAAGTTCTCTAAGAAGAATAAGGACCCAGTGGTTCCCGTGTCACCACTCCCTGTCAGCTCAGCCTCTGAGGGTGAGGTCGAGCTCTTTGTGTCCCCTGATGATATAAGAAACGATGGCAGTCTCCTCAGAAACGATGGCAGTTGCGACGTCAGTCACTAAGGCGGTGGCAGCATGTGACCCTGCGAAATAATTTGCCTTTTCCGTACCTTCATGTCCCTATGGGACCCGCTTTGTACAATCCTCCAGTGGGATTGCGGCGGTTATTTTAGCCATCTCCCTGAGCTACGTCAGCTTCTAAGCATGACACCTGTTTTCTGCATTGCCCTCTAGGAAACCTGGCTCCCAGCAATGCGGACCCCTGTCCTTCGTAGATACAGGGGCTATTACTGAAACTGTAGCGTTTACAATATTGTTTCAGGTGGAGCCTGCGTGTATGTCCTTACCTCTGTATATAGTGCTCCTGTGCCCCTTCACACAACATTGGAAGCTGTGGCTGTCAGAGTAAGGACTACCCAGGACATAACCGTCTGCGGTGTCTATCTCCCTCCAGGTGGTACAGTCCCCTTGACTGAATTGGCTGCACTTGTCACCCCACTCCCCTCGCCTTTTCTTCTCCTGGGGGATTTTAACGCCCATAGTCCCCTGTGGGGTGGAACGAAGATTACTGGCCGAGGCAGAGATGTCGAGAATCTCATCTCCCAACTCGATCTCTGCCTCTTAAACACTGGCGCCACCACACATTTCAGTGTGGTGCATGCCACGTTCTCGACCATAGATCTGTCGTTGTGCAGCCCAGGTCTTGTACCATCGGTCCACTGGAGAGTCCATGACGACTTGTGTGGTAGTGACAATTTTCCCATCTTCCTTTCACTACCCCAGCGTCGATCCCCCTAAGGCTTGCCCCGATGGCCATTTAGCAAGGCAAACTGGGAAGTGTTCTCCTCTGTTGCCACTGTTGAATCTCTCCCCCACGGTAACATCGATGTGGCGGTTGAGACACTGACTACAGGGATTATTTCCGCTGCGGAACGTACCATTCCTCGTTCGTTTGGGTGCCCCGTCGAAAGTCAGTGCCTTGGTGGTCGCCAGAGGTCGCTGAAGCCATTAAAGAGCGTCAGCGGGCTCTTCAGCGCCACTAGCGGCACCCGGCTTTGGAGAACCTAATTTTCTTCAAACATATCCGTGCTCAGGTCCGGAGGCTCATCAAACGGCGGAAACAGGAGTTCTGGGAGAGGTACGTTTCCACCATTGGTGCCTGTACTTCACCCTTCCAGGTGTGGTGAAGATTTGGCGCATCTTCCGATTGCAGCACTTTACAGGCGTCGCAGGGCTTTCCATCAATGGGGCGCTATGCACCGATGCCGATGCAATCGCCGAGCATTTCCCTCAGTTCTATGTTCAGGCCTCTGCGTAGGGGAATTACCTGCCCGCGTTTCGTGAGCTGAAACGCTGGGAGGCAGGCAAACGACTTTATTTTGCTTCTCGCCACCCTGAGGCATATAACGCCCCATTTAGTTCGTGGGATCTGCAAAGCGCCCTGGCACGGTGCCCCGAATACAGCCTCTGGGCCAGATGGCATCCACAATCAGATGCTCAAACACATGTCCCCAGACTGTCAACGATGCGTTCTTGCCCTCTTCAACCACATATGAGGCGATGGTGTCTTTCCGTCGCAGTGGCGAGAAAGTACCATCGTTCCGGTGCTGAAGCTTAGTAAGGACCCTCTTAATGTGGATAGCTATCGGCCCATCAGCTTAACAAACGCTCTATTCAAGCTACTGGAACGTATGGTGAGTCGATGGCTGTGTTGGCTGCTCGCGTCTCGGGGTCTCCTGACTCCACGCCAGAGCGGCTTCCATCAGGACCGTTCCACCACCGATACTTCGGTCTTCCTTGAGTGTGCAATCCGCACTGCTTTTTCCAAGCGCCAACATCTCGTCTCCATCTTATTCGACCTCTACAGAGCATATGACACGACGTGGCGGCACCATATTCTCGCCAAGTTGCACGGATGTGGTCTCTGGGGCTCTCTCCCCTGTTTTATTCAGAATTTTTTATCTGTTCGGACATTCCGCGGTTTATTTGGCACTTCCCATAGTTCCCTTCATGTCCAGGAAAAAGGAGTTCCACAGGGCTCCGTATTGAGCGTGCCACTTTGCCTTATGACCATTAATGGCCTTGCAGCAGCAGTCTCATCCACGTTATATGCTGACGATTTCTGCATCTTTTTCAGCTCCTCCTCGGGAGGACGACGGTCAATTCCGTCTCCGGCCATCCTGATTCAGGTTTTCCGTGATTTCCCTACATTGCTTCAGGTAAATGCCGGGATGGTTCCTTTGAAAGGGCACGGCCGATTTCCCTCCCCATCCTTCCCTCACCCGAGCTTGCGCTCCGTCTGTAATGACCTCGTTGTCGACGGGACGTTAAACACTAATCTCCTCCTCCTCAGCTCCTCCGCCATTAGTGTTGCAGAACGTAAGTTGGAGGGAGCCATAGGCAAGGCGCAGGCGTGGGCCCTCGCCCATGGGTTTCACTTTTCTCCTGCGAAGACTTGTATTATGCACTTTTGTCGGCGTGGAACTGTCCATTCCCATCCTGAGCTCTGTCTTCAGGATGCCATGCTCAGGGTTGTTGACACTTACAATTTCCTAGGATTGCTGTTCGATGCCCGGCTTACATGGCTTCCACGGTTTCCACATATTCGTCAGCTCAAGCGTTAGTGCTGGCAGCGTCTAAATGTCCTCTGCTGCCTCAGCAACACAACTTGGGGTGCAGATCGTAATACGCTGCTGCGGCTCTACAAAGCCCTCGTGCTGTCCCGACTCGATTATGGGAGTGTGGCTTATGGCTCAGAGTCGCCCTCAGCGTTGCAACTGCTGGACCCCGTTCACGACTGTGAGGTTCGACAGGCGACAGGAGCATTTCGCACCAGCCGTGTTAATAGCCTACTTGCTGAGGCTGGGGTTCCTCCACTTCGTGTCCGGCGTCAATACCTATTAGCTGAAAGTGCTGCACACGTCCGTTGTTCGCCCCGTCACCCTAACTACCGTCTCCTTTTCGCTAATGCGGCAGTCCATATCCCACGCCGGCGGCCGCGATCAGGACATACAATTGGGATCCGTGTTTGGTCACTCCTTAGTGACCTCGAGTCTTTGCCTCTTACATCTGCTTTCCAGGTCCACCCACATACATCACCTTGGTGTATTCGTCGGCCGCAGCTTCGGCTTGACCTTTCACGATGGCAAAATAGATTCAGTTCCTTCTGCAGTCTTGCGCCGCCAATTTCTTGCTCTCCTAGACGCATCCCGTGTCTCGGAGATAACCTATACCGATCGCTCGGTGGTTGATGGCCGTGTGGGGTACGCTTATGCTCATGTGGACTATGTCGACCAGCGCTCCTTGCCGGAAGACTGCAGTGTTTACACCGCAGAACTGACAGCCATTTTTCGTGCCCTTGAGCGTATTCGTACCAGCACTGGAGAGTCCTTCGTCATTTGCAGCGACTCTCTCAGTAGTCTGCAGGCTCCTGACCAGTGCTACCCACGCCATCCCATTGTTGTTGCCATCCAGTGGTCCATTCACACTCTTGAACAGCGTGGACGTTCGGCGGTGTTCATATGGACCCCGGGACACGTTGGGATAGCGGGAAACGAACTCGCCAACAAGTTAGCCAAAGAGGCTACCCGCAAACTGACGCTGAAGATCGGCCTACCAGCAACTGATCTCCGAAAGGTGTTGCGCCGTCGGATCGTTGGGATGTGGGGAGACGAATGGCGCATTCTGTCTGCGCCCAACAAGCTGCAGAGAGTAAAGGAGACCACGACTGTGTGGCGATCCTCCATGCGGGCCTCTCGCAGGGATTCTGTTGTTCTCTGTGTGGCCCATAAGTTGTTGGAATATCCTCTTTTAACCGCCCTCAGGCGAACTTTTAATCTCCTAGGTGATTTATCATCTCTATTAGGTGACAATGCCTCAAAGGCAGATCAGGTTTTAAGTTTTATTCGCGCAAGCGGCTTTTATAGGTCCATCTAATTTTATTGTGTCGCCCTCTTTTGTGGTGTATATTTTACTTAGTTTTGTGTTGTAATTTGACTCCACCCTAATCTTTTAGGCTGGCGGTTTTAATGTGTTGCAGAGTGGCTGGCTCCTCCTTTTATTTTCGTGATCAGCCAGCCATGGTTCTCTTCTGTACGGTTATAATTCTTTCTGCCTTTCTTCTATATGTTGTTTTTGTCGCTGTGCAACATTTTCCATGTTGCCTTACCTTTGACCTTGGGGCTTTTCTTCCCCCGGAACTTTTTTTTAGTGCCCAGCCTGACTGGTGGATGGTTTAAATATGCTCTGTGTGTTTATGAATCAAGGGACTGATGACCTTTGTAGTTTGGTCCCTTTACTCTTTAAACCAACCACAAGAGGGGCCAAATCCGGTGAATATGGTGGCTGAGATATGATTTTCGTGTTGTTTTTGGCACCACCAGCTATGACGCTCCCGAGCGATGCTCATGCAACGGTTCTTCTGATCAAAATTTGGGAAGTTTTGGAACAAACTTCGATGACACACGGCTCATGTCAAAAATAAAAAAATAAAAAAAATTGCATGACACGAGCCGACCGATATGCCAACGCCCTCAGAAACTTCATTCGACGATTTTCCAAAACAGTTTCCTTCACAGCTTCGACGTTATCATCTGTTATTTATGTGCTGGGGCGTCCAGACAGAGGTTCATCATTGGCATCTTCTCGGCCATCTTGAAAGAGCTTGTACATTTGTAAACTTTTTTTTTACTTAGAACACACTCATCGTATGCCACTCTCAACATTTCAAGTGTTTTAGAGTACCTGACTCCACTTTTCACACAAAATTTGATGCAAATTCTCTGCTCCATTTTTTTAATAATCGAAAATCGCCGAGAACACTAAGACACGTCTAAGTTCTCTATGTGTCAAAAGCAAAAGAAGTATGCTATACACTTGAAACTGTGAAAATAGGTTCGAGACATGTGTACCAACATAAAAAAACAAAAGATCGGTAGTCGAATGTAGGTTACTCATGCAATTTCAAAAGTCACTTTACTTTTTGAACAGCCGTCGTAAATCGAACACGCGAGATGGCGCACTTTCTGACGGGCTATGACCCGTATCCTATGCATCTCCTGGCCTAAACCAGATACACGTTTGTGGTTGTGGTGACAATGCACACCTGAACACATAGTACTCGTATGCAGTGCCATAGGACACATAAGACCGAGTTTAGGAAACCAGGACATAGGACAGTTATGACTGGAACTCTATAAATAACATTGCAGATGAAGTATCGCGACCACTATACGCGACATAAAAACAGGAGAGACCATACTCAAGTATAAGACAGTACACACTAAACGGCACAGATACAAGCATAGATACGGAATCGGATGCTTCATCACACATAGGAAGTGAAGACGAGACAAACATAGAAAAATAGAAAAGTAAGCGAAGGTTCTACAACAATACATCGAACTAATCAGAAAAAAACTCTGTATGCAGCTGTTTGTTATAACATTTTATACCATGTAACACTATCTGAAGTTGTGACGTTTCTTCCTCTTTCGCTGCATCAGGTGTGACTGGCTCGAAGTTTTGTCGAGACCTATCACCTGATGAAGCTGACTATGACATTTAAATTAGTTCTCAATCTCCGTTATTACCTTAAGATGGGAAACACATTGTAACATAACTAATCAATACATTAAATTAAGTACCAGTGTGAAGACAACACATTTTTAACAGACGTAACCGTGCACGCAGAAGATATAAAGGGAAGAACTGTCACATCAATGCTGAGTCAATTTTCCATCTCTTGTTTCTTCCAATAAATGTACTTTTAAATTAAAATACATCTATACTCTATTATGTATGTCATTAGTAGCATTATCTAAGTTAGGAATAAGTTTAAACAGACTTGCTTATACACGTTATTTAGTTTTTAAATATATTTTTGTAAAATTTTCAACAACAAAAACCAGATGCACTAGTAATAAAACTGAAGTTGTATAGACGGAACATGTAAAATCACACAATAGAGGACCTGCTATATAATAACAAGTGACAAGTATTTGCTTAAGAAATAAATAAAATAAAAATAAAAAATAAATACCCAGTCGAAAGAAAGATAAAAAAAAAAAGGAAGACTTAGGTCGGTGCACTTCTGTGACATGCCGCATTGTTCGTCACGTTGGGGATGGACTGAGAATTTCCAGACGGGGTATTCCCACAGGTGAGTGCTTGGCCGGCCTGAGTGGCTGGTTGGCTGCAGCTGGCGGCGGCCAGAGGGCGCTGTGTGGGCGGACAGGCGTAACTCTGCCGCAGGGCGCCATCCGTCAGCTGCGACGTGGCAGCCAGCCCGCCTGACAAATCGCTTTCTCCGGCTGGCGGAGCGCCTCGGTGTGCCGCCCACCTACACGTACAGACGCTGACGTAAGGAGTGAGGAACGACGGACCGTAGCAGAATGAAGCATTTAGTCACCAAAGTAATTAAGGGGGGACGTTCATGAAACTGACCGAAAATGTCAATTTTCAAAATTTTTAATTTATTAATAGAACTCATGAACAAATGTGTGACGTGAACACCCGTCACGCCCACTTTTTGAAACAATACTGCGATACTAGCTTGGTGACAACGATTCCGTGGGTTACTTTCAAGCAAACTTGCACAGGATATATCTAGAAGGCTGTGATATATACACTCCTGGAAATGGAAAAAAGAACACATTGACACCGGTGTGTCGGACCCACCATACTTGCTCCGAACACTGCGAGAGGGCTGTACAAGCAATGATCACACGCACGGCACAGCGGACACACCAGGAACCGCGGTGTTGGCCGTCGAATGGCGCTAGCTGCGCAGCATTTGTGCACCGCCGCCGTCAGTGTCAGCCAGTTTGCCGTTTCATACGGAGCTCCATCGCAGTCTTTAACACTGGTAGCATGCCGCGACAGCGTGGACGTGAACCGTATGTGCAGTTGACGGACTTTGAGCGAGGGCGTATAGTGGGCATGCGGGAGGCCGGGTGGACGTACCGCCGAATTGCTCAACACGTGGGGCGTGAGGTCTCCACAGTACATCGATGTTGTCGCTAGTGGTCGGCGGAAGGTGCACGTGCCCGTTGACCTGGGACCGGACCGCAGCGACGCACGGATGCACGCCAAGACCGTAGGATCCTACGCATTGCCGTAGGGGACCGCACCGCCACGTCCCAGCAAATTAGGGACACTGTTGCTCCTGGGGTATCGGCGAGGACCATTCGCAACCGTCTCCATGAAGCTGGGCTACGATCCCGCACATCGTTAGGCCGTCTTCCGCTCACGCCCCAACATCGTGCAGCCCGCCTCCAGTGGTGTCGCGACAGGCGTGAATGGAGGGACGAATGGAGACGTGTCGTCTTCAGCGATGAGAGTCGCTTCTGCCTTGGTGCCAATGATGGTCGTATGCGTGTTTGGCGCCGTGCAGGTGAGCGCCACAATCAGGACTGCATACGACCGAGGCACACAGGGCCAACACCCGGCATCATGGTGTGGGGGGCGATCTCCTACACTGGCCGTACACCTCTGGTGATCGTCGAGGGGACACTGAATAGTGCACGGTGCATCCAAACCGTCATCGAACCCATCGTTCTACCATTCCTAGACCGGCAAGGGAACTTGCTGTTCCAACAGGACAATGCACTTCCGTATGTGTCCCGTGCCACCCAACGTGCTCTAGAAGGTGTAAGTCAACTACCCTGGCCAGCAAGATCTCCGGATCTGTCCCCCATTGAGCATATTTGGGACTGGATGAAGCGTCGTCTCACGCGGTCTGCACGTCCAGCACGAACGCTGGTCCAACTGAGGCGCCAGGTGGAAATGACATGGCAAGCCGTTCCACAGGACTACATCCAGCATCTCTACGATCGTCTCCATGGGAGAATAGCAGCCTGCATTGCTGCGAAAGGTGGATATACACTGTACTCGTGCCGACATTGTGCATGCTCTGTTGCCTGTGTCTATGTGCCTGTAGTTCTGTCAGTGTGATCATGTGATGTACATGACCCCAGGAATGTGTCAATAAAGTTTCCCCTTCCTGGGACAATGAATTCACGGTGTTCTTATTTCAATTTCCAGGAGTGTAAAAGCACTCAGACTTCAGGCCACAAGTGGCCCATCGGGACCATCCGACCGCCGTATCATCCTCACCATATGAAACGTTCCCATAGAAAAATTTATGAATGACTGTGCTGATAAACCTCTTACATTATTTGCTTTTCAAACAGCTGATCAAAACTGAACGTAGTCATACATTACTCTCTTTACTTATTCTGATCAACACTAAACTGACACACAATTTTTTAGCGCAACGCAGTCTGACTTTTAATAATCCCTACAAAAGAATGGCCCTGACTAACAATAACCTAGACATTTCATGAATGACTTACCTTACAAAAGTCTTCGTTACTCTAACTACTGCAATACAGAGAGAGCCACTACTGCCAGCTAAATAAAAGATTCTAACTACTGAAGGCACTAACTACTGATAGGCATAGTTAGCAAATGAAAGATTTTGACAGAGAACAAACAATGTATTTACCTAAATATTGTTCAAAATTCATAATATATATGACACCCAGGCTTATAAAATTTACTATCTCTGATGGACACACGTCCAGATCGTCCGCTCTCAAAATTCCGTCATCTCTCTCCCCACATCCACCACTGCTGGCGGCTCACCTCCAACTGCGCAATGCTGCCCGCTGTTCACATCCAACTGTCCAACACTAGAATATTCCAACAACGCCAACCAGCCACAGACTTCACACAGCACAGTCAGTGATTTTCATACAGGGCGCTACGTGGCATTACTAATATAAAAACCTAAACAGCCTACTTACAATATATAGGGTGAACATTAACAAAACCGACAAACGTATTCTAAGGAGTATGATTCTAAAGAGTCGAGAAATATCGAAGTTTCCACCCGTATCAGTAAACAAATATGACTTGAAAATTTTTGTTCTCTGCTTGGAATCGTGTCAAGACCCTAACCTTTGTTAACTAAACACGGAAAGCTTTTATAATAATTTCAGTTGACAAAGTCAGCATGTCTATGAACGAAGTGCCTTGACGTAAAGTTTTGTGACGCGTACTCGAACCCAGCACGTAATTAGGTTGTTAACAAAGTGCAATCAGATGTTAGATATCGAATATTTTCACCAGCACCGTGATGTTTGAATATGAAACAACGACGCAAATTTTTTTGT
The DNA here is from genome assembly GCF_023897955.1 of Schistocerca gregaria. NCBI lineage: Eukaryota > Metazoa > Arthropoda > Insecta > Orthoptera > Acrididae > Schistocerca > Schistocerca gregaria. The sequence goes on from NC_064920.1 coordinate 775,261,246, forward strand.
CCACTTGGGAATGGAACCCCGCACCTACCGTCATTGTTTTCTATCCAGGAGTTGTTTACTCACCTGTAGTGAGATGTGTGATTGTTGACTAGAAAGAAAGGCCACTACCGTTGTCGTTGGCAACACTTGCACAGACATTACAAATGAAAATTATTTATCACTAATAGTTGCGTGCGCATATGATAGGGCTTGAAGTGAAACCATAGATATTATTGTGTTGGACCAGGTTCGAACACACATATGTGCCTTTCGTGATGACCTAGAGGAGCTTGCAATGTTGGGGAAAACAACTAAATGATCGAACTATACCGTTCCTTGTGGGTCAGATACCACGAAAGAGGAGATCCGAATTCGAAGCCGGCCTGAGGTGGCCGTGCGGTTCTAGGCCCTACAGCCTGGAACCGCGAGACCGCTACGGTCGCAGGTTCGAATCCTGCCTCGGGCATGGATGTGTGTGATGTCCTTAGGTTCACTAAGTTTAAGAAGTTCTAAGTCCTAGGGGAATAATGACCTCAGAAGTTAAGTACCATAGTGCTCCGAGCCTTTTGAACTGAAATCGGATCCCAGTCCAGTTCCAAATTTTTCAGCGCCTCAAGTTCAAATGAAATAAGAGCATTGTGACCTTAAATGACCATTGGCTCATTCAATAAATTAAAGTTTTTAGTGTAAGGAGGCCCATTGGCCATATTGTTTCTGTTCCCCACAACTTCTGCCTGTGCAATGGACCTAAACCGGGTCTCCCCCATTCGATAGCCAAGTGATATGATGTTTATAATGCTAATTCTGAACTACATTGAAACCTGACATTCTTCACTTTGCATTACTAGAGGAAAAGGAGGTTTGTTCGTGTGTTTGAGATACATTCTGGAAGTGAGAATCGAATTCATACTTCGCAACTAAGAAACTAGGATCAGTCCATCAGACCACAAAAAACGTCGTTTGCTACTTTTGTGATTCTGTAGTAAGGTATTATGTGCTTAGCTTAGTTAATGCTGCTTTTACTTGGTTAGGTCAACATCCAGTTTATGAAGAACCACTCCTATCAGGAAAGACGTTTCACAGGTAAGGGAAAACCTTCTAAAGAGCAAAAATACTTCGAATTGACGTAGAACTTCTGGAGTCCAGACATTGCGTCGAAATATTTTGTCCATAAACGTATTTAATTTGGCCTAAAGATTTCTGGAATGTCTTATGTGGCAGAATTAGTTAACTCAAATGCTAATGAGTGTGGAGTGATTTTGAAATGTCACCTACTGTAATAAAATTGAGTTTACAAGGGTTAAGGACTGTGTTGCCTCTGATGACGCCTTTCCTAATATTTACAATAACATGATGTTGATTTACATCTGAACTGATTATTTTAATGAATAGTGTTCTCTAATGACCTCTTGTGGCATTCATTTTGTATAATGAAACGACTGTACCGCAAAGGGACTAGACGACCTGCAAGATAGCTAAGTTATATGGCCTGCATTCAAACGTAGGTCAGGTCGTTCGGGTACTTTTAGGTATGGTAATACCTTCTCATTTTGGTTCCTCTGAAAAGGCACGGCCGACTTCCTTCCTCATCCTTTCCTAATCCGATGAGACCGATGACCACGCTGTCTGGTCTCCTTCCCCAAACAACCAACCAACCTTCCCACCTGTCTAACCCTGTATTGCACACACTGCACTACAGTACTCGTATTTTCTTAGTAAACGAAGCCACTACAATACATTAGAAACTCTACATCGCAATTCAATGCTTAAAATTTAACTGAATATTCCCATACCAGCCGCTATGTGGCCTGTGATTGCTGACTCCTCAGTGGGTACGACAATGGTCCTAGCGGTATTGAGTGGCTGCACTAATTCAATAAATCCGCCTTCAGTATCGTCACTTTCACTGTAATTTGTACCGTGTATATCGGATCCTCGAAGCCTATTCTGCGGTTGTCCGTGACACCTACAGAAGTTTCACTGTTTCATGATCACAATTTCCCACAGCTGTAACTGAACTGGCGCTAACGATAACTGGTACTCTCTCTCTCTCTTGACAGGATGAGGCATGGAGTAATTTTAGCCTTCCTTGAATGTTAGGGAAGATTTCGTTGATCCGACATCTTTTACCGGATGAGTCACTGTCGGTTTAATGGGTATCCATCCGCCAACATCTTAGCTTGACCTTATTGCAAATTCCTTTAGGGGTTAACACCTCAGCGTGACCCTGCATACCTTCTGTGCAAGTGTACGAGGCAGAAATACAGCTGATGGAAATATCTGAAATCGCAAGCAACGACTCTGGCTCCAAATGTTCCCGTAAACCTTAGGGGCACACGCTTCTGCATAGTGAATAGAAATGTCAGTAACGAAGCAAATTTGACGGTGAAGTTCATTAAGTGAACAGATAATCCCTGTAATAAGCTTCAAATTTAATGGGAAACTAGTCCAATGAAATAGTTTAATTTTAACTACTGTTGGTGATTAGTTAGAGCGATTACTAACACTGATATGATACGGCTATTGTATGTATTGCGATCACTCAACACTAAACAGTTTCGGCATAAATTACGGAAAGTAAGACATTTATAGATACCAACTGTCTGTATCTGTTACTGAAAGAACCTCAAGAGGGTGGAAGAAGTTCAAAATTTCAAGCTGCTCAAACTTTTAATTGCGGCTATCGTACAACACTGTAGCATGTCGCAATCCTGAGGGTAAGTGTCGTCGTTTTGTGTCAGCGAAGACAAACAGCCCCAGCATGTTTCATCGGTACTGGTTCGTTCGAGCTGTTCGGGTCACCAGCAGGCCAATGGCCGTAGCTAGCCGCCACACAATCAGTCTCGAGATGCTGCTCTGGCAGTACTGCAAGCAATGAGCGCAGCAGCGCCTGTTATAGAACAAATCTTCACATGTTTTGATAAATGATTCAGACTAATTTTGTTTTTTTACTTCGGTACAGTAATGAAACCGCAGTCATCGCCAAGAACTCATTAACCCATATGTTAGAGTAATAGTGTGAATAAGTGTCCCATGTGTGTTTCATACTTACACAAAAAATATTTATATATTTCGACAAATAATATATACTATTGTTTTGTTTCTTCTTATTTTACTTTGGCATAAATATCGAACCACAGATGTGTACTTTAACCCTTAAGTTAAATCAGTAATGCCAATAAGTGAATCACATGTATTTCGTATTGTTATGGAGCAAATATTTACCTACTTCGATAAATAATAAAGATAATTTTTTGTTACTTTAAAGTGGTGTATTATTTTGGTACAAACGCTGAACCGCAGTCATCACCAACCGTACCTCAATACACAAGTAGTGCCAACAAGTGAGCCACCGACAGTTTAAACGTGGAAGTGACGTCGCGGCGCATAATCTGTGTCCATTGTGCCTTGTAATAAGCAGGCACAAATTCGTGTTTTAGCGTCATATGTACCTAAACCTGCAAGATATCCCAGTAATGCCAATATCTTTATGTATTTTGATAAATAATACATGCAGTTTAGATATGGAACTAACTTTGTGATACTTAAATTGGTAGTTCATTATGCACTGTTCCAATCGGGGTACAAAGATATAACACTCCCAAGTGGGACACAAATAACAAGATGGATGCCTCTGGGATGCATACTGACTGGCTGTCTCATTTTAATAGCCCGTGAAATATTGGACTGTGATTAGGAAAGCTGAATGTGTATGTGTGTGTGTGTTTGTGTGTGTGTGTGTGTGTGTGTGTGTGTGTTTGTTCTGCAAATACTGACAAAGCTACGTGGGTTCTCACAACAAAGCATGCCACCACTGTCCTCACCTATACATACCACGGTCTGAGGAATGGCCGTTGTGGATATTTTGCTCAAAGAGTACTTCTCTGTCCTACTAGACAGGTATTACAGAAAAGAGGCAGTTCATATTTGTTCGTGAATAATAGAACAGAGACAAATTACTATCAGATAGATCTCAGCTGTGGGCAATGGCAGTAATGGAAGTGAGAGGGAGCGACAGAGAGAGAGAGAGAGAGAGAGAGAGAGAGAGAGAGAGAGAGAGAGAGAGAAAATGGAACGTAATAGAACTCATGCCTTAGCAGAACGGTTTGACAGACAGAACTGGCCGCCCTTGTTGAGGAAGCAAGATTAGAGTTTAATGTCCTGTCGACGACGAAGTCATTAGTAACGAAGGACAAAATTTGGCAGTGGAAGTATAGGGAATGGAAATCTATCGTTTCCCTTCAACAACCAAATCCCGGCACACGTCTCAAGTCATCCAGGGAAACCATGAAAAATGTAACTCTGGATGGCAGGATGGGTACTTCAGCCACCGTCCTCCCGAATATTAGCTTGTGTCTTATCACTGCATCACAAAATACATTTGCGCACTTACTGGCATTAGTATTCTATCGCGTGGGTTAAGGGTACATATAACGCTAAAACCCGACAGGTATTCCACCTTTGCACCCACTTGGCGCGAGGCACAATGGACCCCAAAATTAAGTTTTTCCTTGTCTAAAACACCAGTATTATTCATGAAAAATTCTTCATAGTTGACTATAGCCGATGCACTTCCTCCCAGAGTCCAATGAGCAGAGTGCTATTTATGCAGTGATAGGAATCTTTCTGTACGGTACTGGACTCCACACGATGACATACACTATGCTTGCATGTACCCTTTACAGTGCTTCTCTTATCCGAGAAAATTTGACAATTTTAGTTTTGACGACTCTTTCCTGCATAGCAATATTGTTAAGACATTCCACATCCTCTTCAGTGTACATTCCCAACTCTCTCCCATAGCGGAATTTGCATGTACAACTTTATGTTTAACAATTCAGGAAGCGAATGATCGTTAATGGTAGCCCTTCCATCTGTTTTTAATTCTGCAAGTACCTATTCTGTTGATAGATGCTCGACCGCCACATTTAGACACAATGTACCCATATTTTCCAAGCAGATCTAAATGGCAATGGCCGTTTATATACATTTTTTTCATATATCTTGTAATTTAGTAAATGTCCTTTGATTCATTGTTTTCTGCGAGTACTTCAACATATGACCGCTTTACATGTTCTTTACAGTAAAGTCTCATATCTTATGTTCCCCAGGGATATCCAGATTTTTTCCATATACTTTATTCATAGTAATTTCTAAACTTTGTTTGCATGTCTCCAATGGCTTGTACTTTTCCCAATAGCAGTCTAAACCCCTCTTTCATGGCAGGTGTTTTCAACAAATATTTCGATCTCTTCAATTTACAGTTTTATTTTGTGTAAACATAACACACTAACTGCACGTAAAGGAGTGATGTCTGTGATGGGGCTTGGTTTATGCTGTTCAACATACCGCTTCCTTTTCTTAAGGGATGCGTGATACTTTTGTAAAGCGCGATCGAAAAGTTTCCGTTTGAAGCGCCTTGCTACAACGTCTATGCAACGTAGCGCGACTCCGATGGTATTATATAAGCACCAACATGTAAGTAAGATACTAGTGTGGCATTCGTGTCGTGTCTCTCCTACTTGCGTGTGGCAGGTACGGAAACGTGAACCATGACAAGGTTATTACCAAATGCGTCCGAATAGGACCAACGTGCTTGGCTGCAAAAAGGGCAAACACCGCTAGACATCCATCTGAGAAAGAAGAATGTGTGTGGGGCAGCATGTCTGTCGAAAACCATCTCACCACAAGGTGTACTGTTACTTTATGGTAAAGTATATCCCCATATTGCAAATGTAGAAAAGGACGAACATGCGTAGTGTAGGCAATCCCTTTAATAGAGCTCGTATATCTTCTAAGTGTACTGCCAGTGAAAGGCAGTCTTTGATTCACCTTCTCTACAATATTTACGTGGTGTTTCCAGTTTAAGTTGTTCGTAAATGTAGTACCCAGTTATTTAGTTGAATCGACGTCCTTTAGTTGGATTTAATGATAAATATGAATTTTTGCAGCCAAGATCGCGTGTTGAAATATTTATATTCCCTCGGTGATCAGTTTATATAGGTGTAGCTGTCTTCTTCGTGTGTACAATATACCAGGAAAACAACATTACTATGACAATCTGCATATTTGTAAACCAGTATACATTTTGAAACAGGCACATAATAACCAGATCACATTATTTTACATATATTTTGAAAATAATATTAATGTACATGAATCGTACAACCATAACGTGAACACATTCCGCCGGCCGCGGTGGTCTCGCGGTTCTAGGCGCGCAGTCCGGAATCATGCGACTGCTACGGTCGCAGGTTCGAATCCTGCCTCGGGCATGGATGTGTGTGATGTCCTTAGGTTAGTTAGGTTTAAGTAGTTCTAAGTTCTAAGGGACTGATGACCACAGCAGTTGAGTCCCATAGTGCTCAGAGCCATTTGAACCATTTTTGTTTTGAACACATTCCATTTATAAAACATAAGAGCCATATTGGCTATTCAAACACATAAAACAGAGTAATTACAAAGTACAAAGCACCAACAGTGTGTCCTGGAGTGGCGGCAGGCTCGTCCATGGAGCCGCTGTAGCTACAGCCCATCAGGAAAGACTGAACGGGCAGGCAGCGGAAACGCCTATTGGTATTTAGGCCTTGGTCAACAGATGGCGTAAGTGAACCATGACGTCGACTGTAATATTCTTTGAAATACAAAATTGTATTGACTGTACAACCACAATCATTTAAGACTATCAGGTTTAGTTGAATTGACAGCCTTTAGATTTGTGTGATTTATCCTCAAACCAAAATTTAACGAATATCTTTTAGTACTCCTTTGGGTGACTTCACACTTTTAGTTCTTTACAGTCAGTTGCCACTTTTGTACAATATAGACACCTTATCTAAATAATTTTGCAGTTGGTTTTTCATTATCTACATTTACTACACGATAAACAGCAGTATCATTTGCAAACAATGATAACTTTCAGTGAGTTACTACGAACTGTGGACTTCCACGAATGTAGTCGTACAATTGGGGTGATATTTCATAGTTTAGCGTTTGATTATAAGTCACCTGTGTAGCATATACTGTTGCCATAGTATAAGAAAGGATGTAAACGACTGATAGAGTCATAGCTACATTAACACGTGACACATGTATTATTGCTCTCACAGATTTAAAAAATTTACACTTATGCTACATACAACAACTCCTTAAAATTTACACACCGTCGACATAATTAGCAAATTAATAAAGCAGAACCATGAAATTTATTCAATTCAGGAATCCAGAAGCAAGCAGACATTCAACATCGCCCAAATAACTAAGCCTGATACTTACTCTGGAACCAAACAATCTACAGGAATTGAAGTTCATTTCAGTTTCATAAGGAGCATAAGAAAGGAAGGAGCACTCTCAGAAAAACTACTTTTCTATTTTTATTTATTCACTCTATGTTTTTAAGAATAAACAGGAGATGATAACTCCTGCGTTGTGGATTTTGGGCTTTTCGATATTTCTGCTTGTGTGCAATGCAAAACCATTACAAGGCTAACAGAAAGTTGTACAGAGCTCTTCAGACTTTAGCTAACTCTCAAGTAAACGCTCAAAATGGCTTGCTACAGCATACACCAGTGAACGTAGAATAAAAGTAAAATTTGGACTGATTCTTTCCGTTTCTGAGTAGCTTGCTTAGGTTGAAGGTGTTTTTTTGTTACATGCAGTATTTATGTCATCAGACTTCGAGTTATCTCATATGACGAACAGAATACTATATCTCATAGTGTACCTGAAACAGCTCCTAGTTAGACACAAACGTTACAGCGTTGCACCGACAGATGCACCCTGGACCCGGTGTAGTGTTTTGAACTAAGAAATAAACAAACGTATACTGTACACGTTTTTAATAAAATATCTACACTGTAGAGCCAAAGAAACTGGTGCACCTGCCTAATATAGTGTAGGGTCCCCGCGAGTACGCAGAAGTGCAGCCACACCACGTAGCATGGACTTCTGTCTGAAATAGTGCTGGAGAGAATTGACACCGTGAATCCTGCAGGGCTGTCCATTAATCCGTAAGAGAACGAGGGGCTGGAGATTGCTTCTGAAATGCACGTTGCAAGGCATCCCAGATATGCTCAATAACATTCATGCCACGCGACCACTACAGTCTTAGGTTCGAATCCTGCCTCGGGCATGGATGTGTGTCCTTTTCTTAGGTTAGTTAGGTTTAGGTAGTTCTAAGTTCTAGGGGACTGA